>NW_016690215.1:5323385-5409870 GCF_001604755.1 Lepidothrix coronata
CAAAACCCCAAACAAACCTGCATTCCATATTGTTTCAAATATTCACAGTCAAACGGAATTTCATTTTTAAATGCGGTGAAATGTGGCAGGCAATGTAAAGCAAGTTTTACTTTGAACTTTTTTCTCTGAATTAAAAATTGTTCAGCACTCTCTTGCAGATTTCCCTCCCCCTGCCTTGATACACAGGAGCTTCTTTATTTTTAGGTTCCTTGTGACCTGTTTGCATTGGGAATTCAGAACTTGTCTACCCTGCTTTTTCCAGAATCATACTGTGGATGACTAGAAAAATACTGGGTTTATAGTAAGGAGGAAGCAAAACCTCATTGGCGGAAGTGATTCATGCGATATTAAATGTTTTCTTAATTAGCACCTGCCTTAGATGCTCACATTAAAAAAGGGTTGGTGAAATTCATAGCCCTTTGCCCTGCGTGTAAATGCACTAAAAGTTTCCGAGTAAATTTTGGGTTCCTGCAGTGAATTTTTTGCTAGAATTACAGGAAATGTTTGTCACAAATTTTTTAGGTCACTCAAAGAATCACCAACAAAAGCAGTTTTCATATAAAAGTGAAAGGACGACAGAGTTCGTTGGTAAGGTTCCCTCTACCACTTACTACATGGTTAAAGCACGCAGATTAAAATTGCACTAAAATCAATCAATCTAAACTAAAATGAACCAAAAATTGCCTACTTGAAAGGCTTAGGAAGGGAGGAGAAATGAGAAGGATTGGAAAGAGTAAGGATAAAAAGGAGTAAGGGAGACCCTCCTGTTGAGCCACAAGGCTCAGAGCGGACCCTCCGGCCAAACTTAGCCCCAGACTTGACCAACAGTTTAGGCCAAAGGTTTTAACAGCTTAATCAATAGTTTAAGTTAAACAATTTAACAAAAGATTCTGTAGCATTTACTATAGCACAACAGTAACTCACTTGCAGGCCTCACTTACTAAAGTACTTCAGAATCTCAGAGATTCACACGTTCCCAGTACAGATACTATAGCATATTCACACTTCCACGCGCACAGACCTGAAGAGTATGTACTAGGTATATACCTGGGAAAAATTCCCCTCAAATCCAGGGAAGTACTCACGTCAAATGCCTTTCCATCTTCTAAGGGGGCAGAGAGTTGATCCTCGAGGAGTGGTATCAGCCCAGGCTCCATCAGCATTCGGCAGTGGTCCTCCAAGGATAGCAAACTTGGGGGTTTTGCTGACTCTGAGAGGTGCCCCCTCAGAGGGAGATGCTGGCCACAGCCCACTGTGGTCCAGGAGAGCTCGAGGGATCTCACCTAGGACCGCTGTTTATAAGGTCTCAAGAGACTGGGCTTTAGTCATAACAATTTTTCATCCTAGCCACAGTGTTGGGTTGGTAACTTTCTTTGAAAGTTTGGTAACAAAAATATTGTTCCACTTGAGTTGTTATTCAGGTAAGAAAACTAAGTTTCCAAGGCTGTTTGTTAAAAACCAGAAGCTTGTTAGACATCCCTAGTTCCTGGGAGCAGACAGTGTTTCTGATAAACTCCAGAGGAACTCAGCCCAGGTGCAGTTCCTCAAGGACGGGGCCTAACAAACATTTCTGAGATCATGCTGTGGCCTGGGGCCAGGGTGAGGGGGTGAGAGATGCACCACCACAGTGTTCTAATGTCTTAAGCTATATGAGGGAAGAGATCATTTTTTTTTTCTCCCCCCTCCCTTTTGTGGTTGTGTTTGAGGTAAATAAAAAAGCTTTCCTTAAAAGTAGGCATGCCATCTGTGTCATGAGGCCACTGAAAGAGCAAGAAAAAGAAGTGTGGTAAAGGTAACAGGAAAAAGTAAGGGCCATAAGCAGGGGTCATATGAGAATGTAGGTGTCTGAGCCAATATCAAAGAGCATATCTTGAATTGTACAGTATTGATAGTGGAATTCTGTTAGCATTGAGTCTGTATTGACTTTTATAAAGGTAAAATACAAATTTTGAAAGCAGGTATTTCTTAATTGTCCTCCTGCTGTGTTGGGACTTCTAACCTTGCAGTGCTTTGAAACTAGAGATGAGCAATACTGCAGATGCCTCATCCAGTGTTTTGAAAGTAGATAAATGAGTGCATAGAACATAGTTTTTAATGTAATGACAGAACAGGGTGAAATGTTTGCTTGAGATGACTTTCAGATCTCACAACTAAGATCTGTGTTCAGTGGGGAAGCCACCTCAGAGGCCATTAGGTTTTCAGAAAGGTATAATTAGACTGCATGATCATTCAGGTCAGTGAGCACAGTATAGAGAAGTATTGCAGGGAGAAATAACTTAATAAGCTAGTCTTGTGGTCACATGCTTCTGAATAATTGTGTCTGAACCAGTGGATGAAGGTGTACCTGCTATAAAATTCAAACTTAAATTCTGTGGCATCCTAAAATGGCAGTTTTCCTGCAGAAGTTGTAAATAAAATTGCTACCAAGAATGACTGATTTTTCAACACAGTTGATACAGTTATGTTAAATAAAGTCTTCTTGAGTATCTGCGCTGAAGAAAAGTCTATTACATACGTGTTTTCAAAGTAAGCTTTTCTCTGTTAGGAGGGAAAAGTAAATTGTTGGGATGCCCGCAGCCTAAAATTTGGTATGAATCATAAACATTTATGAGAGATGCAACATACTTTTTTGCCAGAATATTTTTTTTTAATGTAATTGGTCAGGATAAGGGATGTAAAGCTTTTATGTCCAGTTGCATGTACAGTAAGTTTGAAAATGTAGTCAGCTGAACAGTGTTGTCCAAATTGTCTTTTTTGGAGCCTCATGCTGAGCAAATGATTATGTATTTACTTGTGTAATTAGATTGTCTTACAGTTGTGAAAATCTGGTTTATGTACACTTGTTTCTTCCAAAACTTTCAGGATATTTCTTGAAAGTATTAGCAATTACAAAGGCTAAGATTGTAAGAATCTTTTCACAGCACAGGCCAACTGCTACTGTGGGTATGTAGGAGATGTCTTGATAGATTAATGCTAGTGCTTATATTTTTTAGGATAATTGGCTAACATACAGGAGAAAAAAGATGTTGGTGTAGCTACTAATTATGGTTTCTTTTAATAAAAGGTACGGAGAAATGTTTTTAGGTGGTTTGGGGAAAGATTATGTGTATATATGCAGGAGTATGGAATACAGGTACACATAGAACTGACAATAAGCACAGTATATTTTAGGTAGCATTGTGTTACAGACTTGTGTAGGTAGTAGAACAAAAAAAATTATGGTTTGATGCATTTTTGGCATGGTGGTAGGACAAGTTCCACCCAGGTGTCTGTTCTATCCGTATGTGCAGTGCATGTTGCTGAAGCAGTACTGTTTGAATGAAAGCTGGCTTAGGCTCTTGTGGTCATAGCCAGTTTCATAAATAGGATATCTGTCTTCTACTCTGATCTTTTAGGTATGAAGTAAGTAGAGTTTTCCTGATGTGCACCTTTTTTGATCAAGGTATAAGTTGCGATAACAGAGCAGAAGACTGAACGAAAACTCCAGGGTGAGCAGGAGCATTGTTACCAGTAATTTTCTAAGTCATCCTGAAGTTGATTGTCCTATAACTCTGCCTTAAATAGCTTGAAGATGATATGCTTTTCAGAAACGTCAGCATCTTGTAATAGCTGGTTTCACAGCTAGGTAGGTAGGAAATATGTTATTTTTTAATGGTAAAGTTTTGATAAATAATTTTATGAGCTTATGAAGTTGCACTTTTCCTGTGCAACATACCCGTTTTGCCTCTCTGAAAATCTTTCTAGGCATATAATAATCTGATTCTGTTCTGTCAGAATTATGAGCTACCTGAGGCTCAAGCTGGCTGGAAGCTGAGAGAGCATGGTAGCAGCTAGAAAAGGTAGCAGTGATTTCAGTAGAAGGACTTTGCTGGGGTAGTTTTGTTTTTATTCAGTCAGTACTGAATCAGCGCTATTATACAATGTGCTGTGGGAAGTGCTCTGTTCTAGCTGGAATGTTAAACTGAGAAGTTCACTGATGAGCACACATTTGAAAAGATAAGAGGTAAGAGTTGGGGTTTTTCAAAACATTGCCTCAGTAAGGAGGGAGCACTTTCAATGATATGATATGATACCATATGATACCGTGGCTTAGTACTTAAAAGTTCTTGGTGCAATGTTTATTATTGCTGCAATTTGAAGCTTGATACAGACCAAATCTGACACTACCTGTAGTTTTAGTGTTTTAATAATAGCATTGAGTATATGAAGGCTGTTTAGACTTTTGGTTAGTGTTTTTAATATCTAAAGTGACAGCTAATGTAGAAAATCCCTTGTTAGTCATAATAAGGAAATCATCTAGCTATTAGTGTTTGTGGCCCCTGTCAGGCAATAGCAGAACTTCTGTTTTATAAAAGAAAAACAAACCCTTTCTGATATAGGTTAAATAAATTAGAATTTTAATATGCCGTGCCACTACTGTCAGATTTACTAGAATTTATGGACTACAACTCGATAGATAAGAGTTTAACTAAAGAGGGGGTTTGTGGGTGGGGGGGCTGTGGTTTGGTTTTGCCTTTTTTTTTTTTTTTTATGTTATCAGATTGTTCTAGCTGCTGGTAGAACCACTTCTTTAAATACAGCATTCTAACCTGTGGTCAGTAACTTGTAATTGTATTTAAGATAAGAAAACTGGATATTTTTACAAAGCCTGTCTGCTGCTACACTGAGCTTTGGTTTTGCAGGGAGCATACGTGCTGGTCAGTAAGCTTGGATTAGTTCCATGTTCACTGGAAAACTGAAAGAAAGTTGACCAGTTCTGTATATTTTCACCATCTTTACAATTTTCAAATATATTGGAGACTTGAAGGACACTTGTACACATTTTTCTTCAGTTTAGTATTCTGATAGGTTATTTCTAACTTCTCTGTTAAGACTTCAGAGAATGAGTCTGAAATTCTAAAAATCCTAGTGGGTTTTTTGACAAAGGATAGAGAATATTCAAGAGTTTAGAAATAATTATTGTCAGTAAAAAATTGAACTGACACCTAATTTGACTTCAACAAAAAGCTCTGCTGAATTAATGAGGTGGTGGTGTTCACTTCGTCAAACTTCCAGATGCTGTAGAATATGCATGTGAATTGCCAGCTCTGAATTGATGTTTAGGTTATTATGATGGTTTGCTAGAAGAGAGATGGACATATCATGACTTACTGGTCACATGTATGGCCCTGCCAGTATTTGTTCTTTTTTTCCCCAGAAACGACAGAATTTTCTCAGATGAAAAGCAGTGACAATTTTTCGGTTGTCTAAATTTGAAGCAATGCTTCTCATGAACATCATCTTCTCAACGGTGTTCAGTAGCCAGTGTTTACTATGTACTTGTGGTGAGGATAAGGTATTTGATGTTTAGTTCCTTGTGCTTTGACTGTGATTAGATTGACTTTTATTTTTTAGTGGCTCTCATGCTTTGGCTTCTTTCCAGTCATCCTGCTCGCACTTCTGGTTGGCAGGATTGCCTATTGCTGTGCAGTGAGCTGGGGTGAGGAACTGATCTGGCTGTAAATTGTGTTAGAACAATTTGCATGAATGTTGTTGCTAGCACAGAGGAGGTGGGTATGAAAAAGGGGAATGAAATGATAGCAAGAGCTGCTTGGGCAGTGCTGCTGTTCAGTGTGTAACCACAGCCAGTCAGGCCTTGTCAGCTGCTGTTAGAGCTGCTGGCAGTTTTGTGCTCTGCTTTCAAAAAGAAACTCTTAAGTCTGTTAATGGATATCAAAAAGTGTGGAAATGCTGTGCCAAACCAGAAACTTTTGAGTCTAGAGCAGACTTTCCCTGTGTTTTGCCAGACTTCTTAGGCACATCAGTTCATGTTCTGTGCAATGGAAAAACTGCAAGTTTCAGCTGTTATGTTGGGAGTGCAGGTGCTCTGGTATCATGTTGTGTTCAGAATACTCAGGTCTTTGTCTTTCCTGTCTTGTCAATTTAATGTGGCACACTATATTCGGCTTCTGTATCAATCATGGTTTTTAGAGAACATCTGTGCCATCGTTTCAACCATTGGCTTGTACAGAAAGGTTAAGTAAGCTGTGCTGTTTTCACATTTCTTGTCCATTTTTGTGAAGCATCTTGTTTATTTAGCTGACCCCAAACTTGCAGGGGTAAGCCTTTTGCATGCCCATGGAAGACCCACAGTATAAGACAAGGAAAAAGAATGCCCATTTTACAGTTGACTTTTTAGAGATGTAAAACATTGGAATTGGTTATTTGTCACACCAATTCAATTACTGCATGACCTTTTTAGACATCTATCAAGTGTGTTGTCTGACACAACTGGACAGTAAAACTGCAGTGCATTTATATTTGTCCATAAAGCATGTGCATGATTTCCACACTTGTAAAGAGCTGTGCAATGTGAATCTTCCTTGGTAAGTCAGAAGTTGCTCCTTAACATCTATACAGATTATTTGCAGTTAAAAAGCTTATTGTCCTGTGTGAAAGGTACTGTGTGAATTCCATCTTCTCAAGGATGGATCTTACCTTAAGATAAGGTCTAAAGCAAGAAACTTGCTTTGAGAATAGAGAACAACAAAGCTGTTATGCGTGAACATTGCAAAAAGGATATATATTTGTTTAATGATTTTTAAATAACTCTTTCAAGGATGCTGAACAAATTGGAAGTCAAAATATATCTCACAATATGTTATTAGTGTTGGCTGCGTTCCTTTGATGTTGGCAAATTCCTTTTGAAGAAAAAAACAATCCTGTGCAGAATATAAAACCCAGTGTAAACTCCTGGCTTTAAGAATTAGCTCTTTTTAAAATATGAAAATGTAAGATAATCTGAAAATAATTTGTGCTTAAACAGCATAACTGCATATAAACAAGCCCTATTTTTATAATTCCTTGTGATTTTAAGGAAATTTACTTTAGGTTCACTGAAAAAAACAAGAAGGATCCCTTTATTTTGGCAGTAAAGTGAGTTCAGCTCTGATTATCATGCTTTTAGCTATCAATGCACATTGTGTAGCAGGGTTGCAAATGGACAGGAAAAGAATACCCAGCCACCTCCATATAGTTCCAAGCCTCTGCAGTGTAACCAAATGAACAAAACAAAAACACACCCAACCAAACACCCTTGAAGTTCTCATCAGCCTTAAATATCTTTAGAAATTGAGAATGCTGTTCAGGTGATTAAAAGAGGGTCTGTAGCTGCTTGATAAGCTATAGAGTGTTATATCAAGAACATCAGATATTCTGCTTTAAAATATGAACGTATCACTGCAACATTAAAACAACTGGTGACATTTAACTTTTTGGTTAAATGATTTTGCATTTTCAGAAGTCTTTAGAGAAAGTGGTGTTTAACTGAGCAGAATTAATGAATTGTTAAATACCGTAGGTAATAGGACGCCAAATCTGACACCAGTTAATATTCACTTCTTGGATGATTTCACAGATGAAAATTTTACCATTTCAAAAACAGATATGCTTCTGATCCTGCTTATCATTTGTGTTATAACAACCAATATTCTCCCGTTAAGAGCTGCCAGTCATATTTGGCATTGTGATTGAAGTCGTTTGAGCTCTTGCTCTCTGTCATTGAAGCAGTGCATTAATGTATATTTCTTTAGACTTCCTAGCAAGTGGTTTTGGTTTTTTTAAATTTTGCTCTAATTTGTCCATACAAAAGAAGGCTGGAAGTTTTCATTTTAAACACATTTGCTTGACTATTTACTTCCACTTCCTCCTTTCTGTTCTAAAGGTGGTTGGTGCTACCATGGAAGAAGCTGGATCTCAGGAGATGGGAATGAATAACCAGGATCAGCTGGTGAAGAGCAAATGCAGTGAATTGTCTGATACAGCACTGCAGCACACGCAGTCCAACTGTTATGGCCTGGAAAACACAGGCACATTGGAAGAGGCTGAGTATATCACAAAGAACAGAAAGCACCTGGGATCCACATGCTGCTCCCAAGAGTCTCGTGAGGAGACTCCTGGGAGAGAAGAAGCCCGTACTGATCCACCTGATGGCCAACAAGATCCAGAGAGTGAAAAACACAAAGAGAAAACTTTGGGTATGTTCTCTTTGGCATTTTGATTTTTAAATAGCTTTAATATTTTTGACAAATAGCTAAACGCATTTGCTTTGTCTCAAATTTACTCTGTAGCCAAAAACTTGTCACCTTCAACATGATACTTTGAGAAACTCTGCACTTCTGCTTAGGAGAAGATAGTTCTTAATGCATATGTAAGAATCCTTCAGCTGTCAATGCTATTTTTATAGGAACTTTAATAATAATAACAACGTGGTAATTGCTAATCAACTTTTTTAATTTTCTGGTTTGAATCTGGGATTGCAGTGTTCAATGCTGCCAAAACACAGCTGATAATTAAATTCCAAAAGCTTATTAAAAAAATTTGTGTAATTATCCTTTAATAGCAAAACTTAACCTTTTAGATTTCATTTTTTTCAATTTTTTCTTTTTATCTGTGCTATCGTAAAACTGAAATATTTTTGTGGTTTTAAGATTAAAGTAATTTTTTGCTATGTAAGATGTTGGATGGCACATAAGCCAAGACAATTTTATTCTTGCTCTGATGATTTCCCATTTGTTATCAGTTAGGATTATGCAGCTATCAAACCAGAGAGCAACTTAACTCACTAATTTCTCATGGATTTATATTTTACTTCTAAAGACAGGCTGCTTTTCTGGTATGTTTTTTTTCCTCAGTATCATTGTCTTTCATCCATTTCATAGGAAAAGAAGTGTTATTATTAATGCAAGCCTTGAATACACTTTCTACTCCAGAGGAAAAGCTGGCAGCTTTGTGCAAGAAGTATGCTGATTTGGTAAGTAATTTGTAAAGATAGCAGGAGTTATTCATGTGTTAATATTAACTGTGGAATGCAAGCACAAGTAATACAGGACAGTTAATGATTTTGAATATTTTTAATGTTGGGAAAAAAAATAGGACACTCAGGCTGACTATGAATATTGCTTTAGCCAAACTTTCCTGTAGTCATTTTACTTCTATGTGACTGCCTAAACCCAAATTAAAAATAAGTTTTGATATCTTGGTGTTGAAGCATACTATTAGGATTAACAGAAAAGCTAAGAGTTCTTTTGGAAGTAGTAATTTTCCTAGTTTTGTCTGTTGATTAATGCTTTTGTGCTAATGTTTTATAGGATAATGTTTTATTTAAGACAAAGAGAACATATTGTCTTACAGAGATTTTGGGGGAAAATATTCAGTTATGTTTAACTCAGTGATTTTTGGGGAATAGGGGACGTTGGAAAGATTTTGCTTTGTGCTTCCTGATCATGCAAAGGAATGGATAGAAAAATATACATTTCTTCACTAACAAGCCAAAAAGAAGCAGTTCATAAAGTGCATTCCTACCTCAAGTAGGCGAAATGATAATTTATTCTCTAAATTAATTGATCACAAAATCAGAGGGGTAGGGGAAAAGGCTCATAAGTTTCACTTTCTAGAATGTTCCTGGAGACAACAACGCTTGACTTGTTTGTCTTGAGACAGGGACAGACAGGAATGGAAAGACTGGAAATACATTGTGTATATGCTTTCCCACCCTCTTTGTAGTTATGAAATGAATATGAACTAAAGACATAATTGAAAAGCTTAACAAAATCTTAAGATTATCTTTCTGTAGATGTCAAGTGTATCATATGCAAATATTTCTGAAAATGACATAATGGCTGCACAACATGACATAATTTTCCTGAAATAAATTTTTTTCCTTTGAGATTAATAATGTCTCCAAAACTTTGAAGGTGATCTAGTGGGTAGTCTTTTTACTCACAGAGGCAATATTAATTGCTTAAGGACTGACTTACATTAGTTCTGTTAAGGAAATCCCAAGTCCTCCTTGGAGGTCTGTTACGTTTTGGCTTTGTTTTTCTTGCTCTTTCTCATGTGTTCTTGTTCACATGTATTCATTTCCTTCAAAACTAGCAGCTTCTCTAAGAAGTCACTTTCATTAAAATGAAAAACAATAATAGTTCTATAGTGCAACTCAAGGATGGGGGAGCCCACTTAAAAATGAGCTTTCATATTGTGAGCGAAAAATGCTATAAATGAGTTGGTTCTTGTGGGCAATTGCTTGTGCATGTGATGCCTTTTGTATTTGAGCAAACAACTCCCATTTCAGCTCACACTGGTGATGATGATGGCCTGCATGAGGAGCTAGGCCTGCATGAATCCCTCAATTTTGCAGAAAGAAAACAGTCTGCACTATCTTCACTTTGAGTTTTACTGCTGAAGGAAGGACCTCAAAACAACTGGGGAACAGCTAGACCAAATGAATTGTAATTTCCTTCAAGCAACTTGGCAATCAGAAGAGATGTGATCGTGTTAAGTTTTTTGTCCTTCCAGAAGATGATCCACAGTTGATAGGTGCAGTAAGCATTCAGAGTCCATAGATAGTCACCACCATGGAAAACCACTTACTTTCCTCAAGATGCTCAGAGTGGCTGGGAATCTGGGTGGGAGCTTGTCTGGGTGTAAGAGTAGCTTTGTTTTGGCCAAATGAGTCTTAGAAGTACACCTCTTTCCCTTAGAAAGTTTAGGTTGGATCTGACTCTGTTCCTTTTAAGATGCATTTTTTTTCTTCATGATTGTGGTGGTAAACCACTGGCATAGGTATCAGCTTTAATGCCAGCAGAGGTTTGAACTGTGTATGACAGTGCACCTACAATGCTTTTTTTCTTTTTTTAAAGATTCATCATCTTTAAAGCTCACTGTCAGGTTTTTCAGTGGTGTCTCATGAAAAGGACTGTACAATAAAGGTAGGAATGCCTCTCTCCTGGCAAAAGATCTTCAACAATTTTTTTTTCCTAATTTGGAATCTATCAGGAGATCAGTCTGTGATGCAGGAAGGTTTGCATCCATGGTGATGTGTCTCACACTGGCACGCTTTTACAGGCCTGAAGTTTCATAGGTATGCAAACAGTAGAGCCACTTGGAGTGGTGTTTTCTGGCCACCCAAGGAAAGGGCTTTTTGTGTTTGGATGTGAAAATATTTCTTTAACATTCTTCTTCCCTAAACTAGATTAAATATACATTTAATTTACTGTTGTTAGGGAGGTCATTTATTTGTTCTTCTGTGCTTCAGCATTATTTTGAGCTCTTTCAGAAAGCCAGCATTTTATTATTCTTCTATCATAGTGATGTTCCTCATTGCCAGCCCTCTTTTCCTGTGGTGTCCTGAGGCTGAGGCACTATCTAATGAGGAGCAGAGTAAGACTTAACATGGTTGCCTTCTTTGCAATAGAAGAGACTCTGAACATGGTTTCTCAGGGAGCCCAAAAATTATGCATAATGGATAATCCTGTCAATGGGACATTAATGCAAGAAACTTCTGTTCACTGGATATTCATAGAATAGATTTTGAAATATGTATACAGAGTTTAACTGTGTTATCTACCATCTAAACAGCCTAAAGGAAATAGAACAAAAATTTTGCTTCAGATGGTTGAGACTGCAGATCTCTTAAGTCATCAAAGTCTGGGCTTTGTAGCTTTATTAGTATTTGACTTGATTTGTCAGGGCAGCTAGTTTTGTCTGTTCCTTTCTGAAATACCATAGCATTTCACAAACTTGTATCGATTACTGCTTCTCTTGGTAGGAGCTCCTGCTGATAAGAAGGAACTCTGCTCTGCACAGTTATGTGGTTTTTCTTTTTGATAGTAAAAACAAGACCTGCTGAATAAACGGCTGTGTGTACCTTCCAGATAAGAGTGGGAAAAGTTGTGACATGTTGAAAAGCCAGTTTCAGTTGGCTTTTAATTGTATTTGCCACATCCTCCTTTCTCAGGGCTACTCTTAGCCCTGTAGCTGAATGCAGGCTGATAGCTCATAGTCAATGACAGGTCCATGGTGCCTGTTCCCCAAAGCCAAATGTTTTTTAAGTCAGAATTAGTATATTTTCATCTTTTGTCCTTATACATTTAGAACTCTCTGCAGGATTATGGTAATTTCTCTTTAAGATCAGCTTGGGTCTTAATAAAATTTAATTTCCTTGTTTTAATCCAAAATGTTTAGAAGTTTCTTCAGTCTGCTCATCTAGATGCATAAAGGTAGTTTCACCTATGTTTATTTAACAAATTTACTCTCTAATGTTAGTTGGAGGAGAGCCGGAATGTTCAAAAGCAAATGAAGATACTGCAGAAGAAGCAAGCACAAGTCGTGAAGGAGAAGGTCCACTTGCAGAGTGAGCATAGCAAGGCCATTTTGGCACGTAGCAAACTGGAATCTCTCTGTCGGGAGCTTCAGCGTCATAACAAAACTTTGAAGGTTAGTTTGTTTACATAAATTACAGTGCTGCTGGTGGTGGAAATATTACTTACTGGTCACTGCTTAAAATCAGGAGTGCTGCTTTTTACTTGCCACTTTGCCCATTACCTGTATCTCTAGGAGATGAGTGGCGTGTGGTTTAAGTGTAGCTGATTTTAAGGTAAAGAATTTGGGGATAGTTGACTCACTGGGGTTTTTTCCCCCTCAAACCAGGTCATATTACTTGCAGTATTTGATCTTGTCGTATTTTTTTGGGAGTAGTCCTGATGACTGCTGGAAAAAATAGCACGAGTGAAATAATAGCAGCATGAAATGGCAGGGTATCAAAAAAGGCTTAATTCTGTCGGAATATAATGGATGGGAGTGAAATGAAAAAGAGCCAAGAGATTCTTATCTGTGATTGCTGTAGGAAATTTCATTATAGTATCAATGCTGTTTTTTACATCTGAGAAATTCTGACACTTGCAAAGGTACCTATGTAGCATCTTAATATCAGCCTCTCAGTAATGTTGGTAATGGTAAGGACAAGATTATCTAAAAGTTTTGGAATTTCTAGCTTCTTTGTTCCACACACTTTACATGAATAGTCAGCATAGCATATTATGATTGTGGCTTGTATTAGTTCTAGCAATCTAGAACTTGAAACAGTACAGGAGTGAATTATCACTATTGTTTCTGACTCAAAAATACGAAAAAGGTGGATAGTTTGACCTGAACACTTTTAATATTCTCTCATAAAAGGAAGAAAACATGCAGCAAGCACGTGAAGAAGAAGAAAGACGGAAAGAAGCAACTGCACACTTCCAGATTACGCTGAATGAAATTCAGGCTCAATTGGAACAGCATGATATACACAATGCCAAACTCCGACAGGAAAATATCGAACTGGGGGAAAAACTGAAGAAACTCATTGAACAGTATGCACTGCGAGAAGAGGTGCTTACACTGTACTTCTAATGGGATTTTATTAGTTCCTTGACTTTAAGGAGGAGATAATTATTGAAAGAGGAGCAAAACCTCCCATTCTTTACAGCCCTTGTATATATAATTTTTATATTATACTTTTTACTTCACTACTGAGAAAAAATTAATAGCTGTTTGGCCCACTGTCTGCCTTTCCTGCCTGGTTTTGAATATCTAAATTGAAGATGCATTGGAAGAAGTCTTTCACAGTGAAAGTGAGCAAATAGAAATAAGTTGTCCAGAGGTTGTGGAATCTCTGTCTTTAGAGATATTCAGAACTCAGCTGGGCAAGGTGTGCGTAACCTGACCAGGCTTTGAAGCTGACCCTGGTTTGAGTGGACTAAATGGTTTCCAAAGGTTGCTTCCAACATAAATATATATTAATAGTTGAAGTTGTTAAAAATTATGACTTCACATTATAATGGGGGAGATATAAGAGTTATTCTCTGTCTTATTTCTTTTGATTCATTAAGGTTGCGGTTTTCTTGGGAAAAGAAAAATATAGCTGCTCTTGATGGCATAGAATCAAAATAAGCTATCATGCTTTAAGAATATATTTGGCCTGGTATCATGGAAGTGTCTCTACTATAGGGCTAACCGAGCTGGCTTTAATTGGCACCAGGTTGTGAGCTAGCTGCCTAAGCTACAGTGGTGGAAAACAGCCAATTCTCCTTGTCCAAGAGAGAACTGAGCTCCACGGAGTCCTACAGCTAAGATTAGTTGGCTGGTTCTTAGCTGGCACAGGAGGTTTTGGAGTATTATTTCTCAGCTGTTTCTGAGGGGTTGTTTTTTTGGTTTGGTTTGGGTTTTCTGTTTTGTTTTAAATCTGGATCAATTAGAAAGCTCTCTGTAGACTAGTTCTCCACCTTTTGCCATCATGGAATATTCGTATCTACCATGAGAGTATATGGGGAAGAGAAAAGGTAGGAAGCTGCCTTGTGCTACTTAAGAGATGGAAGTAAGACCGCAAATATTCAGTGATTGGCGGAATTTCATCAGTTAAATAAACTTGTTGCAAACTTTGCTTATTTTGAGCTTTTTTTAATTATGAGGACTAGAGCTTTTAGAAGTAACAGAGTACAGTAAGGATTAGAGGTAGATCAACCAACTTTAGAAGTAAGGATGTAGACTGCTTGCTACAGGATTTTTGTAATGTCTGGTGTGAAGTGATTGTACCAATTTTGTAAAAACAGGCACCTGGCTTCCGTGAAGGGCAAAAAGGGGTGATTATAATGTATGGAGATAGAGGGGAAAAAAGCATGTAAAACACTCTTCTGCTGCTTTTTCTTTTGCGTGAAACTTCTAAACAATGTCCATCTCCCCAAACGCTACACTTGCCGTCATTGACTGCAGTGTACAGCAGATTCTGTATTTGACTACTGTGGTTTTCTTTTCTCCTTTAGCATATTGATCAAGTGTTCAAACATAAGGAACTGCAGCAGCAACTTGTGGATGCCAAACTTCAGCAAACTACTCAACTTATTAAGGAAGCAGAGGAAAAACATCAGCGAGAACGGGAGTTTGTAAGTGAATTCTATGTTAAAAGAAATAAAACCTACCAAACCAGACTTTCCATGATTTAAAGCAAATACATGATTTAAATACAAATTGAGGGAACTGTCTTTTGAAAGTTAGGATAGAGTTCAGCAATGAGACTGAAATTTAAGTTTTGTGTATGATGCTTAAAATATTAATGCCCATACTAATAGGCAAGTAATGTTACTGCTTGCATTTTCTCAGCAAATATGCTGAATGTCATTTAGATTTTTCTTGGGCTGGGAAACGGGCTGAAACACCAAAGGTACTTTCTTGCAGTCAAGAGTTGTAACCTCTGTTTTTATGCCATAAGAAATAAAAAATGCAGAATAAAGCATGTGCTCTTCTGCATTGTCTGCCCCTCCCCCCCAAACTATGGATGATATTTTATTGGTATGTTGATATCAGCAATTTACTTGCAGTCTTCTAAGCAGTTTTCTTACAATGTATCTGTAACTTCTAGGCAACAGCCTTGCTTTTTCTGTACAGTCTTAAAATGATCAGTGTCGGATTGTTCTATTTTTTAACGTAATTTCTGAGTCATAAGCTGATGAAAATATCTTCAAAGATGAACCTACAAAATGGTGACAAGTTGAAGCAAAATTGATTTGAATTAGTCTGTAAGGGTGCTATTAGTGACTAGAGAAATGAAAGTTGAAAATAAGTTACAAAACAGTTATAAATTACGTGCAGTTTGTTAATGAACTGTTAATAAATTTAGTGATTCAAACTTGCTACAGAAATAGAAACATTGAGACATTTTTCTAATTGGTAGCATGAGTCAATAAAAATCTCTGCATGGCAATACATGCTTTAAATTGTATATATGAAAGTACAGTATAGTAGCAAAAAAGCCCATGTGAGAAAACATGGTTGAATAGCCCTTAGGTGACGTTAATGTTTATTTATTTTTCATCATAGATCAAGTTAAGCCATTTTTAGGAATACTTTTTTCATTATGTGGCTTTTTTGCATTGTTTTTTAGCTGCTAAAAGAAGCTACAGAGTCCAGACACAAATGTGAACAGATGAAGCAACAGGAAGCTCAGCTGAAGCAACAGGTATCATTTTTAATGGAGAGATCTTCAGCAACAGTTCTGAAAAGAAAATACCGAGACTGTAGTGAACATAATGCAACATCTGAAAAACCTTTAAATTCATCAGATGCTTGTGGAAAGTACTTGGTATTTTTTTAAATTAAGTCTTATATCTAATTTCCAGTAGGTAACTCTTCAGTACTGAAGCGTGAATGATGATCAGTAAACTTGCTGTTTAATACATCTGGAGAATACTGTTACTGGAAGGTGCTAAACACTGAATTTCTGGAGTTAGTGTCCTTTTAAATTAATAGTGTTAATATTACAAAGACTAGAATATATGAAATCTTAAGAAGAAAAGTTTAAGAAAGTTTAGCTTCTCTGAAGCTGTTGTTCTCTCTTTTTATCTTTGTTTTTTTTATGTAGCTGTTCAGGACCAGAGAGGCCTTTGTGACTATAAAGAGTTGGATGGGGATTTTTATCCAGGCACGTTTTAGAATCTGTTTCTTACTGTTTCCATCTCATCCCGGAAGGATGGAGGATTGGGAACAAGCAATGTCACATTTATCCCTGTAGTTAAAAGACCCCCGGGCAGATGGAGCTCGTCAGCCCTGTAAGGCCATCCATCTAAGAGAAGGTCACTCTAAACAAACCTACGTCCTGAGACCCTCACTGCCACTGTCCAAGCTTGCTCGGCCCCGGCAGATGAACCTCAGGATTAAAGGGTGGGCTCAGTTCAGCGCACACTGGGTGTCACCTAAAAAATCCATTGCGCAGGCTCGAAGGGTTAATGACCTTTCCCAAATCTTCGCTCGCGAAGACTGGCCATACACAGACCATCACAAGGCAATTTTAATCTTCAGTTACCCATATTTGGATTTAGTAACCTGAATATCTCCGCCCACAAAAAAACCCTGCAGTCTTCAAATTACTTGTTTACTGTAACATAAATGTTACAGCAAAATCCTCTGTGAGAGAGGAGAGATGGGCTTTGGTTCTGGGTCTGACCTGCAGTCATTGACCACACATGAACTCAGCACGTAAGGCACAGGGAAATGGAGTTTCATGCAGCATCAGAGCACCTGAGAAGCAGTAGCTATTCCGTTCACTGCATGTCTGTTACTGCTTTAGTTGAGGTTTTATATGAAGTCTCTGTCCTGGTTTCAGCTGGGATAGAGTTAATTTCTTCTCTGTAGCTGGTACAGTGCTGTGTTTTGGATTCAGTGTAAGAATAAGGCTGATAGCACACTGATGTTTTGGCTATTGCTAAGTTGTGTTTATTTTAAGTCAAGGACTCTTGTGTCTCATGCTCTGCTACTGAGGAGGTAACAAAAATCTCCAAAATAATTTTGAAGGAGCATAGCCAGGACAGGTGACCCAAATTGGCCAAAAGGATATCCCAGACCGTAGAATGTCATACCCAGTATATAAACTGGGGGAGTTGCCCATAAAGGGGCTGATGGGGATTTGGGCGTGGGGTCTGGCACTGGGCAGCAGGTGGTGAGCAACTGTATTGTGCATCACTTGTCTTTTCCTTTTTATTATAATTTTAATTATATTTTACTTTGTTTCAATTATTAAACTGTTCTTACCTCAACCTACAATTTTTACTTTTGATTCTCCTCCCTATTCCACTGGGGTGGGGAGTTGGGGTGAGTGAGCAGGTGCGTGGTGCTTAGTTGCCAGCTGGGCTTAAACCAATGCAGTCTCTTTGAAAGCTGTTCCATGCCCTTTTTTTCCATGCTTACTGTATCTAATTCTTTTCTAGGCTTTCCAGGAGTTATGTTTAAAGTGTGTGTGTATGTGTGTAGTTCAGTGTAATCATACACATCTTCATCGGACTTGAACATACGAGTATCCAGATGCTTCCAAATAGGTCCTTTTTTTCCACACTTAGTCTTTTATGTTTTTTTCCTAGTTGGTTACCCTTTATTTAAAATCTCACTGCTTTTTTTGTTGTGCTTTTTCAGTGAGTATAGTTTGTGGTTTCCTGGGGCTGACAGATATTTTTTGTAGAATAAGACGAGCTAGAAAGTTCAGTGACAATAATGACAGAGAATCAGGATGTACTGCTGACAAGCTGGGCTAATTCCTTTTGTGTAATTTCCTTTGCTAATAGAGCAAAATACAATATTTCTGTGCTCTGAATTGTATTGTCCCGTATCCCCCAATGTAAGAATTGAGAGAACTGATTACTCTTCAGTAAGAATAAGAAGTTTCTATTAAATGGTCATGTATTCTTAGAACATCAAATCACACACTAAGTTGTTTTAATAAGAATCAAACTTTTTTAAAACTATGTTATTAAACATATTTTGCAGTTCTTTCTTGGTGCAGGGCAAGAAGTTTTCTGTCGTTGACTGTTAATGCTCTTGACTTTTTAAAGTGTAATGTTTTTCACTGTTACATTAATTTCTTGTCAATATGCACTTTCCATGATTTTTGCTCAGTGGGTAAATTACATTGGTTGTGAATGTGTATTTTGATTTCTGGAATCAATCATGTTTATTTTGTCCCAGCCTTGGTTATTAGCTTTGGCTGGTTAAGGAGGAAAGGTAAGTATTTCCTAAATTTTAATTTCACTAACCATGTGCTGAATTTCCTGTAGATGTGTATGTCCACAGATCATTTTTTTCCAGTGGAGAGGTAGAAATGAGATAACGATGAACTGTAATGTCTTCCAACATTTTATTAAACATAATATTCTTCATACTTCAGAATATATTGCTGTTCTGTAAACACAGAACTCTACTTCACATATAATATAATTTGAATGGCATGTTTTCAGACAAGTTCTGCGTGTTCCTCAAATGGAAATTATAGAATAGTTAAAAAAAGATTAAGAAATTCATGTTTTACTATTTCCAGTTTAATTTTGCCTTCCTTAATATTTTTGTATTTGTATACCACTGTTCATATTAATGTTCTTGCCTCTTTTCCAACAGCTTTCTCTTTACATGGATAAGTTTGAAGAATTCCAGACCACCATGGCAAAAAGTAATGAGCTCTTTACAACTTTCAGGCAAGAAATGGAGAAGGTTTGTATAGGATTATCTATGAAAAGTAATACAAAAATAGAGAAGTACTATAGAAATATTATAAAAAGTAATGTAGAGATGCATGCTGTTAGTGGATTGAATTTTAGATTTTTTTTGCCTTCTGAAAATATATGGAGTATTTTGACATTTAATTTGGATCATAAGATAGGTCATAAGAATTTGTCATATTATGGAAGAAAATGTAAATTTTTCTATTTTTTTTTACATACTTGCATGATATCTAAATCCTAATTTCAGTGTTTTACCAAATAATACTTCTCGTTCTCTTTGGCTGTGCTTATGTTTTAAAACTTCTTTTCCTGGAGCCTTTTATTATTTGTACTTGGAAGTTGCTAGTCTGTTTCTTTTAAGACTCAATTTTGTTTTCTTTGAATGCAGAATATGTATTTGTGGGGTTGATTTTATGCAGAAGCACTTCTCCAAAATAACTTGTTCAAACTGGACTTGGAAAATAACGCTTAGAAGACAAATTACTCGTGTCAAACCACCTACGTTGCAACACAAGCCACAAAATTAAATGTTTTTTTTATCTTTTGTAGATGACAAAGAAGATTAAGAAACTGGAAAAGGAAACCATTGTGTGGCGTACAAAATGGGAAAACAACAACAAGGCTCTTCTGCAAATGGCTGAAGAGGTAATTAACTTCTAAATAGCAGTATGGCTCAGCTTGAGTCTGAGTCCTAGAGAACTTCATACAGTTTTTCAGTTTTAGAGAATGGGAAGTAGTACACAGTAGCCTCTTCTTGGATTGTCGGCTTTATATTTTTTTGTTGTGTAATTGTTGTTGTCCTCAGGCATGGAAAATGGAAGGCTGCTATGTAAATCTAAACCAATGGCACATTGGTAACTGTTTCATTGGTGGGATAACGTGTATGAAATCACAGGAGCTGAATGAATTGAATGAATTTTAATATTCTGAGTAAAGTTCAACCAGTGCTGCAATAAAAATCTGTTTTAGACATAGAAGACTGACATGAAGGAAATAACCCACGTGTAAGGGATCAGTTGCTTTCTGTCATTGCTGCTGCTGCTTTTGAGGTCATGAGGTGCCATTACTTGTAGTTGGCGAGAGTGATGCTGTTCAGTTGTGCCTGCACTGCCTAAGGCCTAGTTCAGGTGTGTGAGGTGTGACATTGCCAAACCATGCTGGGTCGTGTAGGTTCTGCTTATAGCACTGCTTATCTTTTTCTTCTTATAAGGAGCTAGTTAATAGAGCCAGGAGTATGGTACCTTCTGACCTGGATTCTGCTGCTGGATTGTGGATTTCCTACTTCTATGCCCTTCTCCCACCTGTAGTTGCCATTCTATGGGTTGTAATTGACGGCTTTGTGGGATAAATTTGAAAATATCAGGGTCCCGGTTGATACCTAGCTTTCAAATAGCATTAAATAGTCATGTCGTCCTCATTGCTTGTTTTTGAAGGTGTCCATTGCCACTCCAGCTCAGACAAACCATCTGAAGTGTAGTTAGGTGAAGTATTCTGAGGAAATTTGCTCTAGTTCAGCTGGAATTTGACCTACTAGATTAATTAAGACTTAATATTTGGGATTAAATAGTGGTGATTCTTTTCATTAATTTAGGAAAAAAAACCCAGTTGTATCACAGAGCTTTTATTTCTTTTGTCCTTCAGAAAACAGTAAGAGATAAAGAATACAAAGGCTTTCAAATAAAACTGGAGCGTTTGGAGAAGCTATGCAGGGCCCTTCAGACGGAAAGGAACGAGCTGAATGAGAAGGTGGAGGTGCTCAAGGAGCAGGTGTCTCTTAGAGAAGCAGATGTGGATCTAGCTGTGCAGGTGTTGCAGTCCTGCACACTCAACTCCCACGAGGAGCTGGGAACTCCCATTGACACGGAACCAGGAATCCAACCTGATGTGGAATCACGTGCGGCAAATAGCTCCGAAAAGACTGTCTCAACAAGTCCTGTTCCTGGCACTGAATCTGTAGACTAAAATGAAGTGTAAACACTGTATTGAGAGATATATTTTGTGTATAACTTTCTCTGTTGGTGGTAACTATTTGGTTTTGTGGTGAAAATTTTCTTACTTTTTCTACCATATCTGTATTTTCTTAGAACTACTGGACTTATGTGGTACAGGAAGCTGCATAGCAGCTTCGAATAGCTTAAACTATAAATTTTCCACAACTGTGTTGCACATCTGCCTCATTTTTTAAAAGAAAATATTTTTCCATAAAAGGATGCATGTGCGTTTCCTCCCCACAACACAAATCACTGTCATGAAAGACTGTGTACAGATATAACATCGTTTGGGGAAAATGGTGACAGCAGGTCACTTTTTTGTTTTAAAGAACAGCACTCTGGTTTTGTTCATTGACTTGCCACTCAGTATACTAAAGATTACCAATTTTTCCAGTAAATTTATCTACATAAGGATGTCTAATGGCCAGTAAAAAATGTCAACTTTTCTCCCTAGTATGTTTTCATATATATGAATGAGAAAGTAAAGGTCCAGAATATAGTAAAAGATATGTGTAAAGGGTTTTATGTCCTTTGTGGTATGAAAAACACAGCATTGAAATCCATTAATTTGCAGCTGGTGAAACAGGGTGTACAGCTTGTTGCAGACGTCTCAGGGTTGTGTCATAAAGGTTAGTTTGGACTGTTTGCCCTACCTGTGAAAATGTTAAATATAAATGTGTGAGAAAATGTACAGCGACATTACTGAGTGGGATTTTGCAGTTGCGGAGCCTGTTGCACAGATGTTGGTCACATCCTTCCCTCTTAGCTGTAGTGTGTCCACCACATGGTTTTCCTGACTAGGAAAATCCATTACTGTCTAAGAAAATATCTGGATTATCTGGAGGGCTGGAAAGTAGAAACTCACTGCTGCAGGGGTGGAAGACAGGAGTCTGGCAAATAGGCTTTCTCTAATAGCTGGATTGTGACAAATATGTCACAAAAAGTGTTACTTAAACGTATTCTTGTTATAGTTGAACATGAAAATTCACGTACTTTTCCTGAAGTACAGTGTGGAACTTCCTGCACATTCAACCCCAAAGCTGTACCAGTTGGCAGAGTGCCTTCCCAGTCAGGTTATCTGGTAAAGATGGTACTTCACATTCTTACACTAACATACCACAAGCAAAGCTTCCTTGTTAACCTTAAACAATACTGTATTTTCCTAGAAAATTTGATACTGTCACTATGACTTCTTCTGAAAGAAACTAGGACCAACACTTATTTTTTTGGCAAGGCAACGCGTGATATAACTACAAGCTACCCTTAACTTTAGTTCCCACGTATTTACTTTCTAGTTTTGGTTGCTGTCATTTTAAGAAATACGAACATGTATAGCCTTTTCTGGTACTTAAAGTTCTTTGCACTTACTTGGGAGGGAATTTCTGAATCAAGCACATCTCAACAAACTTCCCACCCCAATGACCTTGACAGTTCAGTGGCTAAATTACTTGAATATTCAGGCTGCACTGAGCTCCTGATTCTTTTCCTATAGTAATGTAAGTTGAAATAACGTAGCTGTCTTTGAGAGAAGGTAAGGTTATAAATGTGTTTTAGCTCATACCACTAAGAGGAACTGTGCAAAACTGACATTTTTGAAATGAAGCAAATGAGAAGCTGGCCGTCTTTCTCCTAGATTTGTGTGGGTTTGGTGTTTGTGATCCAAGCACAATGCAGGAATGAAAAGAAGGTAGCAGTGAGCAGTCAGTCAGGTTAGACTCAGAGCTTTGAAATGTTGATCATGCTAACCGTATGGCATAAAAAATAACTGGAAAGAAGTGTTTCAGACTTGCTGTCCAAATTACGTGCTTTATAGAATCAAGCTTGAAAAAATAGTTGTTCTGAGAACTGGCTTTCAGCTTAACACTAAGCATGAAGTAATTTTCCTGAGGAAAGGTGAAAAACTTTGTATTTGATGCATCATACCGTTGGCAAGGTAGGACGTGCAGTTTTCTATTTTTACAATTTATTATTTGGACATTTATATCCTGAACAATTCTTTTTATAGTGCTTGTTCTGTATGGAACAAGAATGAATTTTTGGTCCCTGCTGCAAGAATATTTTAAAGGGCTCCTTTAGAGAAGTGACAGATGTATAGAACAGCAATACAAATATATTTGTTACTGACTAAACATGTAAATGAAGCAGAACGCCCCAAGGAAAAATCTTTTAAAACAGGGATCTCTTTCGTCTTTCCTACCCTCAACATACTCATACCATAGCAACTTATCTGGCCAAGGCAAGCTGTACTTTGCTTCCTGAAACCAAGTCAGTGGAGTTTCATTGCTTAAAAAGTGTTCTTTTTAAAAAAAAAATTGATGTAAGGGATAAGCTTAGCACTGTCACTGATCTGCCATACTGCAGGCTATTGCACTGCCAGGCTGCAGCCAAACGGGCTCCAGTAGGGTTTTTAAGTAAACTTGTGTTACTGCCTTTCTCCCACTACTACAAATTGTTTCACTTGGGATGTAAACTGATGTAGCCTGAGATGAGTGTATCTAATTGTCAAAACTCTGGGGCCTGATTGACAAGTTTCACCACGATTAAGCTGCAAAAAGCTAAATTGTATGCGATTCAAGACCCAAATATGTGTATACCTACACAAGTAAGTTAGGGCTGTATCTCTAATGTTTTGTCCTTCCTTTCATTACACCTGGTTACGTTACAGTTCAATTCTCAGGTGTTGCAGAAAATCTACCTCTTTGGACTGTAGATGGAAATAACTGTGAAAAAAGTGATGCAGAAATCTAGTTTGTGCTAAACACACTGCTTTATTTTTACAACCCATGTCTGCTTTCATGAGGAAAAATGATAAATGAACAGGCAGTCTTTGTTTTGCTTTTCAAAAACATTTTGTAGAGATTTTTCACTAATGTGAATCTGAAATTTTATCTACTCGATTCTGTATAGATTAAGTAAATAAGTATGCTTAATATACTGGACTCTGAGTTTTTCTTTAACATTATATTCATGTCTTCAAACTGAATCTACTGAAACTGTATTTATTTGAAAAACCAAGCGTGAAAATTGAAGATGTGAAATTCGAATTCAAGCGTATTGTTCAAGTGAGCTGCCCCGCGAAGGGGCTGTTCTGGGGCACTGCAGTTCCTGGCACTGCACGGGTTGAGGGGTAGGTGAGTCCTGTGCTCACCTCACCTTGGCAGTGTCCTAAGGTGAGGGTCAGTCAGACCACAGAGGGCAGGAGCTCTGGCTGGATCTGCTGCACTTGCCTGCTTTGAATTCTGCTCGGGCCTTCTGTCTCCCAGAATTTATCTATCATAGTTGAATTGGTGCAGTGTGAAAAATACGGGAGTTTATGTTAAAAATCAGTTTTTTCAGTAAGTTCATCAAGTGCTCCCCATTCTGTTATACTATGTGGGGTCATTTGTTACTAATGTACACTCCCTCACAGTTTCCTAATACTAAAAAGTGTTCTGTTTGCCTTTTTTTGGCATAATCCCTAATGTTTACAACTTCCCTAAACTTGGTTTTGTTTTGGAACTGGTTTTGAGTTCAGTTTTCCTTTGTGTCTGTTTTTTCTAGGCAGCATTTAGAACTGCTCTACAAAAACATACTCTGATGTCTCTCTGACTCTTTGAAGATAGTATTAATTTTTTAATTGAAAAAAACTTGTTAACTTGTTTGAAGATAACTGTTGTGTTAAAGGTGAGCAACGTAGGTCCTAGCCCTGAGATATTTGTAGAGCTGTGCCAAGTATTTTGGAAATCCAAGTACACTGCCTGGTCTTAGATGCTCTACTTGTACTTCAGAGTATTCCCTCACATCAGAGACTTGCCTCCTCAAAAGATGCTGTTTCTGCTCCTGTGTAAGCACCTCTCTTTCTCTCCTTTCTTTCAGTGTATGCTGATACTGGAGTCAAATCTCTTATTACTTCCTTGGATCTCCCCAGTCTTCCTAAGTTCCTTATGAAAACTGGTCGTATTTGTAAGCTTTTGCTAGAGGGAAATTTGTTTGCAGTTAATAGTGTGGGATTTTGGCTTTTTCCTTTTTCATCAGGTGCTGAGTCTCTCCTGTTAATGCACATGCACACACACGTTGAGCTGTACTTCTCTTGTGTAGATTAGGTCTGAGGGGAGAACCTCTTTCACCAGCTGCATTCTGAGCCCTCCAGCCTAGCTGCCAGGGCATCAGCTCCCTGGCAGACAGGCACATGTTTGATGTACTCAAAGATACTTGCTTTTAGGCCTTTAGAAAGTTATTCCTTACAGGTACTTTTTGTCTATTTCTGGTTTTGTTTTGTTTGTTTTTTATGTTTTACATTTAAATTTTGATAATTCACCTTTTTCCTCCTGTTTAGACATTTCTTCTTGAAGGAAGGTTGTATTTCCTTCTAACAGCCTAACTCGGTCCCATCTAACTGTGCTAGCTTTTATGGATCTTGTTGACTGGCACCCATCTAGCCTGAACTTTTAAGTAATTTAAGAATATTGTGCTGCCTGTGAAGACTTTATTTTAATTTCCTTTAAAACTGTTCATTATCTTTTAGTTTTGAGGTCGCATATTGTTTTGGATTTCTTGTTCAAACAGGGATCTGGGGTGTGCCTGTCTCATGGACTGCGACAGTTGAAGCAGGCCTTTGTGTGATTCCAGACTGTGCCAAGAATGCTGCTCCTACAGCTCTGCTTCAAGAAAGTAACCTCTTAGAGCCTCTATTTAAATACCCTCTCAATTTAAATAACCTGTTATATCTTGTGATATTTGTTCAAGCTGAGGAGATGAATTTTAAGTCACTCATTTTTAAACTTTATTTAACTACCTGCATGTGACAGATACTCCATTCTGGTGTAGTTCACTGTCACTTCCACCGAATTTATGGCCTGGTGTTAAGGGTCAAAATAGCTACCTCAGTTCTGCCAAGTCCAAGGTACTATATTGGTATTTAACCGTTGTAATATGCTGGAGTTGTTTGGTTGGTTTCCCAACATACACACTTATATTCATATAAAACCATTTGATTTTGGTCATGTCTGTTTCATAAATCCTGCTCATCAGAGCTTTTGCTGGCTTTGATTGCACATCTGCTGTTCCCTGCCAGCTGGTTACTGACTCTTCTAACCCTTTTCTCCAGGATATGGATTTTGTGCACAGTTGATGTTTTAAAGGAAAGATCCAAAAGAGGATGAATAGTTGAACAGTATAGTTGAATAGTGTACATGTTTGACTATCTGGGTTGGAAATTCACAGGACAGAAGCTGATGTTGGGAGAATTGTGAAAGATCTACCACACTGGACTTTCCAGTGGCCGAGAAGCAACAGGTGAAACTGGGTGTTGACTTAAATACTTGTTCCCTATAGAGAGTTTACACAGCTTTGTTCAGCTGTTTCAGTACTGAAATGAAAAGGCATCGTGTGCACATGGATAATAATAATATAGTATGGGTAACAGGATAAGCCACGTAGAAAAAATTGCAACAGTTAATGCTCTCAAGGGTCTTGCACGCTACAAAAGCAAATGCAGTTCTTCGTACACAGTAAAGGAAAAACACTGGAATGCTTTTTGTCACAATGAAGCAAAATGCAGGAATGTTCTTAGAATGGGAACAAAAATTTGTGATGCACACTAGTAATGGCCTTTGGCTTTATTAGCAATAAAAGACCAGTCTGCCACAGTGCGAGAGTGCTGCTCTCCAGAAGTACAGCCATGGTCTGATGGGAGAGCATGGCTGAAGATTTTTATCATTCAACTTCTAGAAAAACACATCTGTTGAAATAAAATATCAGGTTTAAAATGCAGTTTATGGTTTCACTGTCATTCATATTGTATTTCAATACAAAGATGAAAGAATTTAGATTTCCTTGGTGCAGGCTGAAAATCTTGGAGAGAAAAAATACCTTTTATGCTGAAAAATTGCATCTAATACATAGGTGTTGAGAAATCACCCTAAATTGGCAGGGTTTTTCAATTTAAATTACCTTCTGTAGTTTTTTGTTATAACCATTGTTCTGGCAAGAGCCAAAACAAAAAGGGAGGTCCCAAAACTCCTGTATACAGTTCCCTTGAAAAGAAAGGCCAGTGGATTAAAAGCCTGATGCTGTTTCCTCTCCCCAGCACGTACTAACGTGCAGGAATAATGCATTGAACTAAGTATGCTCCATAAGTACTATGTAAGCACACCTAAAGTAACTGTTGACTAATCCTATAAATAAATATCTTGCTGGAGGTGTTGTTCAGGTTGACTGTTTTATTACTTTTTTTAAAAAAACTTCAATTTCCATTATATTTACTACTAATGAACAGCAGTGCATAAGCAGTTACCTACTTCCTGTGAGGGGCACCAGTTTTTAAAATCGAAATCTTAAGGCACTCAGCCAAATAGCCTTAAAAATGATCTTCCAACTTTTCACAAACGTGCTACTCAGGCAATAAAAATAAAAAATGATTTGCAAATTAAAAAACATATTGGTCCCAGCAACACATTCTCACTCAGTAACAAAAAGCTTTAAGCCAACAAGATGCAGGCTCTCCTAATTAAATACTGGCTGTGTGACTGAGCTGTCCTAGAGCTGCCTAAAAAAGGCAGCTGTGAAGTTGCTGCTACTGAAGGAAGCTGTGTGTTTACACAGGTCTTGAGAAAGACAATTCAGACCCAGGGAAAATAAAGCATTGCAGAAGTTTTATTAATGGTACTTGTAGTTTAAAGTGCTGCAGTAAATGAAATTATGCTCTTATTTTGTTCCATAATAAATTAACCATCCTGCTGCCTTTTGGCTGTAAGAGCAGGTACTGGCTGCATCCCTAGGCCCCAGCTCCTCCATGCTCTATGGGGAAGCAGCAGGACTTTGTGGGACATTCAAGGTACCACTGATGAGTGACCCATACAGCTCCACGTCTGAGCTCCTGGTGTTTCAGTAAAGAAACTCAAGAACACCAACAAACTTTTCAGTGTCAGTGTCAAAGAGAGACTTTTCACAAGGGCATAAGAGTGACAGGATGACTGTGATGACTTTAAACCCCACACTTCCCGTGCATGGCATCTTAGTGTTTTTACACCCAAAAATACCAGCTGGACCAAAGCATGGTTAATCAAGTAGTGGCCACATTGTCCTTTGGCAGGTTTGATCTTTCATGCTGTTTAGAACATTCTGCCCAGCAGCCACCTACCTCCTGAACTCCAACAGCATCTCAACCTTCCAGGGGAATGTTCAAATTCTTTTGCACCTACCTGCATCACTTTAATAGGAACCATTCTTAAAAAAGATGTGGAGAGACACAAGTCTTTGCATGGTGACTCAGTGCCTACAAAGCAAGGGGGGTCCTAGTAACATCAGGTAGGAAATTAAAAATAAGTAGCATAAGAAAAGCAATGAGAAGAGCACTGCAAGTAGTACACTCCACCTTCCCACTCCCGTTCAGTTAGTGAGGCAGTAAGACTTGAGTGAACAACCCCAACCACAACAGACACAACGCTGGAATCACCAATTCTAGGGATGAGCTGTGCTGTATGTGCTGGTGCCAAGCAGCCAGTAGGTCTCCTTGAAGTGAGCACTGACAAATACCAGCATCAGGAGGGGTTGTGTAAGAGACTACTGCTCTATCTGTACCAGGAGGAGCCTCTGGGAAGCACTTTTGTTTTTCCAGTAAGTCAGGTCTTTGATATCTTCATTTTCTACTTTTCAAGAGCTGCATGAGTCAGAATGACTGTCAAAGGCATATAGGGCCTGACCAAAAACCATCTCTGAACTCAGCATGTTTAATGCTTATCACTTGCTGTCACTTCCATTTCCCCAGGAGGGTGGGGGAGAGAATAGGAAGAAAATCTCATGGGTACAGATGGAAGACAGTTTCATAGGTGGGTGAGGGGGGAGTGAAACCACTTGCTACCTCCCAGAAACAGGCCAAGGCCCTATCAGCATCCAAGCAATGGCCACCACAAAAGGCCCCCTTCATCCTAAAGCAAGGAATATCCCTTTGGACAGTTTGGGTCAGCTGTCCCTGCTGTGTCTCCTCCCCACCTCATGCCCAGCCCCAGCCTGCATGGTGTGGTGTGCCAGCACTGCCCAGCAAGAGCCCAGACACAGGTGCCTTATCAACACCATTCTAGCCATAAATCCAAACAACATCCAGCACCACATACACTTCTGGGATGGACATGCACTCCATCCCAGTCAGACACAGTACAGGAAGCTTCAGACATGCAGCTTGAGTCTAGTAGCCTACTAACTTGCTACAATTCCGTGGAGAAGAAAGCAAGGTATGTGTCAAGAGAATAACATTTTGAACAACAAAAATCACATTTTCAGTATCAGTAACCACAGTCATCTCCTTTTTCAGCTTGAGCAGGAAGATCAGGACAGTCAGAAATTCATTTATTAAGACCTGTCTTAAGTAACTAAGAGCTTTAATTTAAACTCCAGTTAGATGCTGACTTAGATTTGTCTGACTGACAGCTCCCAAGGTAATCCATAACTTCTCTGTAGGTCCATAATAAATATGGAGTAATTTTACTTCTACACAGTCCAAAGTCTCCACCTTTTCAGTCAGCCAGAGGTTTAGAAGCAAACTGTATGTTTCTCTCGTATTTGTTCAGATATTAATGTATTTTAGACACCTGCCCAATTGCCTCACTTAATTTTAATCAAAAAAAAAAAAGCTACAAGAGGGCTCTAACCAAATACAGGTGACACCAATTCACTGAGAGGGCACTGGCACCTTAGCACCTATGACAAGAAAATATTGAAGGGCATGCTTCCACCACCACTCAAAAAACCCCCACAACACACGCACACAGACAAAACCCACCAAAAATACTAACAAAAACCAACAAACAAAAATAAACCACTAACCACCCAAACCCAAAGAAGTTATTTGCTTCTGTTCAAGATTTATACTTGAACTTCACAGGAGATTTACTGGACATGCCCATGCCCTAGACCTCTTCTTATACCCGTTCTCTTTGTGAAGGAGTCAAATTACCTATTCCAATTTCTTTTTTTGCATCAAGACAACTCTCATCATTCCAGACATTTAATTGTAGGGTAAGTTATAAACTAGAAAAACACACACCTTTATCACCATGCAGCAGATAAATTATATTCAGGCACAAAGGTGTTCACCTTATGCCAACGCACATTAAACACATCAAGTTTTTTTAATAAATTTTATTTATGCAAAGCCAATCCAAAAGTGGTGTGTAAAAGCAAAAAGCTCTTTTTACATATTAATAAAAAGGGGAGGGTACACTTTGTTTGTGTGAAGAGTGAGAATTTGACTGTCTTATTTACAGGAACCAACTAAGTTTGTTTAAAAATATAGACATAGTTATTAAGTCATTCTTACTTTCTCTAAAGCTATTTGCTGTACAGTATGCAACAGCTCAAAGTGCGCAAATAACCAAGGGTATCCCACGACAATTTGACTATACAAGCTTTTTTTACCCAATTAAGAATATTCTTGCTTTGATGTAATGCTTCTGCCCAGTGCTTGTTTATTTTGTTTTATTTTGTTTTTTCTTAGGGGCTTTGTTTTATGTATACAGTAGTTGAATTATATTATTATGTCACTCCCAGTAGCTCCTTGAGAAAGAAAAGTTATATTCCTTGACCCTCCAGTTCAGCTGCTGCTATATCTGGGTCTTCGTCATTGTAAATGTTCTCTGCCTGAAGACACAAAACATTACATGACAAGTGGTAGACACAATCGTTTTTAAACAATCTTCTAAACTTCATATAGAAAAAACTTTGATAATACCAAGGTGGCACAGCCATCATCCCCTCCTTGAAGGGACCTTCTCCCTGCCTTTTCTTGAAGGGCAGCCAAATTTAGGAATGTGCACACAGTGGCTACATTTTGGCAGTTGCCTTCTTGCACTGTTCTATTTCAACATCATAATCATTAGCTATTTAACCACTAGCCCTACTATGAACATTTTTTTTGGAATTATTTCAACCTCAGCCTGAACACACAAAACAAGAGGTATTAAAAAAGCAGAAGCCTGACTTGTGACACACATTTACGTCCACTACAATTTTTTAACTTAATTTATTCCCAAATTACTTTATTCTCCATTTATAAGATAGCTGATCAGTCTCCTATAATGTAAAGTAATCTGAACTAATGGGTGAGTTAAAAGACATCTTGCTTCACAGCCAACATATGGGGGAGGGGGGAAAAAAAGGAAGTCTTGGCTAATATTGGCTATAAGTTTGCAACTGCCACATTTATTCTTAATATTAACTAGTACCTAAGACTTGGACTCAAGAATTAACTAGCAGTTGCATTTATTCAAGTTGTTTTAGTCTTGGTTTTCTTTTTAAAGTCTTGCATTGTTTGACTGGAGAGTAACAGGGGACAGTACTTTCAGTCCTTGAAGGCACAAGCTGCCCTAAGAAGAAGCAGCTTTTCAGTTTCATTTATGCAACAAGCTTCAGAGCAACTCAAGAGCTGTTGTGACACTCACCATTTGCCATATCTGCATTATGTTGTCCTCTGATACAGAACAGATTACCCAAGGCTCATTAGGATTCCAACTGAAGTCTGAAATTTTGGCAGTGTGTCCTCCATGAATAAACTGTTAAAAAACCCACAAGCTTCAGTAAGCCATTTCAACTCTAGAGAAATCTGTTAAAACCCAAGATTCTGAAGTTAAATTCATCATGCTAATGACTACACACAGAAACACTTGCTACTAGAGGTTCATAATACAGACATAAGGAAGGTGTGTGTGAAACCACTTCCCATTCATTGCTTATGGACACAGATGCAGTTGCTGAGAGAGCAACTGAGACTGTATTATTATAGCAACAAATGACATCCTCAAAACGGTGCCTCTTCAGAGAAGGTTGGGCTGTGAAATCCAGCCATGTTTCCTACTGATTACCTCTAAGAGCATTTCCAGAGTTACACAGGAAATGGGGAAACCTTCAGAATTGAACAGAGGAAGCCTACAGCAAGTTAGAGCAATGGATTGGAGAACAGGGAGGTGAAAAGATTTATGAACTGCTGCAGTTTTAGCAGCACAGTGCCGGGGCATCATGCTGCCACACAACATTTCAGTGCACTGAAACCTGAACAAAAGTGTACCAGCAGCTCAGGAGGCCCATCTTCTGCATCCTCTGCAGACTGCTCTTCTCCAATTTTACTGTAAGAAAATAGTTCATACTTATTATTAATGACAATTGCATTCTATATCTGCTTAACTGAACAGTTCCTGGCCTTCATTTCTAATATTTGCTTTTGCTATTGGTTTTTCTCAGTGTGAAATAACTATAAGCCTCAGATATAAAACATCAACTGTTTAGCACTGTCAGTACTGAAATGGAATCTTAACTTGTGAAACACATGGAGGCAGAAGTCACTTATTACTAACAATTCTATTAGCAAGAAATCCTGATGGACAAGTAACATTAGATGAACTGTTCTCTTTCTATTTATACACAAAAGACCAGGCATGAGGTAGGCAAACAAGCAGGGCTAGAGAACAGCACAAATCAAATCTGCCAAATAATGCAGGCCTGCAGCCCTTTTTCTTTTGCCATCTGTTCATATATACTAACAGAAAGAAACTGCTCTTCACCTTAGATCCCATACATTAAGCCGACGATCAGTACCACTTGAAGCAAGAATTGTTTCATTATGAGGAGACCAGTGAACCTATTGAAAGAAAACAACTTAAGAGAAGCAGCTACTGATTTCTAAAGCATAACCTGAATAACCAGCACCCTGGCCACTAATTTTCAACAACTATACTCCATAAGTAATTTTTTTCCAGCACAAAGGATATCCAATAGCTCAAATAGACTGTTTTCAAGTCTTAAGATTTCTCAAACTGAGAAGACCTTATTTCACTGATACAGATTTACCATATTTTATGAAATGTCTAAAACAAATCACTGTTACTTGCATCTAACCAAATAGGCAGAATTCACAAAATTAGGTTTGAACCCAAGTCCTCTCTATAGCACATCATTTTAGAGAAACCTTCTACCTGTACTGAAGGTACTTGCAAAAGCCCAGTATTTTTTTAGCAGTCAGTTGTTGACTACTTGCCTCAAAGTCAAGTGGGGAAAGCCAGAAAGAAACTATGTGCTACTGTCTATAATTGTTAAACATAAAATAACTGTCTGTAATTGTTAAACATAAAATAAGGAATTTTGGTTCAACGGACTTATTTGTGTTACAAGAACACAAATCTACAGGTTCTTCTCCAAGTCAGTACTCTTCTCGGTTTTTTTCTACAGGTTGTGAGAAGTTTACCCACCTGAAAAATCTCATCTTTATGAGACTCAAAAGAATGGAGTTTCAACTTCAAGTTTCTAAGATCCCACAGAGCCACCGTCTGGCAAACAGAAGTAACAAGAAATTCTTTTTATTATAATGGCTTTCATCTAGAATATTTCAGAATTTAAACTATACATGAGTAAAAACCTTGTCAGCAGAACCAGTTGCCAGAATGAACTCGCTGTAAGGATTGAAGGACAGACAGTTGACCTCAGCTGTATGAGCATCTATGGAATGACTTGGCTTGGATGTGGCATTAGATCTGGTGTCCCAACTGTTGCAATGGAGGGTTTGGGGAAGGGTTAGGGGCAAGGAGGAAAGAGGGAGAGCAAATAAACATAAGTTTTTACAGGAGGTTCTTTTTCACTACACCTTAATATAAGTAGACAACATTATTACTAAATCCAACTCTGAAGCTACAAAGTTTCATTCCAAAACCTTCCGTATTTTGTGTCTGTTGTACATGAGCAGCTCACACCAGTAAGCTGACATAGATATTAGTTACATCTTCTTTTCAAATGAGGTGGAAACATTAAATAGCATGTAGATTTCAGTGATTCAGCACCACTACTGTAGTTAATTGCCTAAAAGGGCTACATGAAATGACTCCAAAACTCAGATTTTTTTTTAATCCAAGTGCTCTGCACTAGGTACACCAGCAGCACACAGAAGGCACTACGTAAAAACCTCCTAACCCCAACTTACATCATAAGCTTCTGATCATCCGCTACAGATCCAAACAGAGATTCATGGAGCAGATGCCATGCCACATCTTCTACTACTGCAGAGTGCCCAGTAAAGATGGTTTTTGCATCCACAATCTTGCCTTCTTTTGGTCCAGCACTTATATCCCATAAACACACTGTCTGTAAGTAAGTTACATTCTATTGAAATGCAGACTCTGAATGTATCATCTTTCAAAAAATAATCAATCACAGTCTACCTACAAGCAGAGAGAGAAACTGAAGCAGTTCTTTGTTTTTGAAAAGAAACACTTAATGTGCCATAAGTGAGAAGAGAGCTAAGTTACCAATCAGTTTTCTGTAAGTTCAAGGTCCACGGATTACTTGTAAGGTCACAAAAGTAATTTACACTTTTAAAGTTCACAAAGAAATTTATAAGCAATTAGTTCAATTAATTCTTGAGAGTCTTACTAATTTATGGTCTCCATCCAACCCAGTTTAAGGGGCTTCTACCAGCAGACAACTATAAAAACATTCCGTTCGTACTTCATCAAGAACCTTAAAAGAACGTGTTGATTACAGCCTAAAGCCAACTGACAGCCTTAAGGAATATAATTACAATATATGAGAAGTTTCTCACATAACAATACACAGCTGCACTAAACCAGATTTTTTCTAATTATCTATTACATCATAAACTAGGAGGAGTTAGGGTTCTTTAAGTGGGGGGAAAGATGAGGGTTTTACATGATCATCTGATGCACTGAGAAGATGCCCACTCAAATTTGAGTTCCATGATAAGCCATAGCCTTCCTTCTGGTGCCCTCTTAATCTAAGGTCAGGATTACACTCTCCACTTGGGTCTGAAAGACAGAAAATTCCTTCCATTAGTATCACCTTGCACATCAATCCAAAAGAATATCACTATCACCCAAGAACTTTGTTTCTGTTGCAATAACTGTATTTTATATTTGAACCTCTTCGGAGGTTCTGCTACTTCTATCAAGATTCTCTTATGATATTGAGGATAACCACGCAGGTAAAGTCATTGAAGATATGGGCCTTCTCATTCAGATTCCAGAATCCATCAACTATCCTCCCAATCACAATTAAACACAAGGTTAGCCCTTGATAACAAGAGGCATTTTGATTAACTTCTAGGAGCCTGACCCACCTGGTTTTGATGGATGTTTAGTGTAGTCAAATACCAACACATCAGCAGACGGTGTTTTTGTTGCAATTATGCAGGGATTCTGCGGCATGTAACGAGCACGGTTCACTTCACCTTCATGGTTAATTTTAATCTCCATTTCGATTTTGCCAGTCACAGATCCAAAGCCACCAAACTCTACATTTGTCAGAAAATGTTAGTTTAGCACATCAATTATTTTAGACTCCTGAAGCAGCATTTCACAGCATCTTCCCTGCTCCAAGAAACAGTAGTAAGCATCCTATCAAATACAAGAAAGCCTAGGAAAGACTCGCACCATGTGACACACTTTTGATATTTAGAATCCTCTTTCAGAGCTTTAGTTTCTATTTGAGGTAGATGTGTACCAGCTTTTATCACAACTGACAAAGCTGGTAGAAATTCTAGTAGGGATTGTATATCATAATGCTACCTGAGTTCTTCTGAAACAAAGTTTCCTCTTTTAGTCACAGTTAATGATCTAGAATTAGTGTAAAGATACGTCCATGCACTTTAGTATTTAACAGAAAGTCAGAATATCATTATGAGAACAACTAGTAATGATATTGCTAAAACAGAATCTAAGAATGCTGAATGCCCACCTCCTTTCTCACTGTCATACTGCGGAGCATCGAACTGATCATCGTTGGGAATCTGGACTCTGGCAACAACCAGGTGGTTCTGTTCATCGGACGTGTGCGTTCCCAAAACCAGCCAGTGTAGAGCATAATCCTTTCCTTCTGGCCTGTTTAGAATAATAAATGCATGGAATAAAATTATGTGCTCAGTTCCAGAAGTTTCACAGCTATAGCATCAATAGCCCTCAAGATCCGTACCTCTTCAGGGAGCTAGAAAAGAGATACTCGTGTAAGAAATCCTTCCCTTTGTCACAAAGACTTGCACAATAAAGCAAACTAGATTCTGACATGAGCAAGCCAAAGATAAAACCAGCAAGGGTAGAGTGACAAAACAAGCCAGTAAACGTTGTCACTGTGCCTTGAAAGGGATAGTTACAGTTTGCACAGCAGTTAAAGGTAACACCAATATCTACTTGTATCTAATTTCCCTAGCAGTCTCACAGTATTGATTTAGAAAACAACCAGTAGGACTTTTCATTAAACACAAATATTGAGGGGACAAGTAGCAACCTATTTTAGTTACTTCTCTTAGAAGCTTTTACCAGTTATTTTATTTCAGACACTCATTTTTTAATACTGTACAAATCCTACTTAACTAGAATAAAATTTCTCTTCTGGTGGTTAAATGCAACATTTAATTAAAAATAACAGGCTGATGGACAGTGTCATTCATCTCTGAAAGTAAAAATCTGAGCAGTCAAACTCAAGCAATTTCTGCATTCTTGAAAGCAACTAACTAATTATGTTGCCTGAATCCAAGCATTCAGGAATCATCTGGGCAATTATAAACCACAATGTTTTAATACCACCAGGCATTACTACACCATTTCCAAGTGTAGAGGGGCAAAAATACAAAACAACACATGAAACACACAATGCACATGCACTTACTTGCATCAGAAACAGGTGTCCCATCATGTCAGGTGCCATACAAAGAGGCAGTCCTTGCCTTAAATGGCTTACATATTTTGACACTGGATAATTGGAAATACCAGGTTTTAAACTGAATATTAAGTCAATCTGCAAAATATGAGGCAAGCAAAAGTGTTCCTCATGAGGGCCCCACACCCTCAAATCCCCACTTCACTTTCTCCATGCCACAAATAGTTAGCTCACATATCACCATCATCTCCAAACATTCTGGTATACTAAACTAAGTGATCATCTAACCACCAACTAAAACATCACATATATAAGATGGAATTTTATAGAAGAAAGAGACCATTGTCTGGTAATTGCAAGAAGTTTACACAGAAGACATTTTAAAGCCTAGCTGCATCCAGTCTACACCACCACACGGGACCCAGTCCTTGTCCACTACCTCAGTGAAGCCCTAAGTGGTTATTGCAACAATTTAAGTTCTATCGTAGCTGTCACATGAACAGATTCTATCCCCATGTTCACGATTCTTTAAGAAATTAACCTGTGAGCCCACGATTTTCAAGGGAGGTGGAAGAATGGCAAACTTAGTATGTGTGAAGTCAACAATGAACCAGGGACAAAAGCTAGACTTGAAGAATCAGTTTTAGAATAATAGACTAGTCCAGACTTAAAAAGCATTGGAGACAGATACTATAGCTTAGATAGATTAGTAATCTGTAGCACAGGACGAAAAATGGTCTTCAAGAACAAGCTAATTTAGTAGATAGATTTCTCTGATAAGAATTAACTACATATGAGTGCTAGATCTCTTATTTAGCAATAAACTGAGAACTCTGTTCACACCTCACAACACCTTCTGCTAGGCTAAACTAGAGTTCTGTGAAGTATCAGCTTGTGACTTTTTTCCTCAATGCTTCTGCATACCAAAGGGGTTTTTAAAGTTGTAAGTAAAATAAAGTGTTACAAGCTCACAAAGGGTAGCCTAACCCAAATTATTCTGATCTGGCCTGGATTTTACCCTCATGTTACTCAGCAGACGCGGTTAACAGAAAAGGCGCAGTGGAACAAGGAGCTGCACAGACTCAACTCCCGCTGAGCTCTGCGCCTCCCGGGCACTTCTCCGGCCTCTTTTCCCTTCTCTCACCTGGTCACATCAGGCAACCACTGCACCGTGAGGCTGGGCCACTCCAGGGCGTGTGTCATCACCAGGTCGTACAAGAAAGGGGTGTTTTTCTTCCAGATCTTGTACTCCTCGCTGATGACGCGCTCCTCGACCGTGTCCTCCAGCACTGCAGAAAGGGAAGGGATGAGCTGAGGCACGGAGAGGGGAGAAGGGGGGTGCCGCCCCGGCCCGGGCCACGCCAGGGCGGGGACGGGGCAGGAGCGGGGGTCCCGCAGGGCCCTCGAGGGCGGCTGGCGGCAGGAAAAGTGCAGCGGCTCCACCCCCGCGGAAGCTCCTCGGGAGGAATCCCGGAGCGCCCCAGCTCCGCCACCCCCGCGCACACGCACCCTCACACCACCGCCCGGCCGGGGACACGGACGGGGGAGGAGGGAGAGGTCTCCTACCGTCTTTGCTCGCCATGTCGGGTGAGACCCAGCGCCGCCAGGTCAGCGCAGGAGGACGCGGGCGGGAAGGGAGCTGAGGAGGCGGGCGGCGAGGGAGCGGAGGAGGCGGGAAGGGAAGGAGCAGAGCAGAGCGGGCGGGAGCTGAGCAACCCCTGCAAACACTGTCGGGAGGCGGGAGGGAGGCGGTGGTGCCGGGGGACCGCCCCTGCCCCGCCCCGAGATCCCCGGCCCCCAACGGGGCCGCCGGGCTGGGGCGGAGCGGAGCGGCCGAGAAGGGGCCGAGGAGGGGCCGAGGAGGGGCCGAGGAGGGGCCGGGCGGGCCGCTGGAAGGCGAAGGCGGCCCGGCCCTGCCGCGCTGTGGCCGCAAGGTGGGGCTGTGGGTAAAGCAGCGCCGCCGAGGGCACCTGTATTAGCTATGTCTTAGGTAATAAGCCCTAAATCATATTAAAAACTTAGATATTGGTCCCACTTCGCAACTAGAAATTATGGAATCATGGTATCATAGAATGGTTGGAAGAGACTTTAAAGATCAGCTTATTCCAACCCCCTCTGTCATGAGGACAGAACCTTCCACTAGAGCAGATAAGTAAATAAGTAAATATGGTTCCAGAGGCCACAGCTGAGCAGTTACTGCTTTTCAGCAATGGCGCTGAATGTTGCTTAATTTTCTGGAAGAAATGTAGGTTTAAACTATTTTTTAGTTGCAGTTGTGGCATGGAAGGTGCTGAACTGCATTACTGAACCCTCAGATATGCAGTATCACTCAGTGTTACCAGGGTTTTAAATTCTGTTGCTCTCTAACAGGGTCAGTGGTGGTGTCTCGTACTGTGGCGAGTGACACGTTTGAGCAGCCATGTACAAATCAAACATACAGCCTTACCCCCGTACAAATCAAACATACAGCCTTACCACCACACCTGCCCAGCCTTGCTGATCTCTCCTTTCAGCTATCACTAGAGAGAAGACCAGGTGTTCAAGGTCGGGCTGGATGGAACTCTGAGCAACCTGGTCTAGTGGGAGTTGTCCCTGCCCATGGCAGAGGGGTTGGAACTACATGATCTTTAAGGTCCCTTCCAACCCAAACCATTCTATCATTCTCTGATTCTATGATTTAATTTAACTGCTTTCAATTCAGCTTAAGTGACCAGTGCTTGCCACAGGTAACAGCCTTAACCAGGGTAAATCTTTCTGGCCACTGATTACACTTTCCAGCATAATAATGGAAATAGAAGTAGTTAGGAATCAGGTTAGATTGTCCCAAATGGCCCTAAAAATTCTAAGGAACTTTCTGTCTCCAAATTGCAAGTGTTTTCTTGCCATATTGTGATTTACAGTCTTAAAATGAATTCTTGTTTCAGTATTAAACTGACCGAGATGAATCCTGTATCACTGAGGCTCATATGCCTGGAGTCCCGGAAGGGGAGGAAATCAGCTCTGTAGTGGAGCTTACTGTGCTCAGCTAGAGATAGTGGCAGGAGAGAGAGGGAAACAGCCAAATAATAGCTGGCATTAAATTTTAATTTCCCCTCTGTGAGAACACTCTTCATGGGCTGAGCCTTCTAGGGTCTGGTCTCCAGTTTTTCAAACAAGGAATCCAGTTATGGGAAATGTTTATGTGTAGGAGAATCTGAGGCTGGCAATAGCAGCCAAAGGCTGTAGCATGGGAATTGGGAAAGAAGGCTGAGGAAGGCAGCCAGCTCCTCCAACAGGAAGTTTTCCCCAACATTGCTTTTCTGGCCAGCATGTTAAAAAATAGAAATCTTTCAGTGAAGTTAAATAACTATATATTAATCTTATCCTTAACCTGCACAAATTACAATTAAACCTATGCATGGCTTACCTATTCAAAATGAGAATCCTGTTAAATTACTTGGGAGCTGTACAAGAATCAGCTCCATAGGAGTACACGACTGAGTGTGTTAACACAGACACACGGCCTTGGTCATGCCAGATGTGGCACCAGCTTCCCTTTGGCAATGCTTACTAGTTGCTTTGGAATTTGCTGCCAAGTATGCGTCTACTCCTACAAAGTGCTGAGGCCGTTCTAAAACATCTGAGAGTGAAGACAGAACCTTCTGAAGCCTGTATGTTTTTACAGAGAGTTGATCACTTAAACCTCAGATACTGGACAAAGGAAATCTCTGTTATGCTTCCTGGCTTTAAGTGACCTCTGTTAGCTCTCACTGAAGGGTGATTTTACATGGCCCCTCGAAAGATGAAGCATGTGTGAATGTTTGGATGGGATGCGGGATGCTGTTAGTCCTTTTGCTGTAAACAGTACTTGTAACCACAGCTTACCTGGAATATGATGGAGAAAATGTGAATTAGTTTTGAAAAATGATGGATGAAATTACCCTTCAATGATGTCATGTAGGACTTAGCTGAACTATAAGTGAAGAATTACTCCCCAACCCTCCACAAATTTTTGCAGACTCTATTTAGGATCTGGAAATCGAGTTGGATTATAATAGGCTTCCAGAACTAGTACTAGCTTTGGTGAACAAAACCTGTCTTGCCCAGCTGTCAAAATAGCTGGTAAGTGACCAGCACAGTTCTCTTCTCCTTGTTAACAATTACATTTGCATGCAACCACGTTTTCTTTTCATTTAAATCTGCACACCAAAAATCTTGTTATTAAGTGCTCTTCTCCTGTTGAGATTGTCATGGAAAAGATAATTTATAACACTACATCTATCAAAGACAGCACAACATCGTCTCTTATGTTGGTTATTTGCAATTCATCAGCCTGGTCACATCTGTGACCACACATCTAAAATATATCCTTTGATTCCCACACTCTTTAAGGAAAGCAATTATCCAAGGTTGTTGTTCATCATTTGCAGTATGTGTAAAATGTACCACAAATTAGTTTTGAAGTAAAAGAGTGACTTGAATCATAAGCTTTATTTTTGTTAAGCTATACTTCTTTCAAACCTAAGCATGAAATATTGCGTTTTCATTTCAGTAACAAACCACCACGTCCTCCATCCTCAATTGTATGTGCTGCATCATGCTTCAAACTGCCAGATATACTTATGAAGAATTATATGCACTTGTTAATTTCAGCTTGAAGACAAGTATGCTGATTTATTACTCTGCAAAGAATCAGCTGGCTTGCTGTTACTTACGTCTTTTACACATTATGCAGAGCTGATGGATGTTTGTAGCACAACTCAGCAAGTAGGTGTAGGTATTACTGTGAATGACAATCTCAGTCAGAAAACTGTATAAAGGAAATTAAGTTTGCACAAAAACTCAAAATTGCCCATTGCAAAAGTAAAGTAGCAGCCTCAACATTTATTATTCTCCAGTATATCTGCTATCATTGCATAGTCTCAGTAGCCTGTTTGGAATAAAGCATCATTTTCATCAAACGTAGATAAGAAAAGCACACCTCAGTTTAGTTGATGCAAGCATCTGCTCAGAATTTCTTGAGATATGACCATGTTTATTTTCCCCACTGCTCACCCAATATTTCTTTGTATGTACCCAGCAATTATCATCTCCCCAGTATCAGTAACACCCAACCAATACCCTGCTGTCACAAAAAATCTTGAGCTGTAGCAGTGTCTTGGACTTGTTCTCTGTGACATGCAGTTTGGGATCTGTCTAATGACAGCACATCTCTGATGGTTCTCGTCTAAATAGCCGTGGCTGTGTTTTGTCCTGATGTGCAACATCTGTGGGCTGCATAGCCATGTGCAAATGACATCTTTCACTTTGCAATGAACAAAGTGCATTTGTAGGAATGTCAGTATTTAAGGGAAGGCATGACACACTGGGATTTTATCCAGCATTGTAGATAAATACTCCACTTGCACCTTCTAGGTGCTGTAGCAGGAAATCATGAGCTGGAAGTTTCGGATAACTAGCACTGTTTGTCACACTTCCAGCTAACCACTGCAGATTGCATTGAACTTCATGCTGCAAAGGAGAAGAAATCCTATAGCAGTCTTGTACATTCCTTCAATATTCAGAAATATACAGTGTTTTACCTTTGATGCTGTAAGGTACAAACTAAGCTTGTTCTCATATAACAAACCCCTCCTTCCCCTCCTGAGGTAACATTAACACTGCACTAAGCAAAGACTAATAAATCCAACCCTGCTGAATACTTTTTTGTTGTTTGCATGGACAGGGCAATACTCCTTCAACAACTGGGCTTGCTGGGCTATTTCTGTGCTGCATGGCATTTCTTTAGCATTTTCTATGCTTTTTTTAAAAATAATGGCTGTAAATTATTTGAGAAATAGATATCAACATTTGCATAACTTTCTTGGCACACTTTTATTAATTTTGCACAGAGTAGAGGAGCTGGTTGAATTACAGAAGGCCAGGGGAATGTGTGAGTAGCTTTTAAAAGTTCATCTTATGAAACAGTGCTGCAATATATGCTGGTTTGCGTGCTATGGATTTCCAATGTGTGTTGTCATTGTATAGTCTGCTGTAGTTTGGCAGGTTCTGACCTGTACAGGTTATTGCCCAGATGTGGAGTTTGCAGACCTGTAGGGATATTAAAAAAAATGGCAGAGAGTATTTTGCTCAGCAGAAAATAATTTGGCCTTTTGATAGAAGTTGCAGATGTGCAAATCTGTACAACAAACAATTTATTTTCTTAGAAGTACAAACACTTAAATGAGTGCCAGCAGGGAGATTTTCAATAAAATGGAAGGAGACAATCAGACTTCTGAAGCTTCCAGGATTTAGCTCAATGGAGCTTCTCATTGCTTGTTGCCCTGGCCTCCCTCCTTGTGATCTTGGAGGAACCTGGGGAGCAGGAATTTGATAGTTCCAAGCCTGTGTCTGGGTCACAGGAATCAGAGGAAACTGTAATCCAGAAGCTGCTGTTTTCAGTTATATGGACAGGAGTCGAGGCAAACTGCTGCTCTCAATGATGTGCTGAAGCATCGTGAAGCACAGGAAAGCCTAAGCCTTCTGTGCCAAAGAAGGTGAAAGGGAGTTGTTTATTATAATCCATTTCCTCTTCAACTTCCACTCTAGGGCTTAAAAGCCTCTTCAAGTATTCAGTAAAGGAAAATGATCTCTGCTCTTGCCTTCTAATCTCCAGGAATGTCTCTCCCCACCTGAACTGCCTGGCCTTCTTTTTCAGAGATTTCTCGGAGAGGTCACCATATGGTTTCCTTTTTTGTTCTTCACTCTTAACTCTTTTGAGACTTGAAGCAATTAATAACGGCATTATCTTCAAGGTTCTGGATATCTCAGAGGTGAATCCACCGAGACAGGAACCATGCCAAGCTGTTTCAGCTCACTGATCAGTTTCTGTGGTAATGAAGATTTTTGTTTGTGCTGTTTGATTTACTCAGTCGTTAGGGCAGAACACCCTCATATGTAGTCTTTGGAAGCTCTAGAGATCTTGATTTTTATACGTTGTCTTCTTTCCAAAGGTTTCAAATACTGAGAACCATAGTCCTGCAGAATGTGTATTACTGGATATATGCTACGTCAGACGTCTGTGCAGCTTTTTACTTTGAGAGGCAGAGGCTGGGGCCAGAGGAACTGTGGGTTCACAGCATGTTACAGACATCATGTAAGGAAAGAAGGAGCAGGCAGATAGAGGATCTGCTGAGAACAGGTTGGTGCCTGTTTACATTTCTGCAGTCAGTTCTAAAACTGGTGGGTACCCAAGCATCTTACCGTACCAAAAAATAAACTTTTCTGCTCTTTCTGCTAGTTACTCTAGCAGTATCTGCAGCTAAAGTGGCATAGCCATGTGTTCAGAAATAGAAGAAAAAAAGATAGTGGCACTGCCCTGTCAAGTCAGTACTGTACTTGAACATACCTTGCAATTAGCAGTTTGTCTGATATCCCTCGGAGGCCATTTCAATATTATTAATGCCATTTTGCAATACGTTTCAGAGTGTGTTTTAATGAACAGTTTAAACCAATCTAAGACCATAAAAATGTTAAAAGGAGTAGACCTGGTCTCCCCTCTTGCTCGCCACTCTCTGTCCCTGCCTTGCCCAGCCCTAACAACCACAAGGTCAGTGGGGAGCTGAGTCAGATCCCCAGTCTAGATGATTTATTTTTTTTTAGCAGAGTTGTTTTTCAGCCTCCGAGGATCAAGCTGAGCATACTCATTGCATGTCTTCCTGGTCTTAAACCTGTGCCAAAGGGAGCACATGGCCATGGGCAAGAGCAGGGATGGCTCCATTGAGGTTCTGGTTTCAGATTAGTTTGCACCAATCGTGAGACCACACCACAGGCCATGGCAAGTCAATGTTTGCACTCTACTGCTGGTTCACTGCTGCATCTGGAGCGTTCCCTGAACAGCCAGCTAGTAGTATTGTCTCTCTGCCACTTGTGTGTCTCCCACAGATGAAGAATCTGAGAAAGAAGGTTGAAAACTCCATTCACATGCTTTCATTTACTGGCATGGGAGGAAAGCTTTAAAATTTCTACTTAGTTACTGGTGTAAGCAGGATATATAATTAGGACTTCAGGGGGAGACAACTGAGGTAAATATGAGTACAGGAACTTCCAGTGTCATGGGACACCATTAAGACCTTATTTGACATGCATTTAAAATATTCTTCAAAGAGTTTTTTTAAAGGAAAAGGTTTTAACAAAATTGTTCCTTTGCTGAGAGGCAGCACAACTGGATCAAATTAAATAAAACCTGAATTTTAAAAGCATCTTGTGATTTGAGATACTGCAGAGAGCCTCTTTAAAAGGTATCCAAGACTAAGCATCCATCAACTGAGGAAATCCCTAACACTAGGGGCTTTAGAAAAATCTAAGCATTCATATTTGAACTATTTCTCCATACAGCTGGAAATCTAACGTAAACAGCGCCAAAGCAACTTGGCCAAAGTAATTTAGGGAATCAGAACTGATGACTGCTAATACAAGCTCAGGTTTCTAGCCAAATGCCCAGAATGCTAACGTTTGGCTTTACTGTTTTGTGTTTTTCCTTGATTCTCCACTGTGAGGTGCAGTGGGGGAACAGTAAAGCGCTGATGACTTTTAACATAACACTGCTGCCCTGGTTCTTAAGAAGGACCTGTTTTTTGCTGAAGCTTAGGGATACAAGTACAAACCACATGATACCATATGAGAAGTCATTTTTGGGTCTCTCTCGCTTTAAGAGCCCACTGCACATGGGAGGTTAAGGAGGGTGTGAATAACCCTGTTTCTTTTTTGGAGGAGTGACACAGTTGCAGATGTTGGATGCCAGAATGGCTCTGTTATTAGTTGTGTGTTACTGTTACATCTGCATACCACAGCCATAGGTCAGCACCACATTCTGCCAGCGCTCTGCAGACACTGTAGGAAGATGCCAGTTACTGACCTGGAGATTTGTCTTACTCTTAGATTCTGAGAACAAGATAGTTGGATACAGGAAGACGGGACTGTGCAAGATGATAATTATTGATGAGCAAAATAACCAGTTCTCATGGTTGCAACCTCCCTGGCAGCAGAGAAAATAGAGAATTTGAATCTGAAATTTGAATTTGAAAGAGACACAAAGTGGCTTTGTGAATGCTTATGGGAGAGCTGTGCCTAGATGAAACAAGTAGGAAAAAAAAAGAATAGATAACTTTTCAGATTTTTTTTATTTAGATTTTTTTTTTTTAATTAGCTACCTCCCAAAAGAGTTACTTCAGAACCCTGATTGTAAGTCTTCTGGGGCTAACATCAACATTACAGTTTGGACCAGGAGTGAGCTTTCAAAGCAAGCCTTCTGATTGTCTCCACTTGGAGCACATTGGTTTACAACGCAGACTGGTCACCGAGCACATGAACTGGATCCTTCTTGAGTGAAACTAAATCAGAAATATGGTCCATCTGCTAGTGAAGGGGGTAGATGTACAGAACCAGATAAAAGATAATCTAAAATAATTATCACTCCCACAAATATATTTAGCATGGAGTCAAAGTCCTCAAAACCAATTGTTTTACTTTACAGATCCACTCCTATTGCATGGTATTACTTGCTAGTGGTAGACATAAATTAACTTGTTAATTTGATTTTTTTTTGCTGAAAGGAATACAGCTTTTGGGTAGACTTTCAAGTGTTCTTTGCTTCTATTTCTTAAACATGTTCATATCCAATTATCTGTAATGCTTCAGTGGCATTTGCTCAGGTAGCATTATAGACTTTGCTTAGTATTTGCAGTGAAATTGCACATATTTCAGGACAAAGTTTCTGGATCCACAGTAAGCATCTTGTAAGCTAAAATGATGTATTGAAGGTAAATCTCAAATGCCTACTCAGCATTTTGGCAGTGGGACATATGGAAGCACACAGTTAAAGACAGTGAAGGTCAGAAATTCTGTCTCAGGGGATTTTGAATTGAAATGTGAGAGTTTTAAAAAATATGCTACAGGTTTGAACTGAACATTTGGAAACACTTTTCCTTCTTTCCCATGTGTGGCCATGGAGTCATTCATCAGTCTGTCCGCCGCACTTACTTGGCTCCGCAATGGAAATATCTAGGGGCAGTATACTGTTGATCTTGTGTGTGTTTTATTAAGGCCTAGCACGCTCCCAGATCCCACAGAAGAGTTCAGAAGAGAAATATTCTGTTATCATGGGGAACACAAAGAGCTGAGCTGGTGGACTGAAATGTGGAAACATTCCGCTGTCTCCACACACTCAGGGAAAGGGAAGGGAGGAATTTACCATGAGTTGTTAAAGGTTAATGTAGCACACTCTGACAACCAACCACAAGGAAAAAGAGGGCCCCAGAGAGGTGAAACCTCGTTCTTCCCTCAGACTTTTCCTTGGACTGGTACAGTTACCCACAGCCTCTCCTGTAGTGCTGTGTCTTAAGGCTTATAAATGGAGGAGATGGTAGGTGGTCAGAGAGGGTGGTCACAGAATAATCCCAGTTTCATTGGGACTGAACTCCCACAAGAATTAAGGGCAATAAATTTCACCACCTTTCACCACAAATCCCAGGCACATTTAGTCAACAAAGCTTTTGTAATACAATACAAATAAGTAGCAATGTGGGCATTTAGTAGCAAGGAAAAACAAAAAAGTAATGCCACAATTAAAAGCACAGAACCCTCCTCTTAAGAAAGGATAAAAGAATAATAAACACTATTTCACAGTATTCACACCACACTTGTAATTCATTCTTAGAAGGACTTAAAAATGTGCCATGAAGACAATAAAGCTATTTTAATATAAGAGAATACTCAAAATACATTATATTTAAGTAGTATTTTTCGAAGTAACTGATAATGGCATGTGTGTGTTGTTCACATAACAATACAAAATTAAGTCTGTGTAAAGACCTTTTCTGAGTGGGGTAGGGCAGCATGTAATAATATGCTGTGATGCCTGGGTTTTTTTTCAGACATCAGCTTGTCCCTCTTTTTTTTTTCTGGGACAACAGCAGCTTGCAGGAAGCCTGAAGTAGTGCCATAGTACATACTATCTCAGAGGAAAGTGAGCAATCATCATCTGCTGATACTGAAATCTTGCAAGTGCTGGGCAGTGAGCTGATTTGGGAATTGGTGCCATACAAGAAGGTGCAATACTATTCAGGATTCTCATTTCTTTGAATTTAGAATGCAGCAGGACCTTGGTAATGCCTACTAAGTGATCTTTCTGCAAAAGGCACAGACTTCCAATGGGTCTTTCCTGCTAACAGGATCATGTTCAATCACTTCAGAAATTCTTACTAGCAGAGGGAATTTGTGTTAAAAGAGAAGGAAAAACAAACTTCTTTTTGGCACAGGTGTTACTGCTGAGCTAAAAGAAAAGAAGACTCCTTACAAAAATTAGTGAATAAACTGTACAGCAACTGACATGTGGTTGATTGCATAGAGTAATGCTGAAATACTCGTAAGGGTTACAGCATTCTGCAAACTGTTTTTGTCATGGGAAAGTGAAAGCTAGAAGCACTCAGTGTATATCTGCACTGGCAGCTGGGTGAAGCCATATCTAACTACGCTTTACTCCAGAAAATGCTGTGGAGTTCTGTGGAAGTGGGAAATTGGCTACATTTCTAGATATTTTTTAAAGATAGGAAATATCTGGGTATTTCCCAGATAATGTGTGTGCATTGCCTTCCACCAAAATTGTCCTTTTCTCCCCAAAAAGAAGCAGAAATGAAAAGAATAAGCAAAGGAACATGGAAAAAACCACATTTCATAGCTAAAAGATGCTGTTTCTTGTGATGTCCTGAGTTACAGTTTGTTTGCTGAAGGATGAACTGTGAAATAATTTCTTTGCCATTTTGCTATATACAGCTGTATGATATCATCTGAACTGACCACACCAATTCAGGATATTGATTTGCAAGGGATTAACAGAGTTATCAGAGCCAACTCTTACTCTGCATAAGCAATCATGCCATACATTTCTACCCAAATTCATCAGATTTCACTTTCAAAACCATTAACTAAGTTTGACTTGCTATTTATATTGGGAAACTTCCATTTGCCCACAATTACCCAAATTTGAAATATCTGAATGAAGTGTTGTGAAAACAGAATCAGAATTTCTGGACCATTCAGCTCAAGACAACAGCAAACCTGTTAAGTAAGTCTATAGCAAAGTATTACACAACAGGAGATACACAGTCCTTGTAGGTTGTTAGTACAATGAAAGACCTTTGGCAGGCAGAACATTATTTTAATTTACAATCTCCTAAGTAAGCTGATTCTACCCATCCACACTCTCATGCCCCCATACTTTCCAGCACTAAGACACGTGCACGCCTGATCAATTTTGCCAGGATCACCTCTATGTCATATGGATGGCAACAGCAAATAGCTTTCAGGTCCTCACTACATCTCTTGGGTTCCTCTTCATTAGAGATGACAAATTTCGTTTGGACAGGTTTTTATACTCTCTAGGCATCAACAGTTCTTATGGGTCAATATTTTTGCCTCACAACCTTGTTTATTTTATCCTCCATAAATCGGCAACAAGATTGCAGCCTGTTCTGTTTGTTTCTTCATTTCACATATTTTCATGACTATGGTCTCTCTCAATGCTGAGATAACAGGAAGAGGAATGGCTCTTCCACTGCGCTACAGCTTTGCTGCTTTGCTCCATTGTTTCTACTGGTGCTTTTGTGTGCACATTTCCATCCAGACCAATTCTAACGTTTCTGTCACACAGCCACTGAAATTGCAAAAAAGTTTCTCTGCCATTCGCTGTAAAGAAACTCACAGTACATATGAGCATACTAGACCGAGGATCCAGGGCTATGGCCCCAGAAAACTTGGCACTGCATGCCAGAGTTACTCTCCAGTGCATTACCTCAAGGGCCATCATTTGAGTGTAACTAATTATCACTCTGCAATTAAGTCAACTGAAGGTTTTTTCACATGCCTGGATACTTGCCTTTGACCCGAGGCTACTACTCCTGCTTTCTAACCAGTGTTTCTCTCAGTATCCCAAAGAACAAGGTGAGTGAATGTCTCTCAGCTTATAAAAAGATACAAAGCTTATATGAAGAAGTATTACTTTTTATTGGCAAAACTGAAAAAAAAAAAACAAGCCCCCCAAAAAGAAGTATTCAAACTCAGAATTCTTTCAGCAGGTCACTCAGGGTACAAAAACAGTTTAATGATGAATAATGTAAGCCTTGCAAATACATATTCCAAACTGTTTCTTCTTGCTGGATATAATCAGCGGTGCAGATGTTAGGTCAGCTGCAGAATAAAATGAAACCTTTCATACCAAGTTCTCCACTTTTAGTGCACATGAAGAAATTTTGATAATGACACTTTAAAATCTATACTTCATTATTTTCTCCTAACATTAAGCACACTAGGTTTTGACACTTTTTCCGTTATTATAGGTTATTCATCATTTCAAACTGACACTCATTGTCTCTGAAAATAAAGAGTATTCAGTTCAAATTCCAACAAATTTTAGTCACAAGACAGAAATCGCTAATATGAAAGAGATCTACCTCTGAAACATAGCCTGATGGAAAATATTGTGTCATCTGGAATATGTTTTTTTATCCTGGCTTGGAGCTCTGTTCTCAACAAATGCATCTAGCCAAGTAATGAAGGACTGTGGAGCCAAAGGGAGTAGTTTTTCTTTTATGACTCTTACAAAGGTTTGGTTTATTTGATTAGGTTTATTTAAGTGGCTTGCAAACAGTTAGTAATCACTAAAGTTACACAGCACTTATAAAATGTTTGTGCAGTAACTAACTTGGTGACCAGCTGCAGAGTTTAACTCTGCATTTATTCCCTTCTGTTTTGCAAAATTGTAGAGTAGGTCTTAGATACACATTCAACAATACCCATGCAACGATATAAATTGTTATTGACCAGCTCTTTGTTATTGTCCTTTTGCCAGAGGTGAACACAACCACATTTTCCATGTCCTCCTCTATGGAATCAGTAAAGCAAAATGGTCCTTCATCCAGTTTGCTGTGAAATCTAGTAGTTTAGTAACAGAACCCAAATTACTGTGAGAGGCAGTTGATGCTGAGCTTCTAGATTTCATATGATATTGGCTTAGAGTCACATAGACATTACTTGTAAGAGGTTTGGAAAACATAACTGGGTCTGGGCAGTGAGGAGAGTAAGGACTGGCAGCCTCTTAAATCACTGCAACTGTTTCTGAAATGAAAAAGCACACAAGCCTTGGAATTCTAATCTGCCATCGCAGTAATTACTGTACCACAGCTTTTTGTCATCCTTTACAAAACCCCCTGGAAGTGCTGATAAGAGTGTTCAGAATAGATATGCTGCTCACTTACATCTGTTCCAGAAGTATGGCCACTAGTCACTCAGGAGATAGTTTAGGGAGAAGTTTGGCTTTTCTTCCATATCGAAAAGGATTAACTATTTGATATTTGCCTTGAAATGCAGCTTTCAAAATGTTGAGTCAGAAGGTCTGCACAGAGAATGCAAAACTGGAAGTTTACTGATTCCAAAATTTAACAGGTGCTAATTTTTTGTCCCATAAATGGTCAGTTGTTCTCAATGAGAGATAAAAGAATGTGTAAAGTATGCCCTAGGATTTAATAAATTGTACCATGTTAGGTCCATGAAACACCTTCACAGAACTGTAGCTGGAGCAAAAACAATCACCACAAAAAGGCACTAAACCAAAGAAATTTTGAGGTTCAGTGAAAAAATGAGGTGCTCTATTTCCCATTCAGCACTATATATGTACAGCATAAAAGCCACAGAAAACTGAGGAGGAAAACTCTGAAAAGACTAGCAGTTATCTTCCACTGTATTTTTAGCATGGGAACATAGCCAGACAGCATCACTCAGCAGCCTCCCAGAGTGTTCTTTCCTTCAGCCAGACAATCTGAAAACCCAAGGAATGACTTTGCACTTGTGCTTGAGTGCAAGCTGCAGGAGGTGTTCCACCCTTGCTTAGCACAGTCAGTGGTACTAAAAGCTGTATTTGTCAACAGCTTTGTATTGCTCTCAGTATCGTGCCAGTTATCCTTGCTCCTGAGGTTTCTGCTGGCAGCACTGTCCATGCTAAAGCTGCTAACAACGCTGCAGCTGAATCACTGTGAGCAAAATTCTTCACAGTGCACCAAACTCAGGCTGACTCAAAATAGCAGTGATGCACTGTAATCAAAAAGTGTCTGCAAGCAGAAGAGCTCTCATTAAAGCTGGCCAAAAGCTTCTCAGGTGTGAACAGCTCTGCTTCTTGTATCTAGCTGGGGTAGAGAGTAATTTCTCTTTTTAATACAGTAGCTTTGTCTAGAAGGCTGCAGCTATTTGTAATATTCACAAGTACACACCATTGAGGCTGGAAATGTGAAAAAATACTTAGTGGGAAATTTTTAGTGGTGCTATAGTCACAGCATCCATAGTATTTACCTTTCCTTCGCCAGCTGTGGGACCATCTGTGGTCACAGGGCTCATGGCATCTCCACTGTAAAGGCAAAGACATAATATAACCTAAGTAGATACACTGGAGCCAGCTTGAGGCTGGCTAGGGACACCATAAGAAGGGATATATGTAGGTCACTACAGGCTGCAAAGTTCATTTAAGAATCCAGGTAAACATTTGTGGCTGGCCATACCAAGATGCTGAAAGATCTTTCTCCAAATCATCTGCCCAGAAATTCACTCCAGAATGTCCCCGCAAGCTGCAGTCACATCCCGATTGCAGTACAGACACATACTCTATTTTATTCAGTACTTTTAGTGGTCAAGCTCTCTACATGTTCATCAAGGGTAACTGGCTATCAAAAACTATTTGGTAAGGTGGATTTTACATCCTCTCCCCGGGGGACCTACTGACACAGGATTATTCTCAAATGATGTGTGGAAAAAGACTGCCTTTTTCTGCATTAGTATATTCAACTTTGCTGGTGAGTAATAAAACATTAACAAAACATTCCTATTTCTGTAGTAATTGTTGTGCACACATAGAGTTCCTCTAAAGAACTAGCCTGCAGATTTTCACCCTATTTTACTCCAGATTTGTTTGCAGCTTCCCCAGGTGGAAGGAGGTAATTCACTGTTACTTCTCAAACTGCTCCTGAAAACTTTTCCATTTCTTTTAGAACACCTTGATATGACTTCCTTCATATTCTCCCTCTTGGCAGAACCTGACTGAAGGTCTGTGTCTCTTCTGTTGGTAATTCAGGTTCTTCTTTGCTGCAGGCCCTGTCCCAGCTTTTCTGTCTGTGCAATTTACTAAATGCAATATTTACTACCCAATTAAGACATTTGCCTGCTCCCTTACACCTGCCAACAGTAATATTTACTTGCTATGTGAGCTTCAGGAGCTTGCTTGAAAGCTGAGACATTACTGGGTCTGAGCAGGCAGGTACTTTGGAGGAGAGCTGCAGGCTCTGACCTCACTTCAGATCCCCGCAGCCTTCTCTACCTTCCAGAGAAAGACTCCACGCTTCCATCCTCATCCTGTGCCAGCCAGAGCCAAATTGGCACTCCTGCTCTGCAGCAATTAACTGAAGTGGCATCTCTCATGATGCTGCCAGTGAGAGAGCACAAGGATGTTAAGTGCCTGCAGTTTATGCTCTGCCTTGTATGTGAGTGTGTTGGGGGGCAAGAATGCCAAAGATCTGTCTGGATCCTAACAAAACTCTGCTCCAGCAGGTGCTGGAAACCCACAGATAAGGAGCTGAACCACCTCTGAGCCTGCTCTGGGAGGAACCCCAGTCATCACTCAGGAGAGCATCCAGCACCACCTCATACTAAAAAATGGATTAAACACCTTGTATGCTGCAGTATGTGATTTTAGCCATATGTGTAAACAGGCATAATCTGTTCTTTTTCACTGGCCATAAACATTTGTAATCTACATATCTGCTGAATTTTTTTTACTTTGCATTACTTTCCAGAGTATTGAAGTGATTTTTATATTGAAATTATCTAAAGGCTAATGATAAACAAAAAGTTGCAAAATGATACTGACATTAATTTCCACCTTGCCTCCAACTGTCATTCTCTGGGGTCTCAAGTGGAAACAACTTTGCCTTCCTCCGAAAACCCTCTCACTGCCCTTGACAGAAGGCAATTTTATTTAATGAAGACACACGTACTTCAGTATAAAGGTGTCAAGTGAATTTTTCATGAGCTCCTTTGTCTCCAAAGCATTCCAGCTGCTTCATCTCACTGTAAAATTGTAAATGAAAATTAAAGTTTTTTGTGGAAGTGCAGCTGTTGCTTTGAAAAGCATCTGTTTACCAACTAATACTGGAAGGCAGTAACACCCTCAGCTTCTGCTGTGAAGCAGCAGAAGTAAAAGACCAACAGTACTGGGCAAACAGACACCCTGGAGAGAAATGAGCATAACTGATAACAGCAGCACTGTGAGGAAATCAATATTCAGATATTTTTAGGTGCCTCATTTTCTGCAATTAATGTCTTGAGCAGTATTAAAAAAAACGAAGCAGCTGAGCTTTCCCCCCCTCTATACTCCCCTTTCTTTAACATAGAACTGTTCTTTACTGTGAGGAATTTCATTACAGACCAGCCCTGTCATTAGTGCAGTATGTTGGTATTTACTCACAAGGAAACCAATATAGTCAGCACAGCTACACATAAGTCTGCATTTTGTCTAATTTCAGAGCTAAGATCCACATACACTGATTCAATTACAGAGTAGAGTTTGCTGCAGCAACTGTGGCCCTTATTCTTACCTCACTGGCTACATGGTTATTTAAATTTGCACAGATGTGCAAAAGTGTTGCAAAAGATGATTTTTTTTTTCCCTTGCTGATATTTTAGTACTGTGGAAGTATGAGTAAGCTGTATTTAGGCATATGGTTAAAAACCCACCATACCCTTAGAAGTCAGACCAGACTGTATATAAGCTGCTTGCTGAACCTGCTACAGCACTCTAGAGGTTTGTGAGAGCAGACACATTGCAAACTTTTGGCCTTTATTTCACCAACTGTATCCTGTGACCTTGTGGGGAGAGTTCTGGTTTAAAAGATGAGTTACCATGATTTATACTTTCACCCCTTCTTATTGTTAAGAGTTTTCTCATAATCATTTAATCATAAAGAAAGTGCAGCTCTGTGCCTATGCATATTTTTACAGAGTTAGGTCACATTTACCACATAGCAGATAATCTGGTACATCCCATCACTATTTAGCAAATATAGCTGAATATTAAGGAATTTATTTTTACCTTTCTCTTTTCAGCCTTTGTGCATATAACAGGACAGAAATAATGTTGTGTAGGCTTCTTGCTTGTGACATTTCCTAATTTTGAGGCACTTTATGTCTTAGTCTCAATATTTATTTTTGTGTAAGACGTGTTATCCAGAACAGCTCTAGTACAATGGCATCTATCCTCAGATATAATTTTCAGTTATCGAACCAAAGTAACATTTAAAAAGTGATCATAATCTTAAAGGCTCAAACATAAAGATAAGAAAATATATAACCAGAAAAAAAAAATCACTCTCTTCAGTGCAGAAGTAGATTTTGATTACTCCTAATTAATTCTGGTTCTGCTGAGATTGGTATCTGGTTTAATATAGCTGCCTTGCCAACTGGATGTAATTTCATCCTCCTGAGCATAAAGATTTTTCTCAATTTTAATTTAACTGATAACATAGGGTTTGACTAATAGCTGCTATGGCAGCTATAGTGCTTTGTATCCCAGTAATATACAATCCTGAATTATACAGATGATCCAGAGAAGCTACAAGCAAGTAGTTTTTGAATTTGAGCAAAACATAGCTCAGAACAGAACTTCCAGAAAGGAACGAAGAATCAACAGGCTGATTATTTTCCATCAATAACCACTGGACTGCAGAAAGCAAGAAAAAAACCCCTGATAGATCTATGAAGGAAGAAAAAAATGTTTCAATAATGTTATGAGATTGCTGTGCACTGGCTTGAGTGACTGCACCAAGTAAAAGCTAATGCCAATGCCTTCAAGCCTTCAGAGGAGAAGAACTTTTTTACTAAGGATTTCTGTCACTGTTGTGAAGGTAGAGACAGACCAAAATTAGTGCTCCCAGAGGGGACAGTCTGTGGGCACCCAAGTATCCAGAAAAGAGAGAAATGTGGGAAAGACACATTTCAGAAATTCTGCTTCTCAAAATTTTGGGGTTTTTTTGGAGGTTTTGGTTGGTTGGTTGGCTTTGTTTTCTTTTCTATTTTTTTGACAGTAGGAATGCTGATAACTAAATTACTTTCCATTGGCATATCTCTGCTGAGTTTTCTCAGGGTAAGATATTAGGATTTTCCTGAATCTATAGGATCAAGGATTACTAGAGCTGACACTTCAAAAAAATCCACAAAGGAGAATCTGTCCTTCCTGCAGACATGAGCAACTATAACATTTCTCACATGGTTTTGATTTGTAACTACTCCAAGCAGCAGACTCTCTGAACATCTGTTCACTGAATGTCCCAGAAAGATTGGGTTTGTATTGCAAATTTCAAGCATCTCCAATATTACCCTGCAATACAAGTGTCTTGGCTCCCCTTGCTGAAATGTTTTTAATGTGGATATCTTAGATGAAATATACTTGTCTGAAAGCTGATAATTACCTATATATTTTTTTAATTCCTACACGTTTTTTAAATATTGAAGATTTCGCAAAACTCATATCCAGTGATCTTGCTTAGCAATTCTTTTTTGCTTTCTCTTTTATTTTTATTTAATTTTCTTTCTATGGCATTTCTTATAACTGGAAAAGTTGTTTGACTTTTTAGATGATGACTTTTCATTTAGATGCCTGCTTGGGATGCACTCTTCCATGAAAGCCTCAATGACAATTCACTAAAATAGAAAATCATATTTAACATTTGAGATCAGGCCTCATCTGGCACACTCATTTATTACAAATCTTTACAGAGCTATCTATCTTACAGTAAATTTTCAGACCATTAACCTGCACATGCTTAACTTCGCAGCTCTGTGTGTAGCCCTCTGTAAATTCAGTATTCTTTCATGAATTTTAAAGCTGAGTGCAAAGTACCCTCTGGATACAGGATTACCTGACTGTGCTTAAGCACCAACAAAGCACAAGTAGTTATGCTACAAAGCATAGTAAAATTCCACCCCCCCTAAACTCCCATACTCTGGTTTTGACTGTAGATCTTTATACTGTATGAACTTTTTCATATTGATTTATCCCAATATTACCAGCTAATAAATATGACATTGACAGCATAAGCTTTTCTAGAAATGAGTATGCTTTTCTAGAAATGAGTACACTTTTCTGTAATTATATTAGGATATATACATTTCATAAATGTATTTCTTGTTTACCTTGAAAGACCAATAGAAAAATAAATTAGCAACCAAAAATCTTGAAAAAACTCAAACCCGGATGTCTGAGCAATTCTTACTCCTTCAAATTGATTACACTGTAAGTAAATATGCTCATTGAATGATAATCAAAACATTGGAAACGTTCCTCCCTTAAACTATCCATGGTTTTAGACACCGCGAGACTTGACAAATGTTTATTATTTAAACTGAGTGCAAAGTACAACGGTGTTCAAAAATACAACTGTTCAAAATTGCTTGTCTGCTTGCTAAGAAAGAGGGTAAATATTCACTGCAGTGTTCCTGCACCTGAAATATCGGTTATGAGCTGAATTAGAGTGATATTGCAAGAAATATTTGTAAACATCTAACTGACCAAGCACAGAGAGTAGCTACACATCCTGTGGCCCAATTCCAATTGTTTTTCTAATATTAGGGCCAGGAGCAGTTGATGTACCACACCCAAGTTAGTAAACAGGAAAGGCTACATCTCTTGCTTTGTCCTGCAGTGCCACGTGACAAGGGGAGACACAGGATATGTCCAGGAGGATCCATACAGGCAAGAGGAGATATGGGATATGTCCAGGCAGATCTATGCAGGAAAGGGAAGACATAGGATATCTCCAGGCAGATCCATGTACGCACACGCAAGCTCTTCAGTGCTATGCTCAGAGAGGAGACAGGTTGCACCAGTGCAGAGAGCTTAAACTCTGCCTACACTTCTATGCACAGATATCTGTTCTTTCTTTCTTTCTTTTTCTTTCTTTTCTTTTTCTTTCTTTCTTTCCTTGTTTCTTTCTTTCTTTCTTTTCTTTCTCCTCCTTCCTTCCTTCCTTTCCTTCCTTCCTCCCTCCCCTCCCCTTCCCCTTCCCTCCCTCCCCTTCCCCTTCCCTCCCCTCTCGTTCCCTTCCCCTTCTCTCCCCTCCCTTTCCCCTTCCCCTTCCTTTCCCTTCTCTTTCTCCTTCCTTCCTTCTTTCTTTCCTGCCCCAGCTGATCTCCAATGTTGTTACAAATTTGCGGCAATTTAGAGCTGAATATTCAAAGGTGACATCAGCCATAGGTTTCAAATTATGCACTCGAGCAGAGAAGCAGGATTTTCTAATCTAAAGGACTGTATCCTCTGTGAAATGAGAATCGTCAGCACTTGCAAAGAGAGAGGAGAGGAAGGGAGGTACCTTGTGGGGGTAGGTCCAGCAAGAGAAGATAGGCAACACAGTGGTAAGTCATTGGCAAGGAAGATGAGAGAAGGATGATAGGAAAGGTCACAGGTAATCCACAGCCAGGGCAGGAAAGTGTAGGATTAATCAAAGGAGGGAGATGAAATAAGGCAGGGGCATCTTGGGAGATGCTCTTTACTTCTTTTATTTGAAAGATGCTTCTAAAACCTGATCTCTCTTTTTCACTGTGCCACTGACTGTTCTTACATCTTCAGTTTTCCTTGTAGATGTGTTCCCATCCCTCTCTGGGAAGCTTCTCCCAGTGCAAACTTCTCCTGATGCATGTGTACATGACACTGCTGAGGAATACTGGAAATCCTGTAGCACCAAAGAGCTGGTATGTCACAACAGCCCAGTGCTGTTCATAGATGATGGTTTTGACTCTAGAAGGGTGCCTTAGCCATTAGTCTTCACCTGAGCTCACCAGCTTAGGCAGGGGCAGCTGTACCATCTTGATTTGCAAGCCAGTGGGTCAGGCTTCTAATGGGATCTCTGAACTTAACTGTATTGTGGAGCCTGGTTGTTTGCACTGATACATGAGATAACTTGTGAGCCATTTAATCAAACCCTCATTTCACCAACTTATTTCCTATTAGTCACTGTCATTACACCTGACATTGCTCCAAAGTCAGTCAGGATTAATCTCTAGATTGCTAGGCCTACCATGAATTTATTTGCTCCTCTTCACCCTTTCGGAACATCTTAACGTCCAACAACCTCACAAGATATGGCCTGTATCTCACAAGACTGCTGTATGATTAGAAAATATTTTCTTTGTACTTCTGCCAAAGAATGTCTGCAAGGTTGCACAGCAAATGTAGCAAAGGTAGGAGCAGTACCAGATTTTTCTGAATCTCACTAAGATACACTCCTCAGTCACAAGACTAATTTATCTTCCTTACATGTACCTTTCTTCTCCACCATGATGAGATTTATTATCTAATCTCTGTACTGAATAATAATATGCCAGCTGTCAACTGCCTGGAATTCTTACACTGGGAGAAGAAATGGTGAATGTATATAAATGACAAAGCAAATCGTACTCTAACAGTATTTAGTCTTTGCCAGTCAATACTGGCAGTAAGAACACATATAAATAAAAATATTAGATTTTATAATAATTGAAATTATGTTGGCTCAATAACATAAAGAGTATATACGCACAGACTTTATTTTAGGCATGATCCTATTCCTATTTTAAATTCTGGCTTCAGATACCTCAACAACCATTTCTTTTCTCACACTGCTGTAAACAAAGAATAATTTTGGTGAAGCTGCTGTGGCACCAGCAAAGGCTATGGAGTGAGGAAGCAAGCTGGCAGTACTCTGTGAGGAGGGGGTCAGCCAGCCCTATTCCCTCCTGAAGTCTGAAAGCAGGAAACAAAGCTTGAACAGATGTTTGGGTAGAGCATCTTGCTCTATGCTGCAAGAGGCTCCAAGGGGAAAGCAGTTCCTGGGACCATGCTGTAAACCATCTTGTGTTCTGTCTTTACTGTGTAATCCATGTGGGACCTCTCGCGTTCAGCTCTGCAGCTCTGTCTTCTACATGAGAGAGAGGCAATGAATTACCTCTGTGGACCCTCCCCTGCTTGCTGACTGCTGTGCACGAACAGGCTAGTGATGTTTGGGCTGGCAGTGACATCGAGAGCCCAGCTGTGGTCTGTGCTATTTTTCCCATGCATCTCCCGTTTGTGGCCACAGGGGCTCTGATGGTCTGAGGCTGTCCCTGCTAGGAGGGCTTTTCCAGAAAACAAGAAGACCTTCTGTGCTGCTGACAAACAGCGCCTCATCCAAAGTAACACCACTCGGGTGTCTCAGGTTTCTTATCTTTGAAAATGATATCCCAAGTACCTGTTCTGAGCTTGGAGGGGTGGGGAGAAGGGAAGGAAGGTTCTCACGTGATGGTGTCACAGTGGCTGAGCAGCCAGGCTGCGGCTGGCACATCCCCAAGCTGTTCCACCAGCCTGTCCCTGCTGCCTGAGCGCTTCCTCCGCCGCCCTGTGCCAGGCACAGCTGCCCAGCTCTGACAAACTCTACCCTGGGGGAGAGGTTGTCAAGAGGTAGCAAGGCCGTAGCATGGTGAGGGACATGCAGCTCTGGCTGCTGGGGAATATGAACCGGCTGTGTCTTCCTCCATCTCCCCATGTGGGATCTGAGAGCTGGAGGTTGCTATCACATTGCAGGCCTGGCTGCTGTTACAGTGCCTTTTGCATGAAGAGCCACTCAGTGACAGTACAGCCCTTCTCAGGCTGATGCCAAATGAAAAGCTTTGTCACGAGCAGGTTACAAGTTTTGTGGCACAGTCCATGCTGCTGCTGCAAGAGCCTGCCATGATACTTTCTGCAGCTGCAATGGCATTGTTGTAGCTGTTTCTGGTCGGGGAAAATGAGTCATAAATAGAATTTATTGTTGGTGTATCTCCACTGTCTGTACTAACAGCAGAAGCCAGAGCAAATTGTAGCTGATTTGTTTGTGGTCTATATTGAGTTCATAAACTAACTAGAGAAAAAGGTGAACAATTTGCTATGTTAAAATGTAACTAGGAAAATGGCATAAGGGCAAACTACTTGCCTGAAAGGGAATTTATTTATGTCAAAACTGCATAGGAAGCTTGAGATTGCAGTAGCAGTACTGAAAGCCCTTTTTGATCAATAGGTTATCTCATAACTTAACACTTAGTAGAATTTGCTTCCAAGTGTAAGCCAAAATTTTTGAGAGGCAAATTAGCCTCAGATGAGTGAACGTACAGTGATTTTTTACTTAATTGTTATTTCTTCAAATGGAAAACATACAGTTGCTTTGCATTAATGGCTTCATTGTAATGATTAATGTCTGTGATAATGCCTTTCTGTGATTATTTTTCACTTAAGAGTGTGGTTACCAGTAACAGTATTAAAAGAAAAAAGTGTTGGTATATCAGTCATCTTACAAAGCACTAAAAAATTTTCATTAATTTTAATCTCTTGTAATAGTCCTTTCTGCCTAACATGCATTTCCCTCCTTGTCCACGAGAATAGAGTTAACTTTCAGAATATATTGCAAGTTCTATGTTTTAACTTGTGTAGGTGGGAGAAGACAATCATAGATCCCTCTTTTATTTTATTTATTTACTTATTTTTTAATTTTTATTTTTTCTGTGTGTGATGTGACTTCCAGGAACACGTAGATCTTTCCCTGGCAGCATTTCTGGGCTCAGCTTTCAAGTATCTGATGATATGACCTTTAGGAATCATCACCCTTCAATACAGTAAGGTTTGCTGTATTCTGGTTGAAACCGGGTCTTTGGATAGTGGCTGAAGTCTTTGTGAAATTCCTAAGTGAAAGGACAAATGATAGAAGAACAACATTTTCTAATGCTTGGTTTGTTGAGTGACCTTTTGCATCTGCCAAATAAAAAAGTGGATAATATTTCAAAAATAAAACTAAAAAAATAACAAACATGCACCTAATTTTTTTTTCCAATTTCACATGAAGCCATTATTTTAAAGGAAATAAACTGCCAAGGACTGTGATGGAAATCAATGGAAATGAGGCTGTACTTTCCTGGAATGTTACCTAAAAAGCACTGTACTATTTTTATCCTTGCTCTTCCAAAGATGTGTGCATGGGCTGTGCCTTATGCCACTTAAGCTCACACTTAAATGCATTAATCGTTATAAAAGGACTTTATAAAAAGACCCTTCTAAATACAACCAGTTGTGATATCATTATAAGTTACAAAACTTTCCTGGAACTAAGAAACTGTCATCATGGCTGGGCTTCGTGAATGAAGATTTGGGAAGGGCTCTACCCGCATTTGCTACAAGAGGCCAATGCGAGATAGACAAGTCTTGTTGCAAAAGGCACAGCAGAAAGACTCCTTAGGTGGTATCAGCAAGACATGATTCTTTCTGTGTTGTCTTTTCTCCTCAAGAGTGATCCTGCGTGCATTCTCAAAAGAAGCAGCAGCGTTATAGATGGTGTGTCTCCAGACCTCCCGATTGGAGGCCAGAGTAGACCAGTTATGGTGATCAATTTGGCCAAGGCTGAGATGTTGTTTCAGGGAGTCCTTGTATCTTCTCTTCGGGGCTCCTCTCTTGCGGCAGCCAGTGGCAAGTTCACCATAGAGCAAGATCTTAGGGAGGCGGTGGTCCTTCATCCTGGAGATGTGCCCTGCCCATCGCAGCTGTGTTCTCAGCAACATGGCCTCAATACTTGTGACTGCTGCTTGTTCTAGAACAGACGTATTGGTCACATAATCTGACCAGTGGATGTTTAGGATTGTACGGAGACAGTGTAAGAAACTGTACATACCAGTAAATCAAAACAATTCAAGTATTTATTGTTTGCTAGAAAAAATAATATCAGTTATATAAACTGGGTTGAAATTTGACTTATGAAAGTATAGTTTAGATCTCTGTGTGGTCCTCCTTCCCTCCCCTCACAACTAATTAATGTATGGATATTTTTCAACTATTTCATAACACCAACTCTAATTCTCTATTATGTACTCAGTTGCTTACAGAGAAATCCCTGTCAGGAACTGTGTCTTCCACAATGTGCACAGAGAAGGCAGTTTTCACCTATGATGCCATCTAAATTTTGAAAACAATTATTGGTCAGAGCTAGAAAACAGTAACAATTTCTCAGGAGTTTTCATGCATTAAAGATCTTAAAAGCTGGAGAACAGGGAATGAAATTTTACAGTTCACTAAGCATTTCTCCTGTTTTCTTAGAGATGGAATATCTTCATGCAAGCAGCAATGCAAAGAATAATAAGAGTCTTCACATGCTGAATCTATACACAAAATGACAAGCTTGTGAATTATAGTCCAAGCATGCCTGATACCATGGCCAGGAAACCTGCCCCACCAGTTGCTTGTCATAAAAGTCTTCTTTGATTTTGCAACAAAGGTAAATAAAAAGAATTGTTATGAGGAACAATGGGTGGGATTCACTTGAGCTGGGTTGGGAAAAGCTAAATCACAGTTTTCCAGCCAACCATTTGCATGTGTTTCCAAAGCTTTACTTGGCGATATGTGCAGTGTTTCCACTGTCAATGGGAAGCAGATGCCAGCCAGATCTCATGTCTTTTGGGCCAGAACAAATCTGACATGTTCTAAACCCTAAGACTAGTGAAATAACACATGAATTTAAGTGACTAGTCTTTGGTTGTACTGCTTAAGTAAAAATTCCCAGGATCTCCTAAATACTAAAATATTGGGAGGAACTTTTTACTGGAGATTATGTATTATGTCATATTATACATGACAATTTATACCGATTTGTATCCTGAATAAAATATGTAATATGTATACCTATCATACATATTACTACTATTCCCACTAGTACATCTTTGGGAGTAGTATTTATTTTTGTTTTTTTTTGTTTTGGTTTTTTTTACCATGACCTCGGTCTCCCTCCCACCCCTGATCACACAATTGTTTGCAGGACTGCTGCTGGCTGAGTTCAGAGTAAGTTATTAGTTGAGTGGGGAGACAAGGAGGACCACACACAGATCTAAACCATAGTTTGATAAGTCAGATTACAATCCAGTTTACATTACTGACTTTATTTTTTCCAGCAAAAAATAAATACTTGAATTGTTTTGATTTACTGACATGTAGCATTTCTTAGTTATAGGGAAGCTTTGTAACCTGTAATGACATCACAACTTTCACGTAAACAGGAAGGTTGAATCTTTCTTCCTACTATACTTGTATGGCTTTTGTTATCATGAAGTGCCTCTTACTCTGAACTAATGTACCCTCATGAGAAGCACGCAAGGGCCGTCAATACCATTGCACAAGGCTCGCTGGACTGTACAGAAAGTGGCTCTGGCACACGGGCTGGTTTAAAGCTCCCTGTAAGCATCGGATGCAGCAGAGTACATCAGTGGGGTTGGCACTGCTGAGTGCTGAAGGACTCCTGCAATTCAAACCCTAACCTAACCCTGTATTGCCCAAAGGTGTGCTCATGCCCAAGGGGTGGTCAGCTCACACCTGTTACACCTAAAAGCTCACACTTATTTTGCAGAAATAAGAGGCATGGATTTCCCTGCCTCTTCCCTCAGCTTGAGGGGGTTCACTTCTGTCATATCTTGTAGACGACACATGGTGGAGATTACAACACTGGGGTAGACTGGTTGTGAACACAGCCACTGTGTCATTTCTGATGAGAGTGGGCTGTACGGAGAGTGGAATGCAAGTTTTAAAGGTCAAGGAAGAAGAGAAAATTGTCCAAAGGAAAAAAAAAAAGCAGCTATGTGTGTTTGCAGTAAGAGGTGTGGCTGGTGAGAGAGACTATTGTGTTCTGGAACAGTGTGTGTTTCCAAAATCTTCCTGCCATGGTCCGCCTTAGAAAAACTTTGAAGAATGAAGGCTGACACATCAACAAAGGTCAAATAATGTCTGCTGAAGGGTTGGCAAAGGGAGTATTTATTGTAATGAGAAATGAGCATTGCGAGCATTGAGCTGGTCAGTTATCAATGAGCATCTTCAGGCACAGGAAAATGCACAATTAGCACAAATTGTTAACAGCATTTCCATTTGCTTGTTAAGATAACATCTCTCCTGTTCAAGTTCAGCTGGAAGACAGCTGTTCTTTCATAAGCTAATTTGAAGATTAGTCTATTATCATGAGAGTCATACTCTTAAATATGGCAACAGTTAGGTAGAGCCCTCCATCCTCTCCACATGGCTGGTACCATCTCCTCTGAGCAGTACCTTGTACCTGACTGAAGATACAGAAAAAGGCCAGTGACATCTTGTGACTCTCCAGGAGACAAACCTCGCAGTGGAGAGGTCATTCACTCTCTGCTCTGTAGAGCCTTCTCAAGAGGACCCATAATTTTTCTGAACTGCTACAGATACTTAAGTTGGGGTACAAGATTCAGTTGCTGGAATAGTCTTGCCCCTCCTTTGAAACAATATGTTTTAAAATAAGAAAATATCATGACAATCTACTGTCCCTAAAGTAACAAAGATTTCTCCATAACACTCCATCCTTTAACATGAGCACCAATTATTCAGCTGCTAATAACTGCATCTAGCAACCCATTCAGCATTCCACACACTAAGAAGGCAGGCACAGATCTTAATTTCTGATTAGAGGAACTAAAGTTTTGCATGTTTTCTGCAGGTGAGAAGGAGGCACAGATGCATGATGTGGAGAAGATAAAAGTAGTTCAAGAAAAGATTTAAAAAACAGATAATGGTTTTGGTTACCAAGGACAGAGGTGATGAACTGGTAATTATTTTTTTGACTTTACAGACCATAAATTAAACTGATGGCACTTTTAATGGAAATAACCCTAATCTCCTATTTTCTAGTAAAAATGTTATGTAAAATTATTATATATGGATTTTATATTTTTTCAGAATTAACAGTAAATATGCATATAAAATTAAACCACATTGACTTCCCAACTGGTTTTGTGTTGAGGAACATGGGCAACAATAGCCACCCATTGCTAATGGTACAGACCTGAAAGGAAATAGCGGGTCATCTGATTTCTCCTTGGCCAAGCCACATCTTAGCACCAAAGCTGCTGTGAAGAAAAACTGTTGACTCTTCAGTGGGTCACAGATATTTGCAAGGACCACCTTCAGTTTGATTAGCTTATTCCTTGAAATTCCCCAAAGAACTGCTAGGAAGAAAGGCTCTGAAAACCAGGGTGAGCCACACAAACAAATTCCTGACTTAGAGGTACCCAGTCCTTCCGCCTCAGTCATGACCTGCCTGACTTTTAAGGTGTTGCTCGACCTGTAAAGGAAACATTTACAGCATCACTGCTGACGGGGAATCCCGTCTCACGAACAAGAGGCTCTTTGCCCTTCATGTTAAAGTAGATACTACAGAGAATATAGCGAGATGCTCCTCTGTCACACCGTCATGGCCGATCCACTGGGGTTCACTTCAGGGTATCACATTATGGCATTTCCTTACCGCAGCGGCACCTTCAGCAGCAGGTGGTACTTTGCAAACACTGCTGGAGAGGGATGCCCCATCCCTGGAAGTGTTCAAGGCCAGGCTGGAGGGGCACTGAGCAACCTGGTCTAGCGGGAAATGTTGGAAAGAGTTGCTCTTTAAAGCCTCTTCCAACCGAAGCCATTCTGCGATTCTACGATCTTGGGAGAAATCTGCGTGCTCCTCAGCCCTCTGAGCTGGGTCCCGCGGCGGGGCACGAGGGTGAAGCCCAGCGAGGCCGGCGGGGTTTGGCCGCCGGGCGGGGCCGCGGGGAGGGCAGAGGCGGGGCCGGCGGCAGCGGCCGGGGCACTGCGGAGCCGGCGCGGCGCTCACCGGGCGGGGACTGCACCTTCCCCTCCGCAGAGCGGCGCCGCCCCCCGGCCCCCGCCACACCTCCGGCCCCCCGCCCGTCCCCTCGCTCCGCTACCCCGGCGGCGCGGCACCCGCTGCCCCGCCGCGGCTCTGCCTGCGCCGCCCCGCCATGGAGCAGGGGCCGGCGGGGGGATCCAGCGCCGCTGCCGCCGCCGCTGCTGCCGCTGCTGGCACCGGGGGTCTGCTCCTGCCCCTGAGCGAGACCGAGCAGCAGCGCTACTCCGAGCTCTTCTCGCGGTGCTGCCCGCCCCCCGAGGCGGCCGCCGGGGGCAGCAGCGTGGGCGAGCTGTTCCGGGCCTCTCAGCTGCCCCCGGACACTCTGCACCAGGTGGGTCCGGCTCCAGCTCCCCCCGGAGCTGCGGGTGGTTTGGGGGGGGTGCCGGACGGGACCCGCTCCCGCAGCGCTGCGGGAGAGGGGCTGGCGCTGCCTGCACCGCGAAGTTGGGGGCTGCGGGCGGGCCGGTGCCCCTGCGCTGCCCGCGGGGCCGGGACGAGGGTCCCCTCCCCGGGCAGGTTTCCTCCCTGCTGGGGCTGCGCCGTGCCCGCTTTCTCCCTCCAGACGGGCTGCTGACAGTGCTGGTGTGCGGCATCCGTGCGGTTCCCCGCTCCGGGTGCGGGTGGTGAGGGGCAACCCGTGCCGGCGGTGCGTGCCGGCACCGGGCACCGTGAGCCCCGGGCGCTGAGTGCGGGCTCTCCCGGTCAGGCGGCTGCTGCCGTCGCCTTCCTCAAAAGGGCCCCAAAAGTTATAAAAGCAGTTGTGTCCGCAGAGTTGTAAGGACGTGAGATGCGTTAAACTCCTGGTTTAACTCTGAGATTATTTTTTTTTCTACATGTTGTTTCTGTGGAAAAAAAAATCTGTAGGTTAAAATGATGCTGCGGGTTTTGTGCCAGTTTTTGAGCACGAGCACATCAAGGTACGAAGTGCGAGGGTCTCGCCCAGTCAGACCAGCAGAGCCACAGAAGTGGTCCTCAACAGGGGCTGTGAGGCAGAACCCTCCTAGTTTTGAGGAGAAGCTTGTCCAGGGTGGGAGAAGGCTTGTGCCAGCCATTTTCCAGGGACAGGGAAGAATCAGACTTGTTTTCTCCACCTGCGGATTAGTAATTTGACTAATGCGCTGTAGTTACATAATACTTCTGACAATAAACTGAACAGAGATGGGATATTCCTGTTTATTTATTTATTTAATTTATTTACAGGAATCCTATTCTTCAGTAGCTTTTACTTATGAAGCAGAAAAAAGTTATGTCGAAGTGGAGCTGATATATAGTTGTACCTGGGCACCACCTGAGGGTACTTAAGTTATTACTGCTTTCCTGATGGCTGTTTGGCCACCTCTTAATGGCCTATATGAATTCATATTACACAAGGGACTCTGAACAAAAATTGTGGTATTTCAAGGATGTTTTTCTTCTTGCTTGTGCTCTTTACCAGATCAGTAAAACTAAAATCTTACCAAGCAGTATTACTACCTTATAGTGAGCCACACTGTGACCTTGGTCTTGCAGGTGAATTTTGAGTGGTGAAAGTAGTGATTTCACATAGATCTAGCACCAAGAGTGGGTCTTTTGCAGAGAGGATTTCAAATAATAAGAAGAAACTTGCTATGGCACAGTTATTTCATTTTCCAAAGAAGTATGGAAAGAACCCTCTTATTTTCACTATGAGGTTTCTTACCCTATCATTTAAGTGAAACTTATGATCATATTATTATCATAGTCTGTTTTGGGGGTCATTTTGATTATAATGTGTGACGTAAGCCTGGAAATGGTGGGGTGGGTTTTTTTGTTTTTAAAATTATTTCCAGGTATATTTATGCTGTGAAGAGAACATTACTGGGAAACAAGCCTGTAATTGGCTTCAGGAATATTCAGATAATAAGGCCTGTGGGATCTGGGTCTGTTTCTCTTCCTTCTTCCATCCCTCCCCCTCTTGTTTATACAGCAGTAATCACAGTGGCGTTCTGCTCTGTGGCTGGAGTGCCTGTCCTCAAAACCCACTGCAGCCAGGTATTCTTATGTTTACTGAGATGTAAGAAAAAATGTAATGAATTTAAAAAAAAAAAAGGAAAGGTGGGTGTTTTGATAGGGAAAATCTCACAACATTGTTTAAGATATTTTTCTGGTACTTTTTATTATCCTCTGAAGATGCAATTTAATATTTTCTCTTTAAAAAATTCTACTATTGTAACAGTTATGCAGAGGTTCATGGTGTATGTTTTCTGCTAGTACAGGAAACACTTCTTTTAGGCAGAGGCAGGTCATTTTGTTTAAGATAATGTGTTTTCTTTGAAATAATTGTTGACCATGAAAGTTTGTTTGTTTGTTTGTTTGTTTGTTTTAATGCTTTTTAAAATCACCATCTGTCAGTGCTTCACGTACAGGCATCCCTACTGACTGACTGAGAAATGGTCATGCTGAGTTTGTTCATGTCAGAAATAGGAAGATTTGAATTGGAAACCAGTTCTGGATTTCTGCTAAGCAGAGCTTGCACAGTCCAGAAGGTACTTAACACCTTTCCCTGGCCCTTGCATTGGCTATAACAAGAGGCAGCTATGGATGGTTTTGTAAGCAATGTGCAGTTTACAGCTTTTTATTCTCAAGGCATTCATTGAGGAGTGGTTTTGCAGATCAAGATGCTTCCAGAACTGGCATTTAGTGCCACAGCACTCTCAAACCTGTGCTGTTGTCTTCAGTTGTACTTCTGTAATAAGTGGGATGACTCTTCAAGAAAGAAGCGGCCTTTCCTTAAGCAGTCTTTGATTGAGATTTCTTTTAAGCATCATGGGAAATCTCCTTCTACGTTCCTTAACTGTAATGGCAGGGTTTGCTGTCTAGACAAAAATCTGGTGGTGCATCCTGGCTGGAGTACTGCTGTTGAGTATGTCAGTTCCTGTGGGAAAAGCAGTGGCATGCACTCCCAGACAGTGAACAGACAAGGGTTGGGTTTGGTTTAAAGGCTAGTTGGCTTAATCTGAGAAGTTATATAGATGAAAGAGGCTGGGTAACAGAGAGCAGGTAGGGAATGTGAGAGCATGTGCCAGAAGAGGAAATGCTGAAATAAATGGAAAAAAATCCAAGAGCAGTCGGGTCAGTAGGAGCAGATGGTGTGCACCTGAGAGTCCTGGGCCTCGCTAAGAATGAGGTGATTGAACATAGATTCATCACATCCAGGCTCATTAAAGCCAGCAATTCTGCTGGGCAATAGGGTACAGCAGAGGTTGTACCGATTTCACTTAGAGCCAAGATTGAACAATGAACTTGTCAAGAGTTAGTCCAGGAAAAAAGGTTCAAGTTAGCACTAAAATTAAAAATGTCAGACACTTCACAGGACAGAGAAGGGCATGACAGGGACAGGATGGCATGGTTTTTGTGGACTGTATAATCATACTTCCCCACTGTACTGAAAGTCTTTGGCTAGCTGTATTGTGTGATTAAAAAGATTTTATTTAGGCTTGCACAAAGCCTGTGGCAAGATCTTTTACCAGGGGCTTTTAAAGTAACTCTGTAAAATGTCTATAATTTCTTGCCTGAAAGATCTGTGCTGGGGTTGTTTTTATTTTTATTTTTTACAATATTTATGTAGAAGCAGGAAGGAGCAGACTAGTCATTCACCATGCAGTTCTGTAGACTGTCAGAATTAGAAGAAACTCAACAGCATCAGCTGGAGATATATATATACACACACACACACACACATCCATGTTGGTCAGGTTGAAGATGGTGTTCCCTATGCCTCGAGAACTGAATTTATGCAGAGAAAAAAATAAATCTTGAAAAAAACTGTTTTAAAAGTCACTGAGGCACAAGAATATTGCTGAAGTGAAGTGATCCCACAGTGTACTTTGTCACATAGATCAGTATTGGTAGCCCTTCTTACGTGGGGAGAAGGCAGGCAGAGGTGTGGGAGCAGTTGGGAGGAAGGGATGAGTGAGGGCAGCTCAGGGCAGGAGGCACTGCTGATGACCATCAGCAGATGACAACAGGTTTGTGTGCCCAGGAGGGCAAACTCCCTCTGGGGTTTCCAGCACATTCCTTGGAAGAATCTGTTTGGTTATGCTCCTTGAGTGCATTGAAATGTCAATACTCCACACTGTCTGATGTGCTGCAGGTGCTGACAATGGCTGGTTTGCCTTGTCTCAATTTGGGCAGTTGATTTGTGACCCTCTTTTGAAATTGGCTGCCAATGAGGACATACAGCCTTCCAGCCTCTGCTCCTGCGTCTGGGCCCCCAAAGTGCATTTGTTATGGGTACCAACGGGCTGATATCTGCAGGGATTTCAGATAAAATAGTGCATTGCAGAGTCAGTGCCCACTGATCAGCAAAGGAAAGGTACCTTGTGCTAGTTTTACTGTTTGTTGATATTCCTGTGGTCTCTGAATATTTTGTCCTAAGAAATTAAGGAGCAGAATTGGACTCAAGATTTACACTTAAATGCTTATTTCTTTTCATTAGTTTCTGACTTATTTGATTAATTTTTACTTGGTTGTCTGATGTTATCTTTAATTCTCAGCTTTATAAACCTTATTCTTATTTGTGGATGTGGCACTATCAGCACAGAGATCCGATTTTTCTTAATAAAATGTGTTCTTTCCTCTGCAAATGAACACACTGTTATTTTGAGCTCTGAGGATGACAAGTACTAATTGTGTGATACTGGAGCTGTACAGGCACTGCATTTTTTAGCTGGGACTCTCCTTCCAGCACTGTGTGAATAGGGAACACAGACCAACGATCGTGCCTTTCTTCCCCAGGCTTCGTGAGTTAATTTGTGTTTATTGTGCCTTGTCTCTATAGTTACAACTCTGCAGTTTAACTGTATTTCTGTGTTCAAAAAGGAGAAGTGAGAATAGACTAAAAAAAAAATTAAGTTGATATTTCTTTGGAAAAATGCCAGTAAGAATTGGCTTTCTATATAATTTTTCTTTTTAATTCCATAAGGATAAATTACTACCTATGTGATAGCTGGGGTGGAATTAACTTTCTGCCTCAAACAGGAAGAAAAGAACAAGAACTGTGGCAGTTACAGTACGAGCTGTTTAAGTGAAGAAAATCTGGATTTAATGGTACTTTACCAAAGATAAAATTCACTCTGTTGTAGCCGTTGACAGAATGTGGCATTATGGTAGTGCTGGCAGTGTGATTTAGCTGACTGAACAGCAGGTCCATCAAAAACTGGTGTTAGAGAGAAGTGGCATCCTACTGACATCTTTGAGCCAGGAAGAAACAAAAGCAGGGTACAACTTTATGTAAGTGATGCAGCAAGAGGAAAGGAAAACTGATATTTCAGAATCAGTACTTCTGGCCACAATCTCCTAAGGTGTCATTGCCTTTCTAGAGTTACAAGCAGACTTATGTTTATGTAAGTAGGAAAATGAATAACCCATATGCAAAAACCATAGTAGTAGTATTATTAAAAAAAATTATAAACTGTAACAAGGTAGAAGGTAAAGATTCACCTGAAGCAATCTTGATGTGTTCCAAAAAAAAAAAGAAATATTGAGGTCCTAGTACATCTTTAAACTATTTTTTAGCATTTAAACTATCACTTCATAATCTCTGCTTTTGAGTGCCTCAGCACTGAGATACACAGTAGGTGATTTGTAGGAGCCGTTCCTTCCCAAGTGTGTTTCAAATCGCACTGTAGAACCAGAGACTCTTAGACCTGCTTGTTACAGGTATCCAATGGGGTGGTCAGAATTAACCTGGTCAGGACCTGCAGCCTTCAGTAATTAACTCTCATAACAGCCAAGTGTCAATTAATTATTCCATTTTCCAAGTAAATAATGCATTGCTGTGCCAGTGATTTAAAATAACTCTGCAAGAGGGATGGAGAAAAAAGTTCCATTTGGATAAAGAGTAGCTTTCTTCGTGAGAGGTTGTTTAGTATGAAGCACGAATGATGAAGAACAGGTTTCATTTTTATGTTCTAAGTAAGTGGTTTTGTCGTGGGACTTACGTAAGTGCAGTGGGGTTCACTAAACATTTGATATAACCCCTCCTGCTCTTGCCTGTATCTACAGCGATATGCTGTCAGTATCATGATGTTTATACACAGACTGATGATGTTGACACAGTCTGTTTTGCAAAGGAGATGTTGAACACAGAATTCACTTCAGTGGCTGAATCTGGTGGAAACACCCCCTGCAAAAGAGGGATGGTATAAACTCTGAACACATGAATTTAGCTGAGCTGAAAAACTTAGTCAAGATAGAAATGCTTGTTCCATCTTTCATGAATCTGTGACAAGGAATCAGGATAAATAACCTATTTAAATTTAAAATACTATGATTTGAGAAATACAACTGATATAATACTTGTAAAGCAAGATTCTTTGATGTATTAACATCTAAACATGCCAACAGTATGGTAAAATAAAACATTAATGAGCCATATGTGCTAGTTCAACTTTTGAAGACAGTGAAACAGTTGAACAGCTGAGTTAGTGGATAATTAACTGGAAAAGGTTGCTGGAGTAGAAAATCAACTGTGGACAAATAGTAATCCCCTCTTCCTGAGCAGGGGGAATATTTTCTTTTTCCAGTGTATTCAGCAGCATTATTTGGTTACCACTGCATAAAATTGAGAACTCTGTTGGGAATAACTTTGTCTTTGTTTATTGTTATTTTATTCCATTTTTAGTTTTTATTCCTGCCATTTAGATATGATGATGAGGTGGATAGATGTGGTGGGATGAGATCCATTCTGTGGACTAGTAGGACACAGTGACCAGAAATAATTGGCTAAATCAGTAACTGCAAATTATATTTAGTTTGTTTGTCAAAGTGTCTAAAAGACAAAAAGTGTGTTTATAAACTTCCAAATCTTTGTATATATAAGAAATGTGTGGCTTTTGTTTTTTTTTTTAGTAGAGGAAGGCTGGTTGTGTATTTTTAAATGGATTCCAGTTTTCAGCTAAATTTGACTTTGCATATATCACATGTGCCTACACAAGTAAGTGTGTCTCTTATTAATTGAGAAAATTTAATATTTTATAGTAACTGAGATGTATATTAAATTTCTGATAAAGTAAGTATTAAAATGTATATTAAGTGTTGTGGTTGCTTAAATGTGTTTTAAATTATTACTTGGGGGTAAAAACAAAAATGTTACCATACTTATTTAAAAAGAGTAAGAATCTTGTTTTAATGATGACCAATTAATTAGACAGATCTTTATCTAGAAAAGTATGAAGTTAAGGTCTTACCTCTTTGAATTTGAATAATATTTTAAATAGCTTATTTTTCCCAAGAATCTGCCTTGCAAACATTAAAGTTAGGATGCTTCATGCTGCCAGTTGTTTCAGACTGGGTGGTACATTTGGAGAGGCGTGTTGAAGATGCTGCCTGTGACAAGTGGTGTCACCTGTGCAGAGCACACCTGTGGTGTGCTGTGGGTGCTCTCTGTTAGCGACAACGCTGCTTAAAACTACCCCAAGGTTGCACACTGGCTGCCTGTCAAGTCGTCTCTTGTGCCTGTTTGAGCCACTCAGGCCTTCAGAATGAGCACAGATCACTGAGCAGAGCTACAGGAGTGCCCCACATCCAGAAGTGTGATTAGAAAATGCCTTAAAAAAAAAAAAAGGGAGGGGGGTGTCTTGAGAAACTTTAGATAGCTTGACTACCAGAGCACATCTTCAGTGTTTTCTTCTGTTGCTTTATTTTTCTGTGTCTGTGGGATTTTTTTCTGCCCTCAGCAGTCTTTCCCCATTCAAAAAAGCTGTGAATGTTGGTTCTAGTATCTTACCCCTGCATCTGTGTAGTCCTACAGCTCACCGTGCAGTACTTGGTTGCTCCCTTTCTCTGGCAGAGGGTGGTGGGGAGGTACTGCCTTGAGCAGGGCCATATTGGAACACTGGATTTAGGACTCGCAAACCCCACTGGCTTAGTGGCACTGAAAATGTAGAGTCGCCTAATGGGAAACACTTGGCTGAGCTTGAATTCTAAGTGTCTGAGCATGGCCATGGTGTCTGTTTGCTTACTAAAGTATGAGTCATGAAGCTGAACTCTAGTTTCAATACTAAATGTCTGTAACATTACTTTATTATTATGAATATAAATTTCAAGTGTTTTTTTGGCATGAGCCGTTCAAATTCATTTACCTTTTTTTTTTTTTTTAATCCTTTCTTTTTCTTTAAGTGTCTTTCTTTCCACACCAAGAAACATTAGATCAGCTTTGGCATAGGCAACATTTCACATTTCATGCATTATTTACTTCTGGCATAATTTACACAGTGGTGTCCTATGGAAGCCAAGATGATGGTATTTCAGAATAAAACAACGTGTCTAATCATTTGCAAAACAGAGTGACTGCTGTGGGCTAACAATTAGAGTCAGAATTATTTTGTTATGAACAGTAACACCAGTGGAGCAGTAAAAGGTGAAGAACTTTGAGGTTCCAAATGCCTGAAATAAAAATAAAAGGGGAAGGAGGCCAAAACTCAATAGTGTGAGTCTGTATTCATTTAAAATTTTTTTTTTTGCTTTCCCTTCTCTGAATAATTGCTGCCTTTGGAATAGCATCTTTGTTTTAATAGCCATAGGCTGCTTTTCCTTTACTGTGTACAGATAGAAATGCAAATACAGGTCTTGATATAAAATGTGCTGTAAAATCCTGGTGTACTGTGCATGGGCACTGGAGATGGTGTCGTCTTTGACGCTGGTGTTGCTGCTTTGGAGTTCCATGCTCTTCAGCTGAATTGAGGACAGACACTTGGTTTGGACCCGAACAAGTAGGTTCTTGCTGACTGAATGATGCATTTCTGCACATAAGCATGTTGGGTGAAATAGTGATAATCTTAGTGCTGTGTTTAGTGCTGTAGAGAAAGAATTTGACCTGCTTTTCCAAGTGACGTGCTGATTCCAACTGGAGGTACATGGGATATAAGATCAAGGAAGGGCAGGAAGCGTCTTCTACATACACTGTGTGCAATGGAATTACCTATAAGGGTATGCCTTTGGTTTAGATTGACAACTCTACAGTCTTATAAAAATAGTCCATAATTCTCAACTAAAGAAGGACTTTAATATGTGTTATTGATTAAGATAAGAGCATGACTGTAGAAGGTAGTGTTTTGGGTGTTTACTGCATTGCCTTTAAAAAGATATGCTGTAGTTGTAAGCACTAGGGAAATGAACTCAGGAAATGTGCCGAAAGTGATAAAAAAGGAGGGGTACGGGAAGCATCAAGGTTTTTTTGGGGTAGCCAGTCTAAAAAATGATATTACAATAACTATGGAAGAAAGAAACTCATTTTAGAAAATTTTGATGGAATGGGAGATAAGTCTGTAAGGGATTTGTTTGTGGCAAAAATGCATCATATGTCCCTGAGTTTCTGTTTTCTTCTGTATGACTTAAGTCTCATCTTGTCTAAAAGTGGAACAAAACCCAGAACTGCATTTTTATGGGAAATGCCAGAATTTCTTCTGGTCTTCTAGGGCAAAGTAAATGATGAGAAATGTTTGCAAGAGAAATTTCTTTGGAAATGTTTAAAAACTTGTAATTTGTTGATTAAAACACTTTGTTTTGAACTGCTTAGATGTTGAAGCACTGTGACATCTTAAACACATAAATTTTGGGAAGAAAGTTGTTCATGTGCATCATCTCTTATTCCTTTTCTTTCCTTAGACTAATTCTGCCAATACAGATAGCAGTGATGGTGGCCAGGCAGCTTGTTCAGAAGGGAGACTGTGGTGCCTCAGAAATGTCACCTCTTGAGTAACCACAAGGTTTGAAACATCAAAACAACTTCCACAGGACTCTATGGTACCTTTGTATTAAGGTGACCTGGAAAAAGCCATTTTATTTACTGGCAGAAATTTGAAAGGCTCATTGGAATTGTAATGTTGGGGTTTTTTGGTTTTTTTTTCAGGAAGAGATTCAAGATATTGCAATAATTTCAAGTAGTCTAGTTCAGGATGACTAGATCTGGTGGCTGCCATCTAGCTGGAGAGGATTTGTCAGGTTTTCCATGTGGTGGTTGTCACTTCTTGGATACTAACTCCTGTGTTTTTTAGCAACTTGAAGTGCTTTCTGCCATTGCTTTCAGAATGAAGGAGATGCCAGCTGTCAGATCTGCCATGCAGACCTGACCATAATTGATTCTCATTCTGAGAAGTGGGAAGCAAATGTTTAAATCTCTGAAGAGTGGGTTTTTCTATCGTCGTTGAAAGTTGTGGAAGACCTAGATAACTGTAGCTGCTAGAAATGTTCTCTTATTTAGCTATGTGGACATGTCCCATATGTCCAGGCTGTCTGCTCTTCTGTGAAGTCTGAATTCAGTATTAATGGTAAAAAAATTTTCCTTTGGACCGAAAATACAGTAATTCCCTTCTTAAAAAGAGTAAGCGAGAGAAACTGAATAGAAGCCTATTCCAAAGTTACTGTATGTTTTTGAAGGTCATTGTGGGCTGACTTGTGGGTTACTGCCTGGGGTGCTTTCTGGGCTTGGTACCTGTGACGTTCATACCTTACAGCAGCTTTTTGTGCTTCTGGTACTTATATGAGATCCCTTGTGGTTCTGGTAGGAAGCATAAAGAACAGATAGTTTAAGACTTACCTAAGGCTGAGGGAGCTGGGAGGTAAGTAGAAGCAGGACAGCAGTGAATCTCATTAAAAGCAGAGGATGTTAGAGAGATTTGAGGAGAAGCTAGGAAGAGTCATCCAAGTGGCCAGTATGTGTATTGGGGGATGTCTGGTTTGGGAGGAGATCAGAAGGCAAAAATAAATAAATACCAATTATGTTGTTAACAGCTGCTCTCTGTTGTTGAGTAATAAAAGGCAGGATCCAGGAAGATGCTTGTTTCTGGTTTTTATTAGATGCTTTAGATATCATGGGGATGAGCAGGTTATAAATATAAATTTCTGCTGCAGATGGAAGGTGGAAGACGCTTGAACCTGGTAACCTTTAAAAAGCGATAACGTAAGGTTTAAAATTACGCTGAGATCTGAAGCTTCCGACAGAGTCCTTGGGTAGTCCCATGGAAAGCCTGTCAATAACAAGAGAAAGACCAAACCCAAAACAAATAAACAGCCCCCCAAACCTTCTCAAAACAAGGCAAATTTCAGTGCCAGAGTCTTACCCAGTTTTCAGGTTGTTTCTTACGAAGTGCTACCAAGGTTAGAAATGAAGAGAGCCTCACCTTTTTTTCTCCACCTGATATATGATGGAGCTGTACCACTGTGACAAATAGTATGCTTGGGGGGTTTTTTGCACTTTTATTGTATCCTGCTGCTACCCTCGCTTAACCAGGGACTTCTTTTTAAAAACAGCACTAGATCATTATTCTGGAGATACAGTATACCTCTAAAATAATACAGCTGTGAAGTCATGCCTGTCAAAACATGTTTTGAGTGTTGTAACAGGAAGGAACTGGGATGGGGGAGCCTGAAGGTGATGATGTTACAGCACCTGCTACCTCACAGTGTGACAAGTCCCAGGTTCACTGGCCAGAGCAAATGTTTCAGGACAGAAAAGAGCAGCACTGGGCAGTGCTGATGTCAGCAGGAAAATTATTCAGTGTTATTTACATCAAGTTATCTTTTCCTTCTCTCTCTCTCAGCTCCTTCCTCCTCCCACAGCTGTATGATAGTAATTATATCTTTTATTTGATCTAGTCTAAATCAGGACTGTCCTTGAGGAGGATATTCTCCAAAGGAATATTTTTCCATGGGAAATACTCATTAGCTGTTTTTAGACTGCATTACTTACTGTGCATATATTTGATTGCAGGGGAAGTGTGCAAGAGGTAAAGCTTTAAGTCTAGCAAGGCACTGTGTTTTAGTATAACTACTGAATTTAATCCCTGCAACAAAATAGGTCACTCTGGACGTGGAATGAAGGTCTTCTATTCAGGTACTGAAGGACAGACCTTAAAGTAAATATCTGTGAGTAAAGGAAACATCCAAAAGGGCACAAGTAGGGGATAGGTTTATGAATCTTTCTGGTTTTCTTTTTTTCCCCACTACATATTTTAAATTTTATAGTTAAAATTATTTGGCAATATGTAGGTACAGATATTAGTAACAATCAAATTAATACTTGGGCATGGTAATACTTGTATTGTTCTTCTAGTAGCTTGGTCACTCATGGCAAGTTAAATTTCAAAACATGAGTGTTTGACATTTTAATGGAGAGAAAGAGGAGCAATGTGTCACGGGTTGGAAACGTGAAATACATTTAACAAAGTGGATGAGTGGTGATACCTAGCTTTCTGTGTTCCCAATTCCCTTCCATATGGAGAATTCTGGTAAAATATAGAGCCCTAAATAGATAGTTGTGGGACTGTCCTGTGGTCACATTGGCATTGGCTGAGAGCAGCATTTCTACAGTTTTCACAGCACTGTCTATTTGAATGGCATGGATGATATGTGACTGTAGGGAGATGAACTTTGTTTGGAGCAGTGCAATGATTTGTGCCAGCTCTACATACTTGAAATTTGTCTTTGCTTCCTGATGACTTTGGCAATACAATGTCTTGCAAGAAACATTGTACAGCAATTTTCGTTTGTGGAAGAGCATTAAGCCATTTTGAAAACAGGTCACCAGTGCTGTAAGATGTCCAGAGCTATAGTTTTATAATGAAAGAGCATACTGGAGTTCCAGGGAAAGGTGTGTTTGAATCATAAGCTAATACACATAACCACAGGAAACCACTTCCCAAACTTAACACTTAAAAAATTTTAACCTAAAATGGCTTTTCAGTCCCATGTAATATAAAATGTTTCTTTTCCTTTGCTGCTTATGTTTCTGTTTTGTTTGAATTTTCTCTGTCAATGCTTTTAATAACTTGTTATGATAGTTTCACTTCCTGTTGAGTTGCCCTTTTCTTGTGGTCCATCTAAAACTGCTGCAAACATGATGTTAGAAGTACTCATTTGCAATAGGAACATTCAGTCTATCCCTCTGTAGCAGCAGTAGCTCATTTATTACCAAGGTTGCAAGTAGAATGTGCTGGCTATTTATATCTTTGTGTGCACACCCATCAGCCTCATTAACCATTAAATAGTCAAATGGCTGAAGACACCTTTGAGTTTCTGAATGTGTAATGTATACTACAGGGAAGGTATCCTTCATCTGGTTCTGCATTAGGGGCTTGCTTAACACGTCACTCTGCTTTTTATTCAGTTCAAGGTTTTACCGCCTGCCACCTTACCGACTTAACAGCTAATGGTCGTTTTGTTCTTTTATGTTGCTAACCACAAACTTATATTCCTGAAAGATCTTGCCATTTCCTGTATAGCTGTGTGATTTCAGCTCAAAAATGAGCACAAAAATGAGATGATATCCTTTATTACTACTTAATCCACTTCATCTTTCTTACTGTCATCTAAAATTTGCCAATTTCCCATGTCGCAGGCTGGGGTTTCTTTGGTCTGGTTTTCGAAAGAGGTGACGCTTGTGTAATGATGCTATTAATTCACCCCAGTAATAACTTCTGAATTTGTTAACTATTCAGCAAAATTTCAAGAAAATTGAAAGACTTTGAAGAGTTCCTGAAGTTATGGGAAAGACCTAAGTCATTTGGTAGAATAAAACCCGTTTTCCTGCTGAGAGGAAGGTCCCACAATTAAGTCAACCCATACTAAACATTAAAGAATCCATAGAGGAATGTCAACTGAAGACAAGGATCTAGAGAAAGTTGGGGTTTGTCTGTTCTGCTGCTCATAGACAACTTCTTAGAACTGATGTAGGCTGGCCAGGGAAGTGGTCGAGTCACTGGAACAGTGCTGGGTTAACAGTTGGACTCAATGATCTTAAGGTTTTTTTCCCAACCTAAATGATTCTGTGATTCTAAATAGTGGTGTGGGCATGAGATAAAAGATGACTGTAGAATAACATTTTAAAAATTACTGTGGTGATGAGTGGAGAAGAGCAAAAGGGAAAGGCAAGAGTCTCCGTATCTGCTCTGTGTCGCTATTTTTGTGCCCCTCTTTGCTCCCCCCATCTCTTCCCACGCAGTTCCACCTGCACTGCTCTTTGTTCCCCTTGTCTCCAGCTGGCGACTTCCACCAGCCAAGAGAGCTGCTGGTTCAGCACTTCTCTGCATCTGCCAGGAAATAAATAAATAGTGGGAAGAGAAACGGAAGGGATGTGTTCTAGCTCTTTTTGTCAGCTTTACTTAGGGCTTTTTTTTCAATTGTATGTCTTGCAAAAATGTATTACTGTGAGAAGATTTCCTTGAAACTAGAGCTGAATCCTGTCGCCTTCTTGGTTTCCTTAGTTCCCTGGCATTAAGAAAAATGCAAGTGCTTCAACGTTGATGCGGTGGAGAGGGATTCTCATATATTCGTATACTACATAGGCTGCCACCATTGAGAGGTGTGATGGAGCCCCCTAAGGGCTTGCCAGGAGTTTTGTTTGGGGGCACCCCTTGTCCATGGAGTGCTTTGCAGGGTGACCTGCACCTGCAGCCCCCCTTTGATCCCTGCAGGGCTTTGGGAACTGTCTGCCTCTCTGTCCTATAAATTCCCTCTAACTCCCTGTGAAGCTGAAGACAATGTGCCCCAGCACTATTTTTGCTCCTTTTGTGACAGTTCTTTCTCCTAGTGTTTCCAACCTTTGTGACTGCCATCTGCCTGGGAGCTGGAGAGAACATTTCTATTCCTTTTTTTCCCCCATTTTTTTTTAAATTGTACTTAGGCCCAGTTTCCCTGTGACCCCAAGAGATGTCTCATGTTATATTGGGGATTCAAATGAACAAGTGGATTATCCATGGCACTACAAGCAGGTGAGCCCTTCACACACAGTGGACCAGCTCAGCAGGTTGCATTTGATGGCTGCCTCTAAATTAAATACCAAGTTCATTGCAATTTGATCATTCCTCATTGGTTTTTGTGAGGAGGCATTAATTTCTTCATCCATGTCTGACAAGTCTAGATTATTTAGCAGTGGTTTCCCTGCAGGAATTTTCACTGCCTGTGATGAGGGAACTGCCCTGGTTTTGCTGGCCTGCAGGAGATTCTCCTGTGTGCTTAAGTCTCCTTTGCAGCACGATTGTCTTAATACAAAACATTTCTTTTGTGATGGATATATCTCATTAATTATGACCATATCTATTTCATTCTTAATTAAGAGAATTGTGTAACTTTCTGAAAGTATTTACAGGTTTTGTTTATTTATCTTTAAAAAAATTCAGTAGTTTTTATTATGAGTAATAGATTTCCCTTAATTTCTTACTATGTCTCTGTTGCCTGTTTTTCTGAACTTGGAAGGAACATATATCTTATTTTTAAACTTTCATTATAGAAATGTTTAAGTATAAACATTACGGGAAAATACTTTCTTGTGCAAAACCTGCAGAGCTGTGTCCAGTGGAATTTAAAAATAGCAAACTTCACCATTCATTTCATAGCAAAAGCATTTTTGCTGATACTAAATCTTGGAAAAAATTATGTAACGTTATCTAATTATGAGTCAAACTTTCTTTGACTATGTACCTTTTGACTTTGTAAATGTGTTCTAGGTCTTGAGCTACACAAAATGTTTGTGACATGGTTTGTTTGAAAGACTATTTGGAATGCAAAATAATTTCAAAGGATGTGAAATCCTATATGCTTCTCTTTAACCAGCTTTCTCAATCAAGAGCGACCTTTGTGCATGTTCTGAAAATGCCAGGGCTGAGCTTCCTCTGAGAAGCAGGATGTGATCAATGGGCTGTGCACATCTTCATCCCTGTAGCTCTGCTCAGCTAGGTCTGAACGTCTCTCTGCTCTTTGCTTCATTCCTGACTGCTGCTTTCAGAGCACGAAACTGGTAGGGAAGAACACCAGTGAATCTGGAGTGATCATGTATCCCTTTAACATACAGAAGGAAGAGGGTTTCACCATTATTAAGAGAGGCTGCCCAGTAAGATGGGACTTGGGCTGTCATTTTTACTTTTCAAAGTGTGACATGGAAAAAAAGAAAGGCTAATCAGTAAAAGCATGTCTGAGGTTTTTATGGCTATTAGTTGTCCCTGAAAATGAGTGGTATTTCTGTAGTTTTTTAATGAAGTGACTATTGAGGTAGGGACCAGTGGATGGACATGGTCTTGTCTTGCAGTACTTAGGACTTGAGTTGCTGTCACTTGCTCCTGACCTTGTGCACTGCCTGTTCATGGGAAAAAGGCAAGTGGCAGTGTGAGCACAGTGTAGCACTTTTCATGGGCCAGTGGTAGCAGAAACATTAACTGGTTCAGAAACAACCCGTGACACCTGATGGCTGTGTCAGCACAGAGAAGGGGTTGAGCTGCATCAGCGGTAGTGATAAGACCTGTGAAAATCACGGTTTGGAAAATGCTTTTCTCCAGCACATGTGCCCTTCTTTCAAACCAAATGGACACCGAAGCTAATGAGCTATGATAAGTATTGGGCAAAGTATTCAGTGTGTTGTGATCGCATTGGCCACATCTTTAAAGGAGGCTGGAAAAGGACCTCGGGCCATCCCTACATTCTCTCTCCAGTCCACAGCAAAATCCCATTTCTGTGTATTCAGCAATTTGTTAATCCCTGGTGCTAACTCTGTAACTTTTATAGGTAATGTCCTCTACTGCTGCCTTGTCTTTAGATTTAAGAAGGTTGTTTTTAAGCCCGATGTTTTTAGCCTGTCTATGGAGGATATAAAGAGTAGATTGTTCCTCTCCCTTTTCAAGCCAACTGTTACCCTCCTTTTAGCTTAGTGCTGCAGACTGACATTTATATGTTTGGACATTTCTGCAGCAAGTCTTGGAAAAATGGAAGTAGAGAAAGTTTTTTGGTTTTTCTTTTTTTTTTTTTTTTGAGAATCTTGAGGTAGCATTGGCTAGTAAGACAGAAACCAGTGTAAATGGTCACATTGGATGTAAGAATAAAGGCCATATGGGAGTGATTGTTCAGAGAAGTGGGAATTTCACTGTGACTTTCCTCTGGGCTTTGAGTGGGGGCTCCCTTGAGCCTTAGGCACACCAGCATGTTTTCAAAATCCCCTGGAGAGCTGTGGTGCCAGGAGAGGTCCTCCCTATGGACCAGATTGTACCACCCATTTATAAGTCTGCTGTGTGCCTGAATAGTGCCACTGATCACAGCTCTCAAGACAGTTAAACTGCATCAACCAAGTGCAGGATCTTTACTGTCCATCAGTGAATTGTGTCTGGGATTATTGCCTGCCCCCAAACGGTCTCCTTGACCCAACAGGCTAATCCATAAAGAATTCATGAAGATTTTGAGATTCATGAAAGGATCATAGTTTCCACCAAGGCAGGCTTGAAGTTAGAGTTCCTGCAGATGCTCTGAAATGGTGAATTGTATTGCATGGTGTTTGCCTGTGTCTGTTTTTGCTTTGAATTCTAGTTTTAAAAACATGGTTCCTACTGCTAGTGACTTCCTCATATGGTCACGTACACTCTTTGCCCCTAAAATAATCTTGGTTGTGGACCAGAGAAGAAGACCCTCATATTGGAGCCCAGTGTTCAAAGGGCCCTTGGTTGGCAATACTGGCACCAAAATGAAAAAAAAAAAAAAACAAACAAAAATTAAAACCCAAACAAACCTCAGAAGAGTAGTCCCTCTGTAAGGGAATGAGTTCACAGTAAATGCCTTGTTGAGTAGGAAATATTTCTTATTAATTCATTTAAAAACAAGCCATATATGAAGCTCATGGGGGCAAAATAAGTTGCATGGTTGCCATGTTATATGTCTGTCAAGACTTAGAGAAGATCAGCAATTACTGTGAAAACAGTTTCATTACAGGAATGCTTAAGAAGGAGACTTAGAAAAAATATTAAACTCCTGAATTGTTTGTTTTGTTACCTTCCATTCTGCTCCCCTGGGACTTCTGTTCTCAAAGTTGCATTTGATGTGAGCTTGTTCTGTGTTTTGGATTTTTATATGCTGCACTCTCACTATGGGCTATGTTGTAGGTTTGGATCTAAGTGGACTGTAAATATCTTGCACAGGAATCAAAGTTGAATAGTTCACAAAGTTTTTGCGGAAAATCAGTTTCCGGTGGAGAGTGTCAAGATTTTTTAAGGCTAATACTCTGTGGTAGTGTCTCCAGCTTTTTTTAGCAAACTGGGAAAAAAAATCTAGTTTTATTATTCAATCTGAATTAAATTTGTACTCTTGGTGTGCAATAAGTACAATTATATACCTCATTAAAATTTCATATTTAAAAGAACAAAAGGTTTTGTATTCTTTCAGTTTGAGTTAATTCCTTTTGACATTGAAGTATGGTGCCAAAGATTTTCACTGTTGTGGGAATTATTATTATGAAAGCAGTTATAAGGGCTTTAAAACAGTAAAAGCCTGGGTATGGTGCCCAAATATTGTGACATTAAAAAAGGTGCATAATACAAATAAATTCTGTTATAAACTGTAGTTTAATTGGATCATTTTGCATGACTTGTTAATTGTGAACAAAACGTTTTCTGTATTTCTGAATCTGGAAGAATGAGACATACAGGTAAGCAAATAGATTTCTAAAAGGACATGGCTATTTTAAGAAGTTGGAGTCATCTTTGTGAAAAATAATTTTTTTAATTGCTGTTCTCAAACTGTTTGTATTATTTATGTGGCATTTTGCATGCTTTTTGCTGCTTAATGGAACATTTGCAATTGTCACAATTGTCCAAATCATCAGTAGATTTGTGTATTTCTCACTGTTTATTTGAGAGAAAAAGGCAACACAGTTTGCCGTCATTTATCAGAATTAAAATCAGCCTGGTTTTGTACGTACCTCAAAATCACCAACATCTACAGGCATAAAGTTCTTCAAAGCTGTATTTTATCTGTCGGTGTTAAATACCTCCTTTGTGCTAGTAAGGTACGTACAGTGCTCAGATTCAGAATTATATGTGCCATCAGTCCCAAACATGATTTTGAAATTGTAGTGAGTTAATGCAGTGTATCTGCTGTACATATTGAGAAAAGGCTTTTATTTTGTTTGTTTTCCCTCAAATATGTTAGGAATGTGTACTCACCAGAAATCTTTCTGAGAATTAGACAGTTTACATTTTTTTAATTGTATAATGGACAGTGCTGCCTTTAATTTCTTGGCATTAGTTAGGGCAGGCAAGTTGTTTTAGTTCAGAACTAATGTCATGGCACAGATTATTTTAAAAATCATTTTATGTTGATGTATTATTTTTCATAAAATCTAAGTCTAGATAGTGTTGCAAAACATGTGTACACTGATTAGTTTTCAGAGGAAAAAGTGCTTGTAGGTCAAAGTGTTGATCTTTTTTTCTGCTTGAAACAATTGTTTCTAGAGGTTGAATATGCTCTGTGCACATGCTTTAGAACAACTTAAAAAGTTGGTATGGCTAAGGAGTTGCAGAAAGACAAAATTGTTCACACTTGTGAACAACTGAGATGGGAAGCAGGTCACCAGTGGAGATGCTTTTTTTGATTAGTTGGTGGATGAGTCAATGGGAGAGCAGAGGTAAAACTGACATTTTTCCCCTGCTCCCAGCAACTTGTAAGCACCCCCCCAAAAAAAACCCCAAACAAAACAACCAACCAAACAATATCTTGCATCACCTCTTCTTTCCTCCTGTCAGCCTACCCTCAAACCCAATGATGAAATGCAATCTAGATCTATTTTAAGTATTCACACACAGAAAAACCACTCCTGGTTTTTTGACTGAAGACACAGTTTCAACAGCAGAATAAAACTAAGCCACAGTTGAAAAATTACAAATGAAGAAATGTAGCAATAATGTTTTCTGTTTTATTCAAATGTTTTCCTGTTCCATTTAGACTTGCTTTCAGTAAGCTGTCAATAATAAGAACACCTGAAATTTAATTTCGTACTGTAAAATAAAACTTGAGACATCCCAAGTTGACGGGACTTTCTGTAGCAGCAGTCTTGCTGGGCAGCAGCTGGGGAGGTAGAGCAATATTTGTTAGGTAGGACTGGAGTGAAGAGTGTTGGGAATAGGACTTTGCTTGTTATGTGGCTTCGCTTCTCATGCCTAACAAAGTGGTTGTTGTAAGTCTCCTAAGCCAACAGATTCCTGTGCAAAAGCACTGAGGGAATTAAAAGCTTAAACTCTGAGGAGTTTAAATGGTTTAGTCAAGGAAAATAGGGGAAAGAGTATATATTTGTTAAGTACTAATGCTTTTGCTTGTTCTCAGGCTTCAAACTAACAAGCAGTTAAGAAACTTGGGAGTGTTCAACCTGTGAGCTTTCCTAGTGAATTCACATGGGGCTGTTTCAATGTGAATCTGAGAGAGAGAAATTTAGAAGAAAAGAATTTCTAGCTCAGTCATTCAAAGAGTATGTGCTTACTAAAAT
>NW_016690215.1:5410881-5455987 GCF_001604755.1 Lepidothrix coronata
GGATTTTTTTACAGGCTTAGGGATAAGTCCTAGCTCACATACTTTGTGTCAATCGCAAATAGATATGAGCATAGCTGTTTGTGATCCAGGTTTCATTTGACACAGAATTCACAAAATTCTGTTATTTCTGTGTCAAATGAAACCTGGATCACAAATAGCTATGCTCATATCATTATAAAATCACCAAGACTAGATTGAACCTTTCCTTTTTGCTTTGCAGAAACAGTACGTTTCCTGCAGTTAGTGCCTTTGGAGATCCAAAATCAGCATGCAACATAGGTCAGAGATCACTCTCCATCTCTTCAGGGTCAAATAAATCAGCATCTTTTCTCTGCCCAATGTTTTAATTTCTTCCTTATTAATTTGCTATTTTGAGCCATAAATGTTTGTTGAAAGTTGTGCCAAGAATTGAGAAATTAAACAGATTTGCATACCTATTGCAAATCTCAGCCATGAGTTGCTCCCTTCAGCTATGCAAGAGTGTGAGTTCTCTGGTGCGGTGCAGCAGATGCCCTGTGTGGAGAACGATTGATGTCCAGAGCAATTTTTGACAGTCTCTTGCAAGTGCAAGTTATGCCATCATTTATTGGATGACAGGAGCAAAAAGTTGGGCAGAAATGACTTGGCAGTGATGTGTAATGGATCGTGCAGCATCTCTGAGAGCTGAGAAATAGGCTGTGCCATTAGTGACTTTTTTTTTCCAGAGTGAACCAGTCTCAGCTGTTTCACACAAATTGCCACTGACCTGGTGGTTAGAAAATCCTTTCACAGAAATTTCATTCCTGACTTACCCCTTTGTCAGTGAATTATGCCCATTTCAATTGAGTGCAATGCTCCTAATAACATATCAATTAATTTTTAAACTGCACAAATCTTTACTCTGCTATCAAGACTTGGAAAACAAGTCTTCATCAAGTTGCTCCCTCTGGGGCTTTGGAAAAGGCATAATTTAAAACACTTTTGGTCTCCTTTTTTAATGTACAGAATTTAATTTTTGGACATGCTTAAAAAAAGTTTATCGGATAGTTGGCTGAATCTTTAAACTCATGTTGCTAAAGTTTAATTCTGGACATTAATCTCTTTGTGTAGTGCTGTGGAAGATTTTGCAAGAGAGTTGCAGTTCTTAAATGAGGTATGAATTATTTTTGTATATTGTGACATTTGGATCTTACAGTTGTTTTAAGCAATTAAAAATTAGGGAGGAAAGGCTAATGGAAACAAGCATAAAGGTGTTGCTGAACTGAATGTTTAAGCACTCATCTACATTGCACTGACCAGAGAGAAAAAAATCTGGTGATATAAATGTTAGACAAAAATGCATACAAAAAGCTTTATTCTTATATTTCTTTACTGGAACCAGGGCCCACTGAAAACAGATCCAGAGGGATTAACTTGAGTTTTGTTGTGTAGAAAAATCTTGCTATGAACTTTGTATGGGAGAGGCCTTCCTGCTTTGATCCATGTGCCAGGCTTTCTGCAGTGAAATCCAGAAACCTGCAGATGATAACTTTGCTGGTGTATTTTTTTGGCCTGCTCTGCTATGTATCAGTCACCAGTGGGTTTGGGTCAGTCTATTTTGTGGGGTCTGGGAATGTTTCCTAGGTGCATGCTCTAGGAGTTCCTTCAATGTGCTTGCAGTTGGTGGTGCTACTGCTGCTTGTGGTCAAAGGAGCTTGGCAAAATGAGTAAAATCCTGATGATAGCTGAAAGGGGAGTTTTGATTACTGTCTCTGCGAGTGACCAGAGTGACTTTGTCTGAGCCATCTCTGCCTGTGGCTTTTAGTTTCCCAGACGACCTCATTATTTGGGTAAAATTCTGCATATTAGAACTCCAACAGCAGAAACTCATATTTACACAGAAGCTTCAAAAGATTCAGAGTTTCCTCACAGGCCTTGTACTGCAGTTATGCAAGCTGTCACTAAAATGTAAAAAGGTAAACGTTGGATGATGTTCTATAATCTTTCTAAATAACTTTAGGTATCCTCTGTGTTTTATCTCTTGTCATCTACAACCACGTTTTTTCCCACACAATTAAACTATTGCCTGTGTGGCTCAGCATCTGAGCATCTTATCCGGGTGCAGAGGAGAAGTGAGCGAGGTGCCTTATTTGATTATGATCCAAGATGATGAATTTATTTACGTCTAATTTGGATGAGATGGGTGATTGGGTGCATCAGGGCTGCAGTGGTGACTGGAGTGCATCCCATCAAGCACGCACTGAGAATGAAAGGCTGTTTGTCTTCCAAAATAAGTAGAGAAATGTTTTTGCCTGGATATGTAAAGATAACAGTAATTGTCATGAGGTTTGCTGTTGGTCACTCTTGGTATGCTTTCAGCTGTGAAAACGCCTACAAATGGAACAGATCGTAAAGTTATCCTGGCATAGCATCTGAGAGTGAAACTCCTGAGGTATTTCCTTGTAGTTGCAAAGAAATGTGGAAATAATAAGGCAGCTGTTGTAGAGGCAGCAGGAGCATACTGCGGTACCGTCTGTAGGCAGTCCTGTAGACCTCTCAGTGGTGAAGTTAAAACATCTTTGTTTTCCAGGGTTCACCCCTAGCAATGCAGTTACTGGGACAGTAACTGAGGAAAGATTTGACTGTAAAAGGTACATGTTTTGGGTAGCCTTGGCTTGAGTTTAACAATGAAAGTGTCAGAAGAAATTTCTGATAGCACTTAATTTTCATATATTTGCAAAGATTATGTACCTTTCTGCCCATTTTCCTTGTTGTACTTTGACTTCAGCGTTTATCTAGTGGTTGTTTCCATTGTTTTTCCTTAGGTGCTAAAAGGGTCTCTGAATTTGAGAACATATTTTGATTGCCTATTCATAAAACATAATGAGATGTTATCTCCTTGCTGCTAAAGGCTTCTCACTTTTTCAGCTGTTTTCAAGTTACTCTTTGCACCTTACTGAGTTTGCCAATCATCTTTATGAGTGATGGAGCAATATTTCACAAACTGTTATTTATACTGAAGCTTTTTGTGATGATATTTTAACATGAGAACAAAACGAAATTGTACTGCTGAGCTTCCTAAGTTAACTCATTTATTGAAGAGTAAATTGCAACAAAGAATTGGTGTTTGCTTCTTCAAATGGTAAGGTAAAGTCTGTCTAACAACACTTCATGCTGTGTCAAAATGAAGTGGAATTTTCTGTAACACATTTGTTTTGTATGAGTAATACCTAAACTGAATTTTGACTTCAACTAAAAAAAAAAAAAAAGACATCAACCCAACCAATGGGGATTTTTTTTTTTCCTTTGGAAAAATCTATGATTTCTCAGCCTGTGGTGCACTCTTAAGAGTCTGAAATTTGACAAACGTGGGATAAGGATTCTTTGTATGAATAACAAAATTGCAAGATTCAGTTACATGGTTTTGTGCAGGCTTGGAATGTCTTGCGTTATAATTGGCTTCGTGATCTATTATAAAATGTCAGTGTTTTCAGGGTTTTTTTAAAAAAAAACTTCAAGGTCTGTCTTTTAATTCCTATCTGAACTGCAGCAATGGAGGGACCATTTTTCCTTTTATAAAAAGTCTCAGATCACATAAACCTTTCCTACAAAAGTTTGATTTTTTATTTTAAGATTGAGTTTCAAGTTACATTTAATTTCAGTTTTGCATATATATATATACACACACACAACATTTTGAATAAATTTTACAAAATAAGCATTTTGAAATACATTGGAGTGCATGATAAATGTCATTCTAAATAATGAACTCAAGCTTATAAATGAGTGCTGTATTTTAAGTCAGTGAAAATGTACTCTCAAGATCAAAATATGTTAATGGATATGCTGCTTATGTAAAGTATTCCTTGAAATAATTAACAACTTGGTTGCTGAAGTGGTCTAAAATGCCAGAAACACAAGGATATACACTTCCCCTGATAAAAATAGTGTTGTCCTTTAATGTTCCTGTGATCATCCTGTATTTTCATTCCCAAAGGATGCTGGTGCAGCTCCTGTGCAAAACATGGCATTTCCACTTGAGTTAAAAAGGAACTCCCCATTCACTCTCACTACTAGTAAGATTTAGATACTATTTTCAGTTCAGCCTCCAGAAAATGAAAGTTTTAGGAACAGATGGGTATTTCACCTGGCCCAGTGCCAGCCCTGTCCAAATTCCAGTGTAGATAGTTCTTTCCTGCCTCCATCAAGCTCCTTTTGCTATGTCAGTTGCTTGTGGGTAATAGGGTTCAGGATAATGTCTCTGCTAAGTGGGCAAGAGTTAGAGAGTCTGGGTTCTCTTCTCTCATGTTCTGGAGCTTTACTGTGTTGTGCCCCTAGGTCTTGGAAGGGAAGAGGTGAGCAGTAAAATGAACAGAAATCCTTGGATGACTAGTGCCTTTGAAGAACCATATTTGCAATGTTTAAAATGTATAGTGTTAACCATCTGTAGGATGGGCTTTACGAAACTCATGTGCAAGAGAATGAAATGCTCTTGGCAGAGACATGCATCAGAAGAAATTTGGATAACCTCTGGGCAAACTTGTTAGGATGGGATGGTGTGATAGCTCTGTACTTGCCATTTTACTTAAGACATTGTGCTTGCTCTCATACTTCCACAATAAGATTTGAAAAGCAGATAAAGCATCCGTAACAATTCTGTGTACTTTGCAGATTTCTGTGGGTTTTCAGGTTTTAATAGTGATTTTTGGCAAGGCTGTGCATGCAGCATTTAAGAGAGTGACCTGCTGAATATCTGCTTTGCCATATCCAGATGCTGAGGAACTGATTACCTACAAAGAATGTGAAGCAGTTCAGTGAATAAGTGGACTCATACTTTTATGAAAAATCTGTACTGCTTGTTGGTATCCTTATGCCAAGTTCTTAAAAGATGGAGTAAACTGTTTTCAGACTTGAAATTTTTGTGTTTCAAGCTTAACTGAAATTGCACTTACAGTCCTACACACATTTATTGACACATGCTGTATTTATCGACCTTTTTAATATGAGTTTGATACCGACTAGTGCATATGAAACACAGAACAATTTTAGGTGGATGAATGCTGTTCTTGGAGCATTCGTTTTCTAAATAGTGAGAAGAAAAAGGCAACGAGGTTTTGAAAATAATTTGCTTCATCTCTTTCACCCCTGCAGGCTTTTCACATACTCCTAAAAGCATGTGTTTAGTGAAGGTGGTGCTAGGTTTTTCTTTCAAAGGGAAGACGGATTGAAGTATCAGCAAATGTATAAAACAACCTCTGACCTAATGCTGTAGGCACTGCTATCGTGAAAATTATTTACTTGGTGTGGTGACAGGCAGATACTTCTCAGGAATGGAGGTTCTTAAGCTCCTCAGTAAGACTGACATGAGATGAAAATGTCCACCTTTTCCACATCACATGCAGGTAAATGATTGAGTTCCCTTTGCATATTAAAGACAAAAGGTTGAGCATGGGAGATGGCATTTCTTTCAGGTGTATTTCAGTGGTTGTAAATATTAGCATGCATCAGCAGCCTTTATTCCCTGGCAGAGTTTTTCTTACCAACGCTCCTTAATAATTGAAATCTTTTGATTATCAATGCTGACTTGTGTGTTGTGGTAGCTGCACAATTCAGATCAATATTTTTGTGATGTGCAGTATGCTGGCATTACTAATCTTCCTACTTGAAGAGGGGTACTGCATGATTCGTGTGCTTGAGTTTCCATAGGCATCTGCAGCTCACTGTTACACAGGAGAGAGGACTGGACAGAGCCTTGCACTGACCAAGTGTGACCGCCTTGCTCCTGCCCTGCTCACAAGGCTCTTTACTGATTGAAAACAGTTGTGTTTTAGGTTGGGTCTTTTTTAACCTCTGCTCAGGAGTCAACTTTTTCTAGTATATAAAATACTTCTACTGTTAAGCTTCAATATAAGACTTAGAGTTGTTTGAAACCGGTTTTAGTGTTTGTTTCGTGCAGTTCAGTTGGAGGCTGCACACGTGTGTGCGCACAAACAGGCACTGAGTTGTAAGCCTTGCAGTTCTCGATGTTGGCATAAAATGTTCTGCTTGGAGCTGATGGAAAAGTGTTACCCTGTTCCTGAAGTGAAGTGCTTTCCTCAGAGATGTGCAGAGGTGCGATGGCACATGGAGCACTGGTGCAGGCAGATGTGAATGGTTCTGAGTTGTGGTGGGAGCAGGGAGTTTAGGGAAACCCTGATGGTTTTTGCCTGACTGATGGGGTTGCTCTCTGTTGCTTTTACCACTCTGTTAAGTGAAGTTGATAAGCTTTGGCAATTTAGTAATAGCTTACTTTGCAGCATGTGTTCTTGTATGTCAAGTGGTGATTGTGCAGAGCTTAAACCATGTCTTTTAAAAGACAAGATGACAGAGTAAAATAAATAGTTACACAAATAGCACTTATATGAAGGAGAGGTAAGGAATGTAATCCATAGCAGAGTCTCTTCCTATGTACAGCTGGGTATGTAACAGCTCCAATATATTCCTTTACCTTTTGCCTTCCCAGGCAATAATCCTCCTGGATCCAGGATGTGTTGTTTCGTACTTTGCTTAAAATAGTAAAGAAATAGATATATAGCCCTGGGCTCCAAATAGTTTTACAAATGTCTGAACAATGCTCTGTTCAGAGAGAAATACCTGTTTAAGAATGTAGCAAAACGTGTCCGTAACAAGCAGATCAAAGAGTCTGTAAACGCAAATAAAAAAAAAAAGGGTAAAGTGGGTCAGATGCATGACACAATTTTGAGATAAGCTGTTGATAAGCCACTGCTGCAAATATTTGTCTCTGAAACAATGTTATAAGCTGGTGGTTGACCCAGAAGGGAGCCTGAGGTCACTCTGTGGTTGAGGTCTGAGTGGTGGCGTCACAGCTGGCTGTCCTCCGCAGAGCGCTGGGTGAGGCGTGCATGGGCCAACGGCAGAAGGTTTTCAACATGTTCCTTAAAAGTCAGAGGCAGTTGATGAACTGGAAAATATTTCTACCTCATTATAGGTTGAGCAAGGACGAGTGAACAAACTGCGCTTTCTGGGGCTAGGGTGAGATGGAAAATGCAGTGAGGAAATTTCCTTTAACGTAGGAGCCAGTGACGCGCGTTTTCTTTTTCCTTTCAAATGAGTAGACTTGTGCTCAGTTTACATGATTCGGTTTGCGTGTGTTCTCACAGGGCCTCACAACCCACATTGAGATAGGAGCACCTTTGAGCTGGGTTTGCCCACAAATGACAAGCAGTGACCATCCATGTGGCAGGTAGCAACAAGGTGGCAGAGAACAGACAAAAACTGTGTGCTAGCTTCATACAGAGGATGCCACAGCAGCGTTAATGGCTAAATGGAAAAGCAAAAATCCCAGGTGTACCTTCACCTCACAGCTAAAAAACTTTCCCTTGAGGCTGCAGGATGACCATCTCAGCCTGTCCATAAGATTATGGTATCATTATTTCTGATTTTACTTCTTTTTCTACTTACGGAAAACAGAGTTCAGTTCTAGGCTTATACTCCATTCCCTAAGTTTAGCTCTTGCAATCTGAATTAGACCTGCCCAGCGTGTTTGCAAGGTCAGTGCTCTTGGAGAATGCAGTGGAAACTTGTTTGGAGAGAACTGGAGAGAGCTGGAACAATTTCAGTTTGTGCTGGGAAAAGCTGCTTCGTGTGGGATGTCTTCAAGGAGCAATTATAAAAATAACACTTACTGTCAGCCAGAGTGAGTGGATAAAATTACAAAAAACTGGTTTGTATTCCAGTACCTGAAGATGTAAAGCTTTACTATTACAAGTTTACATGGAGAACAGTAGTTTGAAACAGCTACCCTTCTGTGGTTTATGAATTGGAAATCTGGTTTGTTTTTTTTTTTACAATGATAGAAAAACTTCTGACCTGTCAGAAGCTGGACAGGCATCTAGATCTTGCTCTTTCTCTCCTTCTTATGGATGCTTGATAGGGAAGGTGGCATGATTCATGTACAGAACCTGTGTGTTAAGGCTACCTGCTGAAATCCCATTGAAATGAGAGTTGCTGTTCCAGGACTGACTGAGAACAAACGTAAGATTAGACACTATGGTTTTTCATCCTTCTCTGAGAAATGTTTTTTTCACATGTTGTGTGAAATGAACCTTTTCCCTTAATTGGTATATGACCTGTGAAATTGTTTCATATAAGCAGTTACATCTTACAGTAAGTGTAAACTCAGTCCTCTCAGCAACAGTGTTCTTGCCTCTCAAACTGTTGAACAGATCAATTTTCCAAAACTGGAATACTGTCATGGATGGCTGTGTATTTTATAGGAAAGACAGACCAGCAAGATGAAGTGGTGGAGTTGGTTTTAATGTGAGAGAACAACTGGAATGTACTGAACTCTGTCCAGAGCTATGGATGAAGAACAAGTTGAGACTGTATGGGTCAGAACTGAGGGGCAGGCTAACATGGGTGACACTGTTGTGGGTGGGTGTTTATGGCAGGCCACCTGATCAGGAAAAGGAAGTCAAGGCTGCTTACAGTAGCTTCATGATCACAAGCCTTGGCTCTCATCCACCACCTTCTTCAACCACCCTGACATCTGCTGGGAAGACAGCACAGTTAGGCACATGCAGCCCAGGAGATTCCTGCAGAGCACTGGTGATAACTTTTTGATACAGGTGGTGGAGGAGAGGTGTGCTGCTGGCCCTTGTACTAATAAACAAAGAAGGACTGGTTTGGGATGTGAAGGTTGGGGACAGCCTTGGTTGCAGTGACCGTGTGATGGTGGAGTTCAGGATCCTGTGTGGAAGAAGCAGGACAATAAGTAGGATCCCAGCCCTGGATTTCAGGAGAACAAACGCTGGCCTCTTCAAGGACCTACTTGGAGGAATCCCATGGGTTGGAGCTCTGGAAGGTAGGCGGTGGGTCCAAGTGGTTAATGTTCAAGCATCACTTCTCCAAAGATGACTAGGAAACTGGAGCATCTATTAGGAGGAAAGGTTGAGTGAGCTGGGCCTGTTTACCTTGGAGAAGATGGAGAGGGGACTTTATCCATATATGTCAGTATCTGAAGGGTGGGTGTTAAGAGGATGGACACAGGCTTCTCAATGATGCCCAGTAACAGGACAACAGGCACAAACTGAAACAGAGTTCTATCGGAATATCAGGAAAAACTTCTTTACTGTGAGGATGACAGAGAATTGGAACATGTCCTTCTCTGGAGATATTTGAAACCCACCTGGCACAATGCTGTGAAACCTGCTCTAGGTGAAGCTGTAGCAAGGAGATGAGACTAGATGATCTCCAGAGGTCACTTCCAACCCTAGTCATTCTGTGATTGTGTGATTTTGGATCAATTCTGTTTATCATCCTGAGGTTAGATTTGGCAAGCAACATCTGTAACCTACCACTATGAAAAATTATTTCCAATACTTTTCTTCAATTATTGCCAAATACTTCCTTCAATATTTGGCTGCAACTAGAGGATTGCAATTTTCCGCTGAAGACTTAAAGGAAAAATTGCAATATATATTGACCATCAGTAATTCTGTATCAAAATCCCTTGAAGTATCAAGGTGTGCAAGTTGTTTTGATTTTTATGTGTATCTGTTTAGCAGTGCATGAGCAGAAAATACCAGTTCTTTCCTTGCTAGCTTGCTGAAAAGTATGCAATCCAAACTGATAACAGGAAAGGATTTAAATTAAAAATTTCTATATCACATTCATATGCAATGCCTTTAATTTGGATGGATCGTGGAGATTCCTATTAGTATGTTGTACAAACTAGCCTAATTTAAGAATTGCATATCACTAAATGTAATCTGCCCATCAAAAAGCTATGAGCACTGACCCTGTGAAAGGTAAAACAAGGAAACAAAAAAATAGTGCAGTGTTCAGTTTAAGCTGCTGTGGAAATTTGAGCAGGCAGCATGTTCTGAAGAATTACTTTTAGATAAATGCTAATCTGCCACCAGCCTCTGTGGTTGCTGGAGAGAAGGCCTGGTCCTCTTTGCAGCTCTAAGCAAGGTCCTGCTCCAGATAGTATAAATTGCTGTCTGGAGCATTAAAAGACCCTCTCTTTTAACTGTACAGGGAACCTGATGAGAGTAAATGCCTCTACCTGCAATTAATCTATATAAATACCTACAATTAATTGTGTAATAAATTTGACTACTCTGTCAGCTTCCTTTTTTTGCTCTGGACCCTTAGCAAAGAGCTCAGAATCTGGCTGCATGAATAACAGAGATGCTTACATCTACAAAATCTCTGTTATATCTACAATATCTCCTGTTGTTATCATCAAAAAGCAAAATTACGAACAGGCAGTTTCAGGCTGGTTGGCTATAAGTGTGCTTGAGAAACAACACTGTATTTTTGAGGGGTGTTAAGCCCTTGGTAAAAATTTTTAATGTTCTTATTCAGAATAAAATGTTCATGTTTCCATATGAGGAGCAAGCAGAGCATTTACAGCATTCAACAACCTTAATATTTCAAAGTATAGAAAGTACAAGAAAAATTAACTCTCAGTATCTGATACATGGAAAATATATAATAAATAAATATGGAAAATTAACTCTCTTTAGGAAGATAGTAGCATCTCAAATCCCTATCTGAAAATCCCAATTGCTCAGTATTGCCTTTTTCCAGCAGCCAGCAAGAGGAAGCGCAGATCACGGTAATGCTGTTGCTCCGTGTCAGCAAGCGTAGGCACAGCAGGAAGCGTAGCCATGGCAGGAAAAGAGCCCGAGAGGAGAAGAATCCCTATAGGGTACACACCGGTACACCCATGGATTTTGTGTGCCATTTCTGCACCACAGAAGGTGCCATCCCAGGCGCTGTCATGCAGGAGGGGAGCAACCACACCCTCGTCAAGAGGACCTGAGTGCCAGTGAGTGCCCAGCTTTTGCCAACTACCTTATTCAGCACTGGCCTTTGTTCAACAAATGCCTCCCATAACAGACCAGAGCTGTGTATCCGGGTTGAATTTCAACTTAGTTGTGTCCCTTGTCCATCTGCTTTGCCCCAGGTTGTTGAATAAGCCAGTGGCTTCCCCCATACCTGCCATAGCAGCGTTGTCTCCAGAGCTGTTGGAATCTGTTGTGCCTGGGCTGTTGGACCCGCGAAGGGCAGTGTCAACTGTAGCTGCTGTGCATATTCCGTGTCCAGGGTCAAGTCCAGTCATCTGTGCTCCACACCACTACATCAGGCAGATCCAGGGCTGCTGGTCGGGAAGGAACTGTGCAGCAGTAGGTGGTGTGGGCATCAGGACTGAGTGAATTGGAAGCTTCCAGGGACGAGGGAAAGAAATCTGCTTTGGAGCTCAGAAAGGGTACTGGTGCTCTGCCCAGATCTCCCAAACCAGGGAAGGTGCTATGAAGGTGCTGTTGTGACAGCACACCCATGTTCTAGGCAGGCAGCCAGATGCTGCTCCCACAGCACCATGGGCATCCACCTGTGGTGTCAGTTCCTGCCATGGGACCCTGGTAAGGTCTGTGAACATCTGCTGTTGGGGGACTCGCTGATGCAGCAGGACTAACCCTACAGTGGACAGTGCTACTCCCTATGCTGGTGGGGAGCACTCTGCAATGCTGGGGTCTCTATGGTGCTTTCCATGCTATCCACTGAGGTGATGCAACGTACTGGGCTCCTTCCTGTGCCCTGGGTGGAGTGCAGCTCTCTTCCAAGAAATTCCACTCCATCTTTTCCTCTCGGGCATGCTCCCATTTTTAATTACGTTTCTGCACCATCCATTTAGGGTGCATCCCAGGTACCTTGCATTCCCACCAGAAAATAAAAGAAGCAAGGCCAGTGACAGAGGGAAGAGTGGGATAAAAAAAGGCCAGAGTGACTAAAGAAAGAAAATAAGTAGAGGAAAGAGAATGGCAAATGCTGCTGTTAATTGGATCTGACCTTATACAGGAGACTCAATCTCCCTTTTCATCTAACAATAAGAGAAAAAACTGCTTGATGCATCTTGTGATCAAGTCTGAAACTTGCAGGAAGAGAAGGTAGCCAGAGCTCATTCAGTTAAAGCAGAGACCACATCCAGGGAAGAAAGAGTTTGCTTGAAGACAGTTTTCTTTGATTAGTAAGCATTACTATTCCAAAACATTTGATTTTTTTCAGTAATTGTTTAATCTGACTTTTGCCAATGTGTGTATGTGTGTGTGTATATATATACACACATATAAAAATAAATCAGAAAAAATAGACTGTTCATTTGTGCTATTTGCTTATATATAATATGGGGTTACTTTCTGTCATGCTGTTGTGGCTTGGGAGTGTTTCTGAAAGAGCAGCACTTGCCCATGGAGAACCATGACAGTTCTACTGTCCTGCATGCAGGCTGCACCTTGCCAGCCAGGAGACATTGCTAATCAAAGTGTGTATTAAGGAAAACAATTTGAGCCTTCCCTTTATGTCTGGGGCAAATGGCATTTTGTTCTAACCTCAGTGCCCGTCTAAGATTTGTTTGTGAACATTTCTCAAGCTCCAGGCATGGGAGAACTGGTGCCTGTGCTTTAAACCTGCTGATAGCGGTTGTTTGTTTAGCTGTTGTCTGAGTGTTGTGAACATAGAACTGCTTGCTCATAGAGGTGGCTGAGTGAAGCAAGTAGTGAAGTATACATAGAAGTTAAACTTCAGACCGTGTTAATTTTTAGCACAAAGAAGTGTTTGTTGGAGTGGTGTACTGGAGTATTTTGTTATGTTGTTCTTATGTTCCAGTAATTGTCTAAATTGTTGTTGTAAGGGCTAATATTAAGCACAATTTTCTAAAGATACCGTAGCTTCTGCAGTGGAAATGTTTTACTGGAGAGGCTACTTAAGAAGTTATCATTTCACCTGCTGTTAGAATCTTACATAGTATAAAACTCCATAGCTTGTTTTAGGATAGCAGCATTACCCAGCAGTGCTCCTGAAAAGCATAACAACTACTGCCCTGTCCCTGGTATACCAATGTCCTGAGTCAAAACAAAGAAAACTTCAAATACAACAAGCATTTTGTCTTTTTAAAGAATTTTTCCTCTTGTTTATGTAGAGGTGTTGACATTCCCTGGAAGTGTGAAATGCATTTAACCAACAAAGTGTCTCTTCTCTTTTAGATTACAGAAGTTTGTGGAGCCAAGCGTGTGGGTTATTTTGGTCCTGCTCAATTTTATATTGCTTTGAAGTTAATTGCAGCAGCACAGTCAGGGTTCCCAGTACGGATTGAGAGCATTAAGAATGGTAAGTAGCAAATTTTGCTTGTAGCACTGTGCAGTTGTTTTTCACTTTCTTTAATGCTTGTCAGCTCTCCATGGTGGTTAACTTTTCATTATGTGTCTATGAACAATTTTAAGGAACAGAGAAACAGTAGAAGGTAATGTTACATGCTCTAAGTGACTGGTAGAAAATTGCAGTGAATTTACATGTACGGCAGAGCTGAAACAGCATCCCCCTCTGGAAAAGGCATTACAAAGGAGTTGCACAAATGACAGCTGATAACAGTGCTGGAGATGCATTTCTCTCTCACTTTCAGCTTCTGATCTTGACAGCTGTCCAGAGTGAGAGCAGATAGCTGCTTTGAGTGGAGGCATGTTGTGGGGGATACGGGCAGGTCAAGGGGTCCCTCTGTGCAGGGCAGCTTGTAACACTCACCTGCTTTAGCAAATAATCTTGCAGAAATAAATGGGTAATGGTGACAAAATCATGCTTCTTTGTATGAGTAGGTATGAAAATGTGTATTAAGTGTATTTTAAAACATCTTTTTTCTTCCCAATGAATTGGCAATAATATTAAACGTACCATTTTTGATGGAGAAGACTTTTTGAAAGAGGCTTATCAAACTCAAGTGATGAAGAGACAAAGCAGGATCCTTTTAGCTGCAGAACCTTGATAGCAACTAAGTGGAAGGAACTTCATGTTCTTGCCCTGGTGATGCATGCTCTGCCTCAGCGGGGCTCAGGTGTCAAAGCATGTGGCTATTTGCCTGAGCTTGAACAGGTTGGAACCCTCAGCTCCCATATCTCAAGTGGGCATTCAAACCATGCCCTGAGGCTGTGCTCTGGACTACAGGGTGTGCCACCATCCCACTGAAGGAGGGATGCAACTGGTTCAAGATTAGAGAGATGGTTGGAAAGGCAGGACCTACCCACAGCCTTGCAATCAGGTCACTGCTCCCAGCAGTTTCTGCTCTGCTGTCCCTGGTAAGGGCAACAAAATGTAAAACTCATGTTCATTACAAGGCACAGGGAGGGGGTTCCCAGGTCTGCCGCATCCCAAGGAGGGAAAGGCAGAATGGCAAGCACATGCAGACCTGTGTGAGCTGAGCTCCTGCAGTGCAGAGTTCCTGACCAAGTGGAGAGGATCAGATGCAGCTGGTGCAGTTCAGTTCAGTGCCTTGCTGGAACAGGAGTTTAAACCAAGGGTGAAGAGGAGCAGACTGGATTTGTCTGTCAGTTTTCCTTACAGGCATCTTGTGCGCTCTCTTATTTCATTACTGTCCTTTTTAAGGATGTTAATTAAAAAAAAAAAGGCAAAAAACAAAACCAACCCCCCCAACTAAATTAGAAACCTGAACTAAGTGAGGTTTACTGTCTATGTTTTACAAGTCCAGCGTCTGCAAAGAATCCAGAAATTCGAGTGAAAAGGGATACTTGCAGTCCTTGTATTGATATGCTGCTTACTGACTCTTTCAGTACAATTTCAGTAAAAATGCTTCCAGTGCTAATTACATTTTCTCTAAAAATATATGAGTGCCTTTAGAGGGGGGTGAGTAACATGTACCAAACTCCAACTGATTTCTTTCTCTTCCTAGTAGTAACCGTAGGTATAAATGATTACAGAAGTGATGAATGGCTTTGCTTGGTTTTGAGCTTTCCGTTAATTTTAATTGTATTGATCTTTCAGGGCAACTGTGCACAAAAATAAATGGTGTTTCTTCAAAATAATTAGGAATTGTCTTAAAGAGTGACAAAGTGTCACTCTCCTGCTCTGCACAGCAGACACAACATGGGACCTTTTGACACAGTCATCTCACTAGGCCTTGGTGTGATCTCTGAACCCTACCATTTTTAATTTGTTCCTTTCATGATGGCAGTGTTGAGGATTCTGTGATCCTGACTGATTAATTCATCAGTCCCACAGTTTCTGTGGGAAACTATTCTTTTCATTACAGGCAAGGTTTTGAAGGCAGGAAATGAGTTTGCTGCTTGCTTTAATAATGTGCACAAGGCTTACTTCTTTCTCTTTGCATAAAGAGATTATATATTAAGCTGTACATTAAGAATGTAGCTTTGTGTAACATTCACGTTTTTATTAAGACATAAAATAATCAAAGGAGTTCCAAACTTAGAAATGTTACAAAATATAAACAGTAGTATTTTACAGATAAACTTTTCATTAGTTTTGCAAGATGATACTGCTTAAAGTGTTTCTCATGTTCTGTAGTCTCAATTGAATTTTTCTCTCTTTTAATAAAGAATTGCCTCTGCCACGGTTTATGGCGCTGAAAAATGACACTGAAGTACGTTATGGGACTCCAGCAGAACTCCATGGAGTTAAATTTCAGGTTCCACATGCAACTTTGGAAAAAAATTCCTACAAAAGAACAGATGAAGGGGACAAACAGGTAACAGGCTTGTCTTCTTTAGGCCGATATATGCATCCTCCTTTTGGGTCAGGTCCTGTAAATGGTTACACGCACGTTGTTTTTCACCAGTTTTTGAATGAGAAATGAAATTAACTCCTTATGTGCAAATGATCACCATCGTGTCTGTATGCATCCCATTTTTGATGCATCCCATTTACTTCCCTGAAGAAAATTCTCTGTATGAACTTGTATAAACCTGTCAACCCTGTAAATATTCTGTGTAAATTCTTTCAGTGTTGTTCTCCTACTTAATCCAGCGCTGTTTCTTGCAGAGGACCAGGGAGGAGCAGCAAATAGAAGTCTGTCTGTGAAAGAGAACAGGAAAGTGAGTGATATTCCATGGCCAGTACAGTCCTTAGTCACTACAGAAATACTCAGTTGGAGAAGAGATGTTGAATCATGAGCCACTATTTTGGGGTGGGATAAGGCCCCCAAGTTTTCTTTCATTCTAATGTCCCCAAGGAGTAGTCCAGAAGAAATCTGCTTTTCTTTTGTCCTCAGTGAAACATTTTCCCAGCATCTCTTGTTCTAAGTTGGCAGTTTCATAAAGCTGTCCAAGAGAGGTTTGTATTACCTGTACTTAGCAGGATTGAGAGCGCTTGTTCAGGTATGACCAGCTTCACAGTGCTGCATAATTTTCATAAATATTGATTTGCATAATTTTCCCCAGGCCCAACACTTTCTCCTCTGATACCGTATCAGGTCATGTTGTAAGTGTCTGGTAGGAGCACTTTATCTTCCCGAAACGTGCACACACATTTACCACACAGTGCGTTGGCGTCAGTAACAGTGTTCCCTGAGGTCAACCAGCAGGAGTGAGCTGATGACAAGATACACAGGTGGAATAACAGGATGAGGAAGAAGAACATGTGTGCCTATCTATCCGTGTTTACTGACACTGAAGCAGAACACTGCCCTCAAACCCCTGGCTCCATCTGTATTGTCTGTGTTGTGTTTTATTTTCCTCTTTATTCAGTAAACTCTTTCAGGATTACATCCTCTTCTCAAGCAATCTCAGTAAGTCAAAGGAAAGAGAAAGCTTTAGGATAGTTTACCCAGTGATACCTACTGATCCACAGAGTGTTTAAAGTACCTATTCAGAGATTTATTTTTAATTTTTTGTATATTTTTTATATGAAAAATGATCTGCACAATGAAGGCACTCACACTAACTAAATACATAAATTCAAAGATGCCCACTCACACTGAGCCTTCTACATGTACTTCTTCAGGCATCTTTAGAATTAAAATATCCTGAGCTGGTCATTGTAAAGCTTTGCTATAGAACTTCCATGCTTTACTCCCAGCAGACTCAGAACCAAAGTCTGTCTTTCCTATTTTATGATACCTTTTCTTGGAAATAAAGGGCCTGAGAATGCCACAGCATTTGCTTCTTCTTTGTCCATCATATTGTACGCCTTTGGATTGCTGTGCAGCAGGATTTTGTTTCTTACATCTCGTTTTGTGTTGGTGTGTTTTTGAAATAGGAACCCAAGTCTCCTCCAATGTCTCCAATCTGCTCACCTCCTGCTTCTCCATCTACTTACCAGAGAATACCCCTAAGTTATGGATATGGTAAAGCAAGAAGTGGGCTGGAGCAGCAGCATGGAGGTAGGATAAAAACTGCAACGCACACTGTATGCAATTCTTTTTGCCTTTTTTTTTTCTTTATCAGAAATAGCTATATTCCAAATGCAACTGACAATCAGCCTAATGATTTTAAAATTTAATTAGACTTGTGTTTTGGAAAATGATTTGATCTACTTATTTTGACTGTTCAATGCTGTCTTCCTATTTCCTTTCTATTAAATTAGATATGTGTGACTTCTCACAAATGCTACTACCTAATCTCTGACAAGACTACGTGCAATCTATCCCACTGGCAGAGAGCTTGAAATTATTGTCAGAGTGCATGATGCTTTTGGTTTCATTAGAGGGAAAGAAAACCTCATTTCAATAACCACATGTTAATTTTCAGATTGAAAGTGAACCTTCCTTTGCAGGAAAGGATAATAATGGCTCTGGTTTTGTAACAGAAATAATAATAGGACATGAATATAAAATCAGTGCAACTTAGGCAATACAGAGAAAAGGCACTGCATAGTTGCACAGTCCTTCATTTTGCTGCCATCAGAGGGGGTGGCAAAACATTCTAATAAGAGGGTAATGGGGCAGAAGCCATTTTAACTATGTCTTTAGAAGCTCCTATTAATAGTAGGCATCTGTGAACTCCTAATTGCAACATATGGTAACCAAGTTGGTGGCAGAAGTAGGCATTGGTGAATACTGACCCTCCCTCATCCCTCCTGCTTTAGGTTAGTGTGTTTGCAGTCAGTGAAGAGTGGAGCATGCTAGTCCTTCAGCTTTTGTCCTTGTTTATATTATACATCAGTGGAAAAACAGAGCTATTCAACCTTGCTGTCCCAAGTGACAGTTTAGTGCAAGAACTACTGGCTCTTCCTGGCCTTTAACATTAAGACCCTTCCAGTTTCCTGAAGAGCACTCCGAAGGGCAGGACTGGAAGTTTCTGCGTAGCATATGCATGACAAGTGCTGTGCCACAAGGCTGGGCTGGGCTGTACTGCAAGTCTGACCGTAAAATTGGACAGCATGTCTGAAGGGCAGCCCTTTGCACTGCAACCATGACTATATATGTTTTTCTTGTTAGTTTTGGAAGTGTTTCATGCTAGCAAACACACAGCAGTGTGGCCTTGTGCTTAAATCTCCTCTCCAAGAATGTCTGTATGTTTGCAACTTTCCTTCCTTTTTTTTTTTTTTGTTCTGAAATTAGTAGTTACTTGTACAGGAATAAAAATAGATACCAATACAGGATAAGACCACTTAGGAAAACAAGGGAGTTACGGTGTAATTTTTAAGGTCTGCCTGAGCTCAAAATTTTCAAGATTTTTTGGTCTCCTTTTTCATCATGAGTCTTTAAGGTTCTGACTATCTAATGCAGACTGTCTTTGTGGTAAATTTTAAATAGGGTGGCAGCAGAAGTTCTCAGGTCTGCAAGGGTTTGCAAGTGAGATGTCTTTTTGTTTGCATACTTGCCCTATTTTTAAAACATTGTTCCTAAACGTGCTGTTGTGTCACCACTTACCATATTTGCTGTGGTGGAGCTTAAGCAACTTATTTTAAGAAGTAATTGTTACTTTTGTTCACTAACTTTACTCCAAATAGGTGAAGTGGTGAGTCATGTATTTTGATTTTCAACAGAAATTAGGGAAGGGAGAGGAAGCGTATGTGGAAAAATAGTGATTTGCTATTTGATAGCATTGCCAAAGCATATTTTTTGGCAGCTCAATTGAGTGATTTGTTCTTATTTGTAGTGCATTCTTGTGCTTTATATGGCTACAAGTATATAGAAAGTATAAATGCAAAAACAGGCTATATAAATATGTATTTCAACATGATGAACAGCAATTTCTGTTACCCAGTAGTATATAACTGACAATGTCTCAGTAATGTATGGAGAAAAATGATGCAACATGAAAGACAAATATGTGGCTGGAATTTTGTTGCAGAAGACAAAATGGGCTTTGATACTGTGATATTAGGTTTGCTGGGTAGATGCTTGACAAAATGGACTTTGATGCTCTGATACTGTGTTCACAAGCTGCATTCTTGACCTTGAGGTATTTAATTATTTCTTTTAGCCTAGTAGAATTTTTTTGATTATCCTTTCATTTATATACTTATTTTAAATGGCTGTAGCTCCTTATGAAGTCAGGCACTCTACTCACCAGCAAGATGGACCATCATCAGGGAATTATGGAGCCAAATCTTCACTCACCTGTTCAACTCCTAAACGGGTAATGAATTGCACATTTTTCCTTAGTAGTACTACTAATAAAACAATAGAGAAATTAAAAAAATAACAAAACCAGAAGAATTCTCACTTTGAAAATGGAAAGTGTTCTCCATGGTGTTTTTAGAGTAGAGACTGAAGTATACTTTTTTAGTATATGAGGAAAAAAAGAGCTGATGGGATGAAGAAATTAAAATAAATAATGAATTAAATTGCTAAAAGTAAGTCATAATAAAACATTTTCATTTAAGATACATGAGGTTTCACAGAGATTCCTGCTTGATTTAGAATAACAATTGCACAGAATTATGGCTTAACATTCTTCATATTTTGGTTTCTTACCACAGTTGTTAAATTGCATCTCAAACAGATTAGATTAATTTCTGGGCATTTGTTTGCTTTTGTGAGATAGGTCTTATGTTTTTCTGCTGGTTGCAAAAGCAGATCTTTCTGTGTTTCAGTGTCCCTGCTGTGCATTTATTATGCAAGCAGGTAGTTTGCCCTAAGGAAGGACAAAGCTCTCCTAAACTAGAGCTTTTCCTAAATAAGTGCAACTCAGAGACTTTGCTTTTTTCTCAGTGCTTAGCACTTCACACTCACAATAAAATGTCATCTAAGCCTCCGGAAAAGATCTACAGGTAGTGTGATATAATTTATGCTAACTTGAGTTGAAATTGGGTGTATCTGTGTAGCACTTTGAAATGAAAATTAGTTTACAGCTTTATGGTGATTCTTGTTTCAGGGATCTTTTGATGTATTTCAGAACTGGTGTTTTGCATTTGATTCTTAGGAAATAGATATGTCAGAGAAAGGGTTTCAGAGCTGATTGGAGCCCGGTTGTTGTTCATTCTTGCCCTCACTCTTAAGGAGTATTATCATCCAGGCTTAAATGTAGAATACTAGCCTCAGTTTTAACAAATAAGTAGTGGAATGGTAATTAGTGTGGCCATTTCTGCTTCTTGTCTTCTAAAAATAAAAAAATAGAAGAGTGTGAATTCTTGAGGTTCCCAGTGCCCTTCTGGTGCCCTGCCTGTGGCTGGTGCCAGTATCCCTCCCTTCAGTCTCTTTCAGTGGAGCGGGAGCAGCAGGATGGCAGCACCCACTACTCAGATGACCCTTGGAGGATAACGGAGGAGCAGCGGGATTACTACATTAACCAGTTCAGGTCCCTGCAGCCCGACCTGAACGCCTTTATTTCAGGTAATTTTTACCAAACACAGTGCATGTTAGGTAGGGGGACCAGGCTGGGAGGTGAGAAGTGTTAAGTAAATAAATTCTTTTTTCTCTCTAGCAGTAGGTTTATAAGAGTTGGTTGTGTTTCCTTTTTGAAGGCAGACTACTCAAAGAGCAAACTGTTACTGTGGCCATTACACTTTTTTTCCTAAATATCATGATTTTAAAGAAATAATTACATCTAAGGGAGAAGTGTTAGTAATTTGGTAAAAATTAAAATGAGCTTTCTGTATTTGATGCACTATGTTTTTGGATCACACCTGCAGTGTATATTGAGTTGAAACACCCCTGAGGGTTGTGCTTGCTTTCCCAGCAAGTGTAGTGTCTATGTGATGACAGTGAAGCATGCAGTTCACTGTCCTCTGTGTTCAAGCCTGAGGTTTATGGCTCTGAGGGGCTGAGATTTTGACCTTTAGGTAATTAAAAAACAATCCTGGAGAGCACATGCATAGTAGAAGTATTGTTAAGAGCATATTGAGATTGCATTTCTATCTTGAATAGAAGGTTCAGGCTGCTGGTTGAGAGGTCGCTGCTGGGTACAGACAATTGGTGTGGCAAGGAAGATGTTTTAACAGGTTTTAACTTGTGGAAGTTTTAATGAGCTGTGCTGTATCACTAGGGTTCAGGAGGCTTGGATCTAGCCTCAGTTAAGTCTCCTTCATGCAGTTTGCTTCAAAGAACAAATGGTTTTTCAATGTTGATTCTTCCCCTGATGGTTGTCCAATGGGAAGAGGACTATAGTCCTGCAAGTCTGTACTTTGTTTCCTTATGTTTTGTAAGCCTATATCCAGGAAGGGCTTTCAGGATACTCCTGACAACCTGTGCATATGGGATGGTGAATAAGTGGATTTGTTAAGTAGAAGTATGAGAAGGGCTGCTATGGCAGGGTGAGTGAGGATGCCTGCAGTAAGACAGGAGCTATGTGCTATCTGATCTTCCTTTTTGTTTTTTTTTTCTTTCTTTCTTTTTTTTTTCTACCATAAAATTTGAGCCACAGCAGGGAAGAGTCATGGTTGAAACAGCATTTTGGGAGAGCAGTGCAGATGCTACAGCATTGTACTGCAATACACGTGACTTCTGGGTGAATCAGGGCTGTTTGTGTCTATTTGTTCATCACTGGTGACATACTAATTATGCTGGTTAGAATTACTAGTACTAAAGCAGATTTTCCTTTATTTATTTTTCCCATATGGAAGGAATGGAGAAATGAGGTCAACAGCTCTGTTTGGCTTTCTCTGTCATTTATTCAGAAGGAGACAACAGCTATATTAGCATTTGGTTGATCTGAGTGTCTCTCGGATGTAAATTAACGTTCTGCTTCTGGTGCAGCAGACCTGGTAAAAGGTAAAATTTGGTGAATTAATTTCTAGTGGCTGATAAGGCATGCTTTCTCAACAGGTTCCGTAGCAAAGAATTTCTTCACAAAATCAAAGCTGCCCATCCCAGAACTTTCTCACATCTGGTAAGGACTGTAATAGTGTTGGGGATGTATATCCTGGTTTTTTTAAAAGACAAGAGTTCTTGTTAAATTTTAAAAGTACCTTCAATTATAATTATTTCTCTTATCTCCAGAGTCACTTTGAGGCCCAAGCAGCAGGGTGCTCATTGATCTTCCTGACACATTTGTTTTCTGGAGAGATGTTGGCCTACTCAGCAGGACTGGGAAGGTTTGAACAGCGAAATAAATGAGAGCTGTTCTTAAGTATATTGTAAGCAGTGTCATTATCTCAAAGAACTGGCGTTTTTCATGAAGTGACATGGAGGAGAAGCACCTCTGGAATGTTTTAGATGTGTTGATGGCTTTATGTTTCTGTCCTTGTTTTGTCAGAGGAGGCCTAATTAAACAACTGCATAATTCATCAGTGCTTTTCTAATGAACCAGTACACTTACTTTTAATGAGCTTATTGAGAAACAATTGTGGATGGAACTGTACATGATAAAATTTGACAAGGATTCTATTATATTTTCATAAACAACATGGTGCTTTGTAATTCAGTGTCATCCTTGCATCTCTGATAGGAAGAACAAACAGTTTTAAACATGGATCAGAAATGCTGATAGAGGTTTTATTTTTATATATGCTTTTTTGAAGAGAGATGAGAAGAAAAGCTTGCAAGTGCCTAAACATCTGTCAGGGTCAAAGGATATGTCTGGAATCTTTTCAAAGCGGATTGTCAGTTGTGAAAATAAAAAAACAATTGAAGAAATATAGTGTTGGGGGAAGTGAATATTGGAATTTGAGATTACTTAAAAAGAATGGATTAACCCAATATGTTAACGAAACGCATTTTATTTTTATTGCTGACGCAACTTGTTTTCTGTGCAGAATTTCAAGAAAAGTATTCCTTTCTAGTAGATAAGTATATTTTGTGACAATGTGATTTATAGGTTGTCTTGCTGTGTTAAACACATGGTATGTCTCAGTCTTTGTCACTGTAAGTTCAACAGCTTGAAAAGTGCTTGTTACTTTCAAAGAGCAAGAAGTTATGTTAATTTTAGACCGTAGGCTCAAGATAAAATATTACTCAATTCTTGCAAAGAGTTAATTTATAAAATTGAGTTCTTGAATTTCTGAAGTCCAGCTTTAGTGTTTGTGAAGTATTCTAGAATTAGACAGAACTGCTTTAGTGAGAAGCTAACAATAATATTTAAACTTGTCATGAGCATTAATTTAGCCCTTTTCTTAAGACTAGCCAGTGGTGCTAAGTAACCGTTGCTGAAATCCATATTGAACTTTTTCTGCTTGAACTGGTTTAAGATCCTGCATGAATTGGCCTAAAGTGCTTCCAACCATTGAAATGTTGATTTCACTCTTGGAAGAATGTGTGCTTGCAGCTCAGAAGGCCAGCCATATCCCGGGCTACATCAGAAGGGAGGGGATTTCGCACCTCTGCTCCGCTCTGGTGAGACCCCACCTGGAGTACTACATCCAGCTCTGGGGTCCCCAACACAATAAAGACATGGATCTATTGGAACGAAGTCCAGAGGAGGGCCACTGAGTTGATCACAGGGCTCGAGCATCTCTCCTATGAGGAGAGTCTGAGAGAGTTGAGGCTGTTCAGCCTGAAGAAGAGAAGGCTTCAGAGAGATCTTATAGCAGCCCTCCAGTATCTAAACATAGTCCACAAGAAGGCTGGAGAGGGACTTTTCACAAGGGCATGTAGTGATAGGACAAGGGAGATAGGCTGTAAGCTAAAGGAGGGCAGGTTTAGATTAGACATTAGGAAGAAATTCTTTACTATGAGCATAGTGAGGCACTGGTACAGGTTGATCAGAGAGGTTGTGGATTCCCCATCCCTGGAAGCATTCAAGAACCAGGCTGAATGGGCTCTGAGTAACCTGGTCTGGTGGAAGGTGTCCCTGCCCATGGCAGAGGGGTGGAACTAGATGATCTTTAAAGTCCCTTCCAACCCTAATCACTCTCTAATTCTCTAAGTATAGGTTATGTATTTCATGTTCTACTATATACATACCATCATATTGAATGGTATGATGTGTAAAAAAAATGTACTTTACTAAAAAAAGAAAGAAGTGGCAATTCAGTATTAGAAAATTAGCTGGCTTCATCTTCCCTGAGACCAATGTGCAAGTCAGGGTCAAGTGCAAACGACAGAGATGCTTGTCTTGTGTTAAGATATCCCTTCTCAGAGTTGCATTTTTGTCTCCCTTGTGATGGCACACGTATGTTTCCCTGAGGTAACAGCTTGGAAAACATGTGCCTGTTGTATCCACAGGGAGCTGAGTGACGTGGATTGTGACGGGGCGCTGACACTCTCGGAATTTTGTGCTGCTTTCCACCTTGTAGTTGCGAGGAAGAATGGTTACCAGCTGCCTGAGACACTGCCGGAGACGCTGCTGCCCGAGTACCTCCAAGCAGGTAGTGTTCCTGCGGCAGGTCGTGTCCCTGTAGCCATCTCAGAAATCCAGCGTCTGTGTGAGACAGGTTCACTTTACTTCCTGGAATGGGCTTCTATGCTGTGTAGTGGTTCTCTGGCTGCTTTTTAAAGCATGCTGTTGTTAATTGCTGAAGAAGTGTAATATATCAAAGCACAAAAGTAGGGATGCAAAGTGTAGCAGTTTCCTGCCTGTTGATGTCTGCCTCTTTGCTCCAGTGTGCTTCAGGTGTCATTACAGCTGAAGTGGAAGATGATTACCTTTAGCAAAGATAATCCAGCAATGGCTTTGAAGTGAAAGAGGGCAGGTTTATATCAGATTTTAGGAAGAAATTCTTTACTGTGAGGGCAGTGAGTCACTGTAACAGGTTGCCCAGAGAAGCTGTGGATCCCCCCCACACGGGAAGTGTTCAAGCCCAGGTTGGATGGGGTTTTGAGCAACCTGGTATAGTGGGAGGCGTCCCTGCCCATGGCATGCATGGGATTGGAACTAGATGATCTTTAAGGTCCCTTCCAATCCAAAACATTGTATGAATCTATGATACAGCTTTTAATTCTTTTGATAATTTTTTCTTTAAGTATCTGTCTCTTGAAGATTTGTTGAAAATGATACTGGACTGCTTTAGAACTTAATATGCTAGTGTATTTGTTAGATGCAGTTACTGGTTGTATCAAAGGCTGAATTTTTTCGTAATTCATTTCATGTTATCCACAGATTCTTCCATAAATACTTTACATTAATGACGGGAATTACAACAGTTTGTGTAGCACAAAGGTGAATTAATCCAAAATATAACATACCTCATAACAGTGTGGAGTGAGAGACCTGCCCTTTCATTTGTTCTCTTCAGTTATGTCTCTTTTAATTATAAATTAACATTGAAATATGTACTGTTCCATCTAAAAAACGTGCATGCCTCTCTAGGGCAAGGAGGATTAATCACAGATGATAATTACAGTGCTAAGGGATAATATTTAAGACCTAATAAAATCTCCATTAAATTTGATGACACTGAATATATTAAAAGGCAGGAAAAGAATAAATCAAGCTGCAGTTAGGAAAATTAAATGTTGACCTATATCAGATTTGTGAAGTAATTTCTGATGGAGTCATGTTCCCCGTAATCCACTATCTTCATATCCAAAGCAATAAGCTTCTGGAAAACCTGCACTTCCAAGTCTTCATCACTTTTAGTCTCTTTAATTACATTCCCTTGTCAAAATTACAACTACCCTTTTCCCTCCAGGACCACAACTTTGTTCACTATTGGCTTTTAAGCTCAATCATACAGGTTCTTCTTGGTGTGTCTTCGCATTAAGCCTTTTTGGGTAAAACTGCAATTGAAATAACTCTCTCTAGTAATAGGGAATAATTGTGTCAGTGGGAGGAAAAGAATGGTAAGCTTAGTTCCCTGGGAGTCCTCTTTTCTTCTGTTTGTCCCTTTCAGTACTTAGACCTACCATTTTCTTAGATGATTATTGTTTTCTGGTGTTCCACGAAACCAAGCATTTCAAGCTAATCTACGTGGAAGAAGTGAAAGGACTAATTATTTCTTGTGGATACTTTAAATATCTCAGCTAATATACTAATTCCGGTTAACCTGAGGGTCTGAAAATATCTTGTGTTTATTCTGCTACCCAGTCAGTATTCAGAAATCTGTCTTTTGAAAGTTTTGCGTTAATCAAAAGTAGACTATCTCAACACACTGTATCGCTGTGAATCACAAGAAAGCATAGAGCCCTGGCTGTGTTGCTTCTGAAGTAAAAGCATTGAGAAGTAAGCAAGTGCCTCATACAATTACCTAAGATGTCAAAAGAAATGTTCAAGAGAAACCTTGTGTTTTCATGTTTTTGTAATTTGATTTCTGCGAAACTTGTAATTTTTTTCAATTTTTTTTTTTTTGGCTTGTTAGGAACCCAATGAATGTTACTGGAAACTGTTCTTCATTAGGTTGTTGTATTAGTTTCAGAGCATCTGATAAGAGTGTTGTTAAAGCTTCAAATAAAATGATTTGGAGTGAAAGAGCATTTAAGAATGCATTAATCTAGCTAGTTTTATAACTTGTACTGTAAACTACAAGCACAAGTCCAAATGCTATCCTGGCACAGCTCCATTGACCATTTGACCCACCACCTTGCTTTCAGAAATGTTTTATTAAAATTAATTTGCAGAATCTGGAAAGCTATTTGCCCTGTATGTAAACCATGGTATTGTAAATTAGGATTGATTTCCAAGAGCTTAATTTATTGAGATAAAATAGATGCTAGCCAAAAAAACAGAAATGTGGTTATTCTGCCTTTTGATATATTGATATTAAAAAAAGGTGTTTTCCAGCTTTTAAGACAGATGTGTCTCAGAGAGAGTAACCCAGAGTGATACCAGAAGAAGGACTTGAGTTTGTGGGATAGAAGGTAGCTTGTTGTGAATATTCCTTTGAGAAGTTAGAGTTGATATTTTTCCCCCTTTTTTTTTTTTCCCCCCTGCTATCAATGTTATTTGGTTAAAGATGTTATATACTACAGCATCCACTGTGTTTAGTGTCCTGGTTTTTTAGTGTCCTGGTTTAGTGTCCTTCGATTCTAGTGTAGATTCTGCTATACTTTTCAGTCTTCAAAACGTCAAAATTGCAGCTGAAGGTTTTGTAAGTACCCTTAACATTCCAAGGAGAGGAAGGTATCAGCTGTAAGATCAGCTAAGTTGATACTGAATTGGAAGGAGGAAAAATGCGCATAAGCAGTGTTTGTTTACTAAATGTTTACTAAAAATAATTTCTTGTAAATCTCACAATTATTTCTACAACAGAAATGAGACATTATCCCTTTCATGACACTGACTAATTTAAAATGCAAGATAGAAAGATTTTCTTCATGGTGTTTGTCATTCCATGTCTTATGGATCAGGTCTGATATGCAGAAATGAAGGGCAAAATTATGCTAAAACAGGTTTTTAAGAACTGTGTATTAACCAAAGACTTGACATGTCTCTGTGGGTTTTTTTGGTTGGTTTGGTTTGTTTTGTTTCCGTTTTTTGTTTTGGTTGTTTTTCCTTTCTTTTTCTTTCCCCTGCAGCTTCTTTGAAGCCCATGCTTGACTGTGCCCTGTATGAATCTTATTCTGAGCCATTGCCAGGCAGTCAGCAGACCCGGGACTTCAGTCGGACTGAGGTGAGAAAGCTTAAGCAGGGTGCTTACCTTGCAGAGTGGAGGGGAATACACCAGCTTCACAGTGACTGTGCTCTGTGTAGCAGCAGAACTGCAAGTCTCTGAGAGGACTTTAGGACTAGTCTCCAGGCCTCCTGTTAAGCCATCTTAAACCCCTCTCTCAGCCATTTTTTCTGTGTGTGAGAAGGGCTTACAGGCTTTTTGAAAGATACTCCCACATAAGAGTTCACAGTAGTCACTGAGGGACTTGGGCAATGTTGGAGTCTGCAGACTAGACCTAACCTGCTCGTGTGCTGCAGGGCTATGTTTCGCCCCCGCAGTGTTGGGAGCCAGTGGTGAGGGGCAGAGCCTGTGCTGCAGGAGGGGCATTGTGGCACACAGGCAATACTCACGTGTCCTGAGCAATTCTCCTGAGTCTGCATCGATTGAAAATGTGAGGCTTCTGGCACAGCGCTAGAATCACAAAATCATTTAGTTTGGAAAAGATTTCCAAGGTCATCAGCTCTGTTAATCCAGCACTGCTTCCTTTCAGGTAGTTGTAGAGAGCAATAAGGTCTCCCCTGACCTTCCTTTTCTCCAGGCTAAACAACCACAGTTCCCTTAGCTGCTCCTCATAAGACTTGTGCTCCAGACCTTCCACCAGCTCCACTGTTCTTCTTTGGACATGCTCCAGTGTCCTTACTTGCAGTGAAGGGCTCAGAGCTGAACACAGTAGGTTCAGTTGGATGGAGCAAGGGGTTTGGACTGGATCTGCAGAGGTCCCTTGCAACCCCAACCATTCTATGAGTCCGTGAAGACTGATGCAAGAAAAACTAAATTAAGCAGAAGAGTTTAACACTGAGGTTAAGACATGAAACTTTGAAGACCCTGTGAAGCTGAATTAATCATGGCCACCAAGTGGTGCCTGAATATTGCAACTCTGAATATATATGCTCTGGGATTTAAGGGTTTAGTTTTTAAGGTAGTTAATCAAATGGTAGACTGACTGCAGGGACTGGCCCTTCTGGCACTGCTTCCAAGTTTAAAAGTAATGGGATGTCATGGCAGCTCAGCAAGGCTGTTCTCCAGTTATTTTCTCCCAATGCCCTGCTCCGGGGAGTTCCTGGATCAGAACCCAGCTGCTTCCTCATCAAATTCATCTTGGTAGTGGTATCACCAAACATGATCCTAAGCTTCAGTTGAGTACAGTGTTCACTTTGGACAATGCTGTAGCCAACGTTTTGAGCATCCAGTGTAGAACTGTTAAAATATATGCAGTATCCCTGGGAGGAGTTGCTCATCTTACAGCAGCTTGGCCAAAGCACAGCAATCACACTGGGTTTTGAAAGCAGTGCTGCTGGTGTGGTAGTGCAGGCTGCTGGTATGTTGGCAGTTTAGGTAGGTCCTTTGCCAGAAGAGCCTAGTCCCTTGCTTATGACCTTATAGGTGGCTTGCAACCTAATGTATAAAAGAGGATATAGGTATAATATAGAATTAAATTATATTTAAAATATAAACAAATATATAATTATGTATCTTTTATACACATAATTAAAAAGCTTCAGTTTATGTTGTCCGAGATTAATAGACTTTAAAATCTCTTCTCAAAACTGATTTGAGAATCACTTTGATTTGATTTTTTTTTTGTTCAACTTATGTTTTTATGTTCAGAATTAATACACTGAACGGGTATCATTTGGAAGGTCAGTAATTCATCTCCCATTCATCTCCCTCTATGGGAAGTGCAGTAATTCACTGTTGCAATATAATTTGTATCTTGGCTAGTTGAGGTATTATAGTTTAGAGACTTGATCACTACATTAAAAATATTATCAATGCAATCTGTTATGCATTATCTCCATGACTTTGTCTCTTTCCACTTATTACCCATTCATTAATTTAATTTCAGAAGGCCATTTTTGCTGTGACTGCTGAACTACAGTACTGCAATAAAATGGAAACATTTCTTGAATGCATCTGTAAAGAAAATAATGGCAGGAGACATGTCCCCTGGATGCTAGGCTTTGTTGAACTACAAAACACAGCAAGACTGCTGATATTATGCTTGAGAAGGACAAGGGTGACTGATTTTTGTTTACCAAGGAAGTTTTGTCTTCCCAATTTTTTTTCTCAAGTTTTCATCTACCCCTCTCTTTTGGTTCTTTTTACAAGCTTCCTCACTGCCAAAACCTTAAAGATAAAACATGAGATTTCACACTATATGCACAAAATGACTGGCTGGGGTTGCTCTGAACTCCCTCAGAAAGTTCACTGAAATTTGTGAAAGTCATTCCATTGATTAAAGCAGGCACTGACTTAGGTCTTTAGTCTCATGCTCTTCACTTGAGAGTGTCAGGGCTAGCTATGAATGTGAAATCTTTTGCTCATACATTTTCAGAGTCTTCAAGCTATATTTTTGCTGTGTTGCTTTCTCAGAAGTATTAGGGTATCCCATTCCTCAGCAACTTTATAAAACAGATCTAACAGACCTTTACTCTGGGAGCTTTCCTTTTTGAACTACTGACTTAAGATTTTTGTGGTCTCTTAAAAATGCCTACAATATCTAGGTTTCTCAATTCGTTTGTTTAGGCCCAGTTTATTTTAGATCATTTTTAGGTCATACCTCTTCCATGCTTCCTCGGGAAAATCCAGCATCACTTAATATTTAGAGAAGGTTAGGGTTTCTGACATTTCTTTATTGTTTTTTTGGTTGCAGAGTGTATCCTCATTTTTACAGATAATGGAGGTAGAATTTGTTCCTGTTTCCTTCTTGTAGGCTACACAGTTGCTGAAGTAACAGAAAGTTAAGGAATAAGACTGGGAAGAAGTTCTCTGTTTTCCTATCAGAGGCCTGAATGGGCATCCAACAGGCATACTAGTGAATATTTTTTTTCCCATCTCAGTGACTGCATGCTGAAAGAAAAGAGTGGTTCAAGGATCAGCCACACCAGCTGGAAGCCTTTAAAGCATAACTACCAGGCTCTGCAGTATGGCTGGAGTTTTGGCTAGAGAGACTTTTCTCATGGAGACTGACTCTTGTGAAGGAGCTCGAGAAGGTTTCATCAACCCTAAACACAGGTGTTACACATGGCTCTGTTGGGAGAAGTCTCTCCTTACATATAGTCGTTACCTCCTTGTGATTTATTGTTGAACTGCTTCTCTAACTAATTTCGGGTGTGGAACTGCTGTACCTTGAAAAGCAGATTTTTATTGTCTTTCTGTAGGTCCTTTATGCTTCTTTACCTTACAAAGCAAATTGTGGTGCAAGGGCAAATGTCACCATTATTTGTGTTGATTAGTATTCTTAAATATTTGACTGTGGAAAGGTGTGAACTATACTAATCATTATAAATAAACAGATTTTTTTTCTTTAAGAAGTCATCAGCTGAAGAGATACCTGATAACTCTGCACTGTTACAAGATGGAAAGAAAGATGACAAACAAGGTATTCAAATAAATAACTATTTTTTTTCCACTAGGGATTAAATTCTGCGTGTTTTTAGTAAGCCCCTAAGTTTACTGACAGAAGAAATGGTATGTTTAATTTCTAAGCTGGCTATGTGTTGCTGTAGGTTTAAAGAGACAACTCACTGACAGCAACTGAGTTAAAGACAAATAAATGGAGGGATTTGCTTCAAAATTAGTTATATGTGAATGATATGAAATGCGCCGTCTAAAATATGTCTAGTTCTAAGGCAGTTAGTGTTGCACTTCTTTTTTAAACAAAATTCTAGTTGTTATCAGGAATTTTGTAAGAGTAAAGATTACGTTGGGTCCAATTTTGCATTTCCCTTTTTGCAGTAAACAGCAACACTTCAAAATTAGTTTTTATTCCTATTTGAAAAAAACCAAAACCTGCATTTTCTTGCAAAACAAAAATTTTAGTCAAACTGGAATGAAAAAACTTCATTCATTCATTTTACTTGAAATCTGTCAGCAGAAAGCCGTGAGAAATTGAAATGGTCTTTTTCCAAGCAGTAGCTTCTATGGCTTCCAGAATTGGCACAGGATCATTACACAGTCATTCATTCCCTTTTATATTCCCTTTTACCAACCTTTCAGGTTCTTACTTGCTGTCTTTCAATTGTGGAAACAAAACAGTTGTGGGTATTTTGTTGCCTGATTCTCAGAGCTGCAGATTATGTATTAATTAAAATAAAAAATATCTTGACCTCCCAGGTGTCTTCACGTTAAGGTTGCATCAGAGGTGTGAGACCAGGTAGTCCACATTCCTGAATCACTAAGTTTGACAGATTCCCAGTGTCCCTGTTTCAAAGGAAGGTTATCAAGGTTGACGTGTGTTTGTAAAACATTTTGACAAGTCATCATATTCCAAGAAATTAGTGTTTTGTTGACAGGATTTGTTTTGTTGTAAAATGCATAATGAACCATAGGAGGACTTGAACCTTCAAGGTTATGTCTTTGAAATGTCTAGGGAAGCTTTACTTTCTACTAAGAGGGTTTTTTTTCCCCCCTGTTTAGGTGAAAAACTTGTGCTATGATTTTTGTAGCTGACACGTTAAATCACGTGGGAACCTGTTTTGAGACATGCAGTCCTGCAGGACTGAAAATTTGCTGTATTTATGACACAGATTCTTACCTTTTCAGCCAAAGAACAAGTGCTTTTGTTCTACCATTTATTGCTATTCTGACAAAGCAGATCGCTCTCCTGACTGAGGGGATCTCCCTGGAAGTCAAGGATCTGTAGTTTAGGACTGTAGAAGCAAATTTTCCTGCATTTTCAAAAGTATATATGTAAATTAGCTTTACTTTGTCAGATTATAATGTAGTTAAATGTGGAAGATCATGTAAATTGAACTGGATCACGAGAACCAGACTTTTCTCACGTGTTTTGTTTGATAAAGGTGGATCACAGAATCCCAGAGTGGGTAAGGTTAGAAGGGACCACAATGGGTCATCTGATCCAACCTCCCTGCCCAAGGAGGCTCATCCCAGTGCTCAGGGTCATCACAGAGCATGAGAGGTTTCCTTCCAAGTGGTCATTTAACACTGTTTACAGTACAGTAAACATATTACAGTACATTTAATTACACTATGGAGCATTAAAAACTTCTTTAAAAAGACACCAGAAAGGATGTATAGGGTTCAGTGGAATGGGAATAAGCACTCAACCCCCCAAATTATCAGAATTTAAGGTTATTTGGCAACTTGGTCATGGGTCTTTCTATTCTTGACTTTTGTGCTCTTAGAAATTGTTACTTGTTTGAGTGCTTGGGTTTTCTGAGGGTATTTGGCTACTTTTCAAGTATCTTTGGTGGTATTAGATGTTCTAATACCAGTTTAGGTTCTCCTTTCTTAGAGCTGATAGCTGTAGATTTTACCTACACGTAATTAGAGTAATTATCTTTTTATTCTCTTTTTTTTTTTCCTTAAGCTCTTAAAGTAAGCACTGCTTTCAAAACTATACCAAAGGAATTTCAGCACTTGACTGTGAAAACAGGTAAGAAAAAAATGACATATGTTACTTACTCTAGAATCTTGACTAAATATTTTTATATCATAGTAAGCCTAGGTTAATTTTTGGAAGAACCTTTTGCTCTCATTTTACTACTGAAATTAGCTTTTACCTCATCATGACTACGACTTGCAAGATAAATATTAATTACTACTTCAGATTGTCAAAAGGTTTTCTTGCTTTCTTTCCCTCATTGTTACTGTATGGGCTCTTGATCCGTGGGAAATATTTTAACAGAGCGGTTTTAAGGAGTCTGAAGTTTTTCTGTGCTACAAACAAGATGTAAGGGTGTGAATATTGTACCTTTTTGTAAAAATCTCATCTAAAGTATGGAATGACTATGTTAAGTTTCAGGAAACATTCTGAAATGGCCTATTGCTTTGTGAAAGCTGAGCTTTCATACTTTGTGTTAAGGAGTCAAAAGACAGAGAGCCTTTTGGAAACACGGACCTGGAGGCACTTAAGACACTGACAAAACCTTTTGATTCAGGGGATGTTTCTTTGTTGAATCCAACCCTGATTTTTCTCTCCAGCTCCAACATACACTTCTCGTTCCTATCTTTCTGGAAAATGTTATTTTTGGAACAGCATATGTCAAAATTACTTAGTTGATCCAGAAACTTCCCCTGCATTCAGTTCAGTTCCACTGACCTCCCTTGCCTTCCTCTTTGTTAGTCTCTTTCCTAGTGTGGTAAGAATGTTTGTAAGCCCTCCCTGGTCCCAGCCAAGCTAAAATTTGGACTTACTTTCTTTTCCTTTTGCATAGATGATTTTACTCATGAAGATATCCTTGATTAAGAAAATGGACCCCACATGTCTGTCACAGCAGTTTTGTCTTACATATCGATTTATTCATGGCTTCTCAACAGCTGCATGCCTCATTTCCCAACTCTTTTTTTTTTTTTCCTGGCTTCTTCCCAAACACTTGGCAGCTGCCAGATTTCCTATCTTCAGCTCCTATTCTTGAGTGATTGCTGCTTCTCCTTCACACACACACACTCTTGCACTTCCCTCTCAGGGGAAGGGGAGGGTGGTTGCAGGACTTTCAGTTCTGTTCTCCTTCCCCCCAGTTTTGCCCAGGAGCATACAGGGGAGTTTTATTTTCAGTTCATCAAGTACATCTTCAGTACACTTAGGTAAAAAAACCTACTGTCACCTGCATGTCTCCTTTGCCACCAACCTCTTTTCCACAGTGTCCTTTGTATGCTACTCAGTGAGGTCTTCCTGATGCCTCTGTGCTGCTCCAGCAGTGTTGCTGTGTTTGTATACCAAGGGAGACGAGGGCAGAGTTTCACTCCATCATCGTGGCTCCTGCCGCTGTAGGGGTTCTGCTCTTACTGTCCTGCACAATGAGGATTTGAGAAAGCACATTCTCAGGTTGCATGCTACAACTGATATGAGAAGTAAAAATGTTTCTCCAGTGGACTAGATGCAGCATGGTAATTGAGAGGTAATTTCAGAATCAGTCACCACTCTGAAAGGTCACTGTAATCATTAACCTTCAGCATGAAAACTCAGTCGGGATGAAGTGGGAGAAATTTTACATGCCTCTTTGGTTATTTGGGCTGTTTATGTACTCAGCAAAGATAATAGTGCTGTACTTCATTATGTGAAAGTTTTCTTTGCCATCAGAAGAAATTTGAAATCAGTAAGAACTTTATAAATTCAGCATCTCTGAATATCTGGCCAGTTTATTTAGGCTCCGAAGTGCAAGATCATTGTTGAGCTTAGACTTTTTTAAGTATTGAGGGCCAAAATTGTGAGTGTTTAAATTGTGTTTAAACATTTCTCCCTAGGCCACCAGTAAGAGATGAGTTAGTGAGGTTGATTTAGACTAGTGGGGCAATGCTTTGTTTTTTTTCTTTAGCCACATGGCATACTTGCACCTTTTATGGCACAGATTTCCTGTAAAGCAAGGAGGCACCTGTTGAGTATAAGGTATTAGGCTACAGCCAAAAGTTACTGAACTGGCATCCTCAGGAATGTTAAAATGAAGTTGTATTGTAGGAAGGGTGTAGGAGCAGATCTACACCCAAAACGGGAACCTTCACACTCTCCTTTGAATGAATAAATACAGTTCACGATTGTATGTGACTTTAGTTAGTGCACACCAGGCTCTACTACTCCAGGAGTCATACAAACTTTTGAATAATCAATGTAAATTATTTACTCAACAGTTTTAATTTATCCATTTCATGAAAGTTAGGCTTATGTATCCATAGCAATAGATATATGGAAAACTCATGAGCTGCATAAATAGTTTTGTATTGTCTTACATGATTATGTCATGTATGTGTATAAACCTGCACCTCAAACACTAAATACGCACAGACTGAATGTACCAAAATAACTGCATATTTTATGGAAATCCTGCCACAATTATTTGTATGTCCTAATAATGAACTACCTGTTTTATAGTATTTTTTATATTACACTACCTCTTCTGAAAGGTAAAGCTAAGTCTAGGTATTCTGTAATTGTAGCCTTGAATTTCCTAGTTTTTTAAAAGCTTAAAAGAAAATCCTTGGCAGCAGTATTCTATTGCTATATTTTTTTATTAGTAGTCATTTTGGGATTCTCTCTTCCTTATGTGCTTTCCTCTTTACCTCAATAGGATGTCCTTGGAGAGTTTGAATGTCAGTTTTACCTATGGGTTTTTATATGAAAGACTTTCTAAAAGTATAAGCAGAATTAGTCTCCATAAGAAAAGGAAAATCTGAAGGTTCTTAAACATGGTTTAGCTTGGAAAGGATTTATACTTCTATTTCTAAGTGGCATATTTAATAATTTTGCATGTAATTTAATAATCAGCAATTTCAGCATTGGAAAATTGGGTCATGTGGCTGTAGGGAAGCAGTGTCTGAAGTTGTATTCTCTGAGAGTTTGACACAGAGAGAGAGAGGAGGATTATCACCACTGCATATTTTAATATTAATTCTCTCTTCCTCCTTTAGTTGCTAGGAAGAGTTTGTTGCACAGAAATCTGGAATGACAGTGAGCCAGTTTGGTCATGACAATAATCTTGGTTTCTAAGTGGTCATTTGTGTCACTGCCAGCTGCATTTGGGTTTATTCCATCCGAAGCACCAACTAGCACTGTGTTACCTTAAAAGCAGTTTCTTTTATGAAGATCTAGTGTGTGACTGTACATGTACCATATGCTCTGACTGACTTGTGTTTTGTGAGCCTAAAGCCTCCTATGGAGATTCTGTGCAGTACTACAGTGCAAGCTATTAAAAACCTCAGTATTTACCAACTGCTACCACTGGTAGTTCTGCTCTTGAGTTTTGGAGGATCTGTCGTATTCTCAGGTAGTGCTGTATAGAAGCTGGTGATAAATGTCTGACTTGAAAGTAGGCATATGTCTGAAGGAAGCTGGAAACCGAGAATTATTTTTTTCCCTAACATACTTATTTCTCTTAAGTGTTGTACCTTGATTAGCAGATGGGGAAAAGTAAAGGGATTTGCTCTGTGTGTGCATTGGGATCATTGATGCTGCTGTAATACCTTGAGGATGTCTCAGTGGGATGAATTTGAAAGCAATCACGCAGATACATTTTCTCATAATTATCTGATGTTAGTAAGGTGAGTTACAGAAAAGACAATGTAAACCAAGCAACAGCCTCAAGGAATTACCCAGAGAAGATAAATCAGCACTGTTGTTTTCCTGTCACGTAAGACCTGCATGTGGCAGGATATTTAGAATTCATCAAAAAAAAAAAAATTATATTGATAGAAATGTATTTGATCAGCATTTAGACTTGAAAGCTTTCTACCTTCCCAATGTCCAAATGGTCTCAACCCAATGTGTTAATTTTTTTTTTTTAATGGGTGATGAGATAATGTACATTTATACTAATTAGTTAAAGTATTTAGGAAGGACAAACCTTTGTGCTTTTGGAAGCAGGACAGATAGATAGATATCTGAACTAAGAAAAAGATTTTTTCTGTAAAAAGTTTATGCTGTTCCTTATGTTGCTTGGTCATAACTACATCCATGAGTACAGGTCAGAGCTGCCAGACCTACTGCTTTTCCTGTATTGTGGTAAGCATATTGAAAAGATGAAGCTCTGTCTGTATGTGGGCTTTTGAATTCTTAGGACATTCACACACTACAAAAGCAAAGGAGAAGGAGAAGTGAAAATCAATCCCCATTACTCATGTGAGATGAGCACACTCTCACATCCACATTTGCAACACTCACATTTTTAATGAACACTGATTCTGCAGCTAAAGGCATTTGTTTAAAATATGATGTTTTAGCAGTTCTTTTTTCTTTTCTGTTCCAGCTGCTCAGGAATCTAATGCACTTAAAGCCAGACCACGATCCAGGTACTGCTTTCACTTCTATTTCAGGAGAAACAGACACCTCTGGTGTTAGACACAGAGCATAAGAACTGGTGGTAGATTTTTTTTTTTTTTAATTGATGTGGTGCTGGAAGTACAGCTCAGATCAGACAGATTTACCAGGAGGAATCTGTAAGCTATAGACCCTACATAAGTACTGCTCTGGGGCCCCATGATCTCTGGTCATATGGTGCTGGAAGTTTTGCCTGTCTGCCCAGCCCTGCTCTCTTATCAGGGTGGTGACTGCCTCCAGCCCAGCCCCAGAGGCTTCCTGGCAGGACAGCTGGGACCACCCCACTGCAGGGAACATCCTCAACATTTTGATGCTCTTGAAACCTGCAGGGTGGTTTCATATGGAGGGAGACACTGCACATTGCCACAGAAACAACAGTAGTAGCTCAGCTCTGTAGGTGAGTGAATCCTTTTGTTGGCATGTGTGTACTTGGCTACAGTTGGTTGATGTGTGATGGAAGGACTTAGGGACTGACACTGTTGTGTGCTAGAAGTGACACATGCTGAACTTGGATGTTTGAAAGAAAAGGGAAACCTGTGCCAGAAAATATTGTGTATAAATGGATTGCATCTTGGGTTTGGCTGTTCACCTACTGGTGTATAGCCATATTGTTAATTCACCTTCAAAGTTTTCTTCTTTGGTGCCAGTTAGAGGATTCAATTTTTTTTTTATTTTTTTTTACTTGGGTAATGAGAGTATAAACAGGAGCTCCCTGCTTACAAGCTTGTCAAAGTCTGCTAGTAAGAGAGGGTCAGCTATAAGCAGGATGATTGAAGATTGAAATCCTGTCTTCCTAGGACCTACATTTGGGAAGGCTGAACTGCCTTGCGTGCCTGTTTTTCTGCTGCTAGCCAAAGCTTTTTAGTTTTAACACGTTTTTAAATTTTTTTGCTTTGTTACTGAATTGCAAATGCTCAAAAAATGTGCAAAAATACATAAAATAGCAAATGCTTAAGTTCATAAAAAGTCACTTAAATGTGACTACTCTGTCACATATGAATGACTCTCCATCTGACTGTATGTCACTGGTTCAATGCAGAAGTTGAGACTAAAGATGCCTCAGCACATCCTTGAACTCAGACATCTTGTGCTTGTTGAAAAATGGGATGAAATGCCACAGCTCGATTTATTTTTCTCTTTAAAGAATGATTGAAATGTTAAAAATAAGTGTATTAATGGACTTTAAACACCTGATTGGAATATATTCAGTAACTGAGAAAAGAGGTAAAAACATTGAAAGAATTTGTGGTGTGAATAGTAAATCTAATAAATTTGGTGATGATGATAAACAAATAGAATTGTTGGTGGCTCCTCCAGGAGGTCCTAAAATCTGATTCAGCGAGTGAGGGGGAATCTGACAGTCCTATGTCAGGCAATGTTAGAGAAAGAAGTAAATCAGGAAGTCCTGTGTCTAGCAGAACTAGGGGAAGAAGATGGAGTGATTAAGGCTCCTTTAAGACAAGCTGTGGGACCTGCTGGGAAAGCATTCTATGTGCATGTACTGTTTACTAACTCTGATTTATTGACTTGGAAACAGAGTGTTGGATCTTATTGTAACAATCCTGATGGGATGTATAGTAGTATTAAGTCTGTGATGATGACACATAACCCCATCTGGGGTGGTACACAAGCTTTGTTACAATATTTGTGTATTTATGTAGCAAAAAAGAGCAGTTTTAGAAAAAGAAAAGGAAGGACTGGGGGGGGGGGAATTGACGGGCTAGATCAGAAAATCGGGAATACCACATCTTGATGAACTTCTCCCTGAAGAAGATCCTGAATGGGATCTGAATGAAGATGTTGGATTAAAAAGAACAAAAGTATATCAAATGTTGATTTTGTATGGAATTCAGAATGGAGTGGAAAAACCTGAGAGTCTTGTGAAGTTGTATGAGGTAAAGCAAGGAGACACAGAATCTCCATCAATTTTTTTGAGTGGTTGTGTGAAGTGGCTCTTAAATGGACTGACTTGGACTTGGAGAGTGAGATGTTCAGTATATGCTTTTTATTGGACAGTCAGCACTGGATATAAGGAGCCTGTTTGGCAAAAAATATTATCCATTTCCCATTAGTGGGAGTTATTTTGTTTTACTCAAATGTGCTTTTGGTCTTGCCCTGACATGCATAATGTGTTACAGTGAGTATAACATCTCAGATTGTCAGTGCTCATTTTGAACAAGTCTCCTCCTTGCAGGAGAACTGTAACTACAACAGCTGAAAAATATCAGACAGTATTCAGCAAAATCAAAATTCTTAGCAAATGCACCACTCTTAATTGGGATTAATTGATATGTGAGGGCCTGGAAGATGTACTGAGCCATGTATTTGACCAGTTTTGGTCACCGGAGCTATTCAGTTTTTCGAGTTTTGTGGAATTTGGTGACTGTATGCTATGAAAATCTTTTTCTAATAGAATTTTTATAAATTACAAAACGTGTACTTGCAAGAGGTATGTTGAAGCTATAGCTGTATAAACACTCCTCGTGCAGTTGGGAAAGGCAACAGAAGCTCTAAGGGGTGTGTGTATGGCGAGTTTTATTTGGATTTTCTTCAAAATAGTTGCTGCAATTATCATGTTGACAAAGTTACATAAGAAGGCCTGAAGCTGTGTTACAAAAGACCTTAAAAAATACTAGCCCTGTAAGCATGACTTGTTCCTTTCTCCAGACACTTGGGTCCCTCTGTTGCCAAATAAATCTGTCTTGTTATAAGGGGGAACTTTTAGTCATTAGGGCAAGGAATTTCCACCATGAACTTGAGTTCAGGTCAATGTATTTTTAGGTACTAATCATTGTAGCTGTGTAAAATTAATTTTTGAAATAAAACATTTTCTGCTTTTCCCCTACCTGTTTTTCCTTAGGTCTTATTCTAGCACATCAATAGAAGATGCCATGAAAAAGGGAGAAGAGCCCCCTACTCCGCCTCCAAGGCCTCAGAAGTCGCATTCCAGAGCTTCCTCTTTGGATCTGAACAAAATATTTCAGCAAAATACACAAGGTAAAGTTTGCTTTCTTTCCTGTTTTTGAGACCTTTTAGGTGAGCTGCATGCTTGGCAACTTGATCTGTTTGCACAAATGCTTGACAAGAAGTGCACATGCTGGCCTTTGCTGGTAGACAGTAATGCACTACAGAAGAGGAGTAGTTGCACTTGCGTTACGTCACCACTGAAGGGAAAAATCACTGTTGCTGTAATTAAGGTGATTATAATGTTTTCTGGCACAATAATGGGAAGCTTAACATATGGTAGTCTGTCATCACTGACTGTTTATAACTAGGCTGGCTGTTTAGACAGCTCTCATCAGTAACTGCAATATAATTGATTTTTATTACTCTTTATTTTTTGTAGTTCAGAAGCAGTAAGAAAAGCCTTAATGTTTAAACTGGGAGAAAGAAAGCAAACATTTTAGATGTTAAAGTCTACCATATGCGTCTGGACAATCAAAACACTTTTTGAGTAAAAAGAAAGGGTAATTTCTTTTGACACAGGTGCATGTTGAAAGGAGAGAAGGAAAATGTAGAATAGTAGTTGGGGTGAACTGAAAGAAAATGGCTTTTCGTCATGTTACTGTTCAAGTGTGCCTCTTGCCTTGCACAGTGAGCAGTGAAAAGAGGAACTGTTTGTTCAGGGCAGCAGTCATCCAGCATTGCTGTGCTTCACCAGTGTCCTTGAACCACATAAGAGGTTTATATGGGGTGCACCAATCATCTGACTCAAGGACCAGGTTAAACATGGTCATGCTTATGCTTCAGAAGAAAGCCAAGGTTTGACTGTGTCAAGGAATGTTTAACTGGGCTCTGTAATGTGGTTTTGAAGTAGAAGTGTTCTGCCTCTTGCTCTGTGGGACTTTCTTTGTGCAAACACTAAAGAAAATGCAAGAGTCCCTCTATGTGTGCTGAACCCTATTATTCCTATTCAATAGGAATAAAATTGTTTGCTTTTTTGGGTTTTTTTTTGGTTTGTTTTTTTTTTTTTTGCCTTACATGGAAAAGTAGTTCCTTATCTTTGACTATAGTTCCTGTTGAGAGATGTGTTGCCTCCAATTTTGATTTCATTATACATCAAAACCCCAAACAGAGCCAAGTACACATTTTCTAAGGCAAAAAATCTTCTCAGAATCCAGATAACAAGTATAACTGGAAGGAAATAAACTTGGATTTAAGTTTTACTTGGAACACAAAAGAAGAATGTAAATTCTCAAAGAAGTCATTCTGTGAATGAAAATTAACATTTTGGTTTTGCAGTGGATCATTTTGAAAGTCACTATTATTTTTGAAGTAACATAACACTCTCAGGCACATGACGTGATTCTTGGGGGTGTCCAGTGCAGGGCTTCGGTGATCCATTTGTGTCCCTTCCAACTCGGGATATTCTGTGAGTCTGTATATGTCCAACATGATTAAAATAGTTCTATTTTGGCACATTAGTTTTTGTCCTACTAGTTCTAGTTCACAAATAATTACTATTTGGGGAGTTTGGTGGATAATCTGCTTCCAGACCTACAAAGGAGTGCTCAGTAATATTGAGCTCTGTTTTCAGTTCCACACAGGTCATGTTGATCTATAGCTATCACTTCTTTAATTGTAAAACTGTCTGTAGTTTGGAGCATTTATTTTATTTATTCCCTTTTTAAAGGGCAGAAAAAGAGAAATATCTTTTCTTCAAGCAAATTCAGTCAAAGACTGTGGCAGATCCTTGTTGCGGGCAATGGTGGGGTTTTTTTTGCAGTGTTTCTTTGTTTTGGGTTTTTTGTTACTCATTTACTACTGCTGTATCATGTTTGTCACCATCTTATTATGCCTCTCTCCTGGCAAGTATACACACAGAACATTTATCCATGATGACTGGGATGTCCAGCAATGCATTAACCACAGAAACTGTGCTTTAAAATTGTTGAATTGGGATGTAACTGGACTTGAAGGAGGCATCTTCATTCATACTTCATAGCTGCACTCTTCTGGAATGCTGTAACTAGTGTTACGTAGGAAAAACGTAAAAAAAGCAAGAGAACTTATTGAAAGCTCCCACTTTCTCAAATATCCATATATGAATTTCTGTTAGGAGATGTTAAGAGACAGAAATCTTACTTTTTTTTTTTTTAAATGCATGTAGTCTCTATGTTAGCATCTGAGCAAAATTCTGTACTGCTAGATTCTTTATGTATTTCTTTTTGTTGAATATTTAATCTCTGGCATTTGGGCTGTGTATGTATTAAGAAAATACTTGGCTAGAATGTATGCATTCCTGGAAGGACAACAGCAGGCTTTAAGTAGAAACAAAAATGTCAGTTTAAATGCATACTTGACCTAGTTTACATCTTCATTTCTTCTCTAGCCCACTCTAGTCATTTACAAGCCAAGTGCTTCCAGAATAAGACCTGGGTATTGAGAGGGCCAAAACTGGGGCAGCTCAGAGCCTGGCAGTCCTGCACCAGAGCCCCCAGCAGTAAGCTAGAGCCTGTTCTTGAGGTAACTCTGGGACTGGGGCAAGTCTCAGCTTAAGTATTAAAACCCAAAAATACATCCATTGTCTTCTGGTGTTTTGCTCAGTTACGTTTTCTGCCCATGACAGCTACTTAAAGAATTTACTTCTGGGCACTTAATAGGCAGTGACAGCAGTCTGGGTCTTGTTAGATTCATACAGATGCCTCTGAAATACAGTTTATTTCCGTTTAGTTTCATTTCTGAATCACATAACCACTTTTAATTAACAGTTCTGTTGAACAAAGGATACTTGTTGGGAAAAGACCATTTTCTTTGATGAAACAACAGAATTGTCATAAATAGTGTAGTTTCATGTTGTTCTGGAAGCAGGTTGAATATTGCTGTGTAATTCAACAAAACAGCCATATAACTATTTACAGATGAATTTTTGACTGAAGATTTTCAGCACTCATTTGCTTTTGGAACTCACCTCCTGCTGTGGCTGTCCCTGCAGTGAAGAACGTGTGGAATGCAGGCACCATTTTTTACATCAGCTCTTAAGCAAACACTCAGTGTAACCTGGATTTGCTCCTTCTCGGGTGCTGGTTTCAGCCAGCAACGTGGGGCTAATTTTGGGGGATTTTTCTCCCTTTTAAAATATGAGATGTTAAGTTCCACACTTAGTCGGGGGAAACACAACAAGCATTTTGTTGCAAGTGCGGTATTTTCTGTTACAGATGATGTTTTCCTGGTTACAGTCAGATCTGTAACCTCTACTTAGCATTGCTGTGCTGCTTATGGCTGCCAAACAAAAAACCATCCCTTTTGCTCTAAACATAGTGTTCACAGTATAGAAACAAAGGAAGAGATTTATTGGTGGGCATCAGCATTCCCATAAGCGATACAAATGTGTCTGCACATCACTTCTGTACTCCTTCATATACATGTTTCTCATGCAGTTTAAGTGGTACTTTTATTGTTAAAACTCACTACAGTCTTCTTTCTGCGCCCTTTCATTTTCATTAGCGCTAGGGGAAAACTGTGTTCAGCATCTATTTTGTCTTCTTCATACCTTTGAAGAAGAGTCTTCATTACTTCCTTTACTCCATCAGACTATCATTATTTCATTCAATTAGAACATCCTTTCCTTGAGCATACAGGCTTGGTGGGTTTTATTTGCCAAATGTGGAGATTTGTGCATAGTTAAACATACGTCAAGATGTCTTTGTTTTTCCGTATTTGCCTAACTACAGTCAAATTCTTTGTATTTCTGAATTGTTTAAATCTACACGTCAAATAAAACCATTCTGTAATTTTGTAAGAAGCAGGATTTTGAGAATTAAAACAATGGTTGCTCTAGTGTCATATGTTTTGATACAAAGAAGCCCAAATAGTTACCATAATACAGTTTTTCCAGTTGTTTTCAGGAGTATCTCTTCAGCTAGATTGTCTTTTTAGCTTAGTGAACCAAATGCAGGTGACTTTCCCTTTTGTACATGTGGAACTGGTACCAAAAAACCTGTGAAATTTAACCGAGATAAGTATGATTACTGTATTATCTTCTGTATTCTTTTATGCTTAATTATATTTGCTAGGAAATGTATGTGTTCACTGAGGTTAGCTATCTTCAAGACAGTTACTAAAGACAAGCTTTTAAGGGGTGATTCAAGGAATTATGTTTTTGTGTTGACCATAAATACAGATTTCTTAACTAAAATTTTATTTGAAAGCCAAAGTGACATGGAGGAACTTAGAATAGTAATGTTCTTTTTTTAAGGCTGAATTTATATCAAAATGAATTTAATTAAGTAATTAATTTTCAAGACTTCTTTCTCTCATTGCTTTTATATTAGTCTTGGTTCAGTAAAATCCAGCTACTTTCTTGAGTTTTGCTCAAGAAGACTTGCTCATGCAAGTCTTGCATGTTACTGTGTTGAGTTTATTAATCAGACCATCATCATGGCTAGGCTTCGCGAACGAAGATTTGGGAAGGCTCTATCCACATTTGCTACAGGCACGCTGGTGGTTTATGAGGCCAATACGTGACAGACATATCCGATTGCAAAAGGCACAGCAGAAAGACTCCTTAGATGGAGTATTCTGCAATACGCGGTTCTTTCTGCGTTGCCTTTTTTCCTCAAGAGTGATCCTGCGTGTGTTCTCGAAGGAGACAGCTGCGTTATAGATGGTGTGTCTCCAGGCCTCCCGATTTGAGGCCAGAGTAGACCAGTTGTG
>NW_016690215.1:5457982-5517971 GCF_001604755.1 Lepidothrix coronata
TCAAACCAGTCCTTGTTCTTCTTGAGGGAGAAGCCTAAGGATTCTTCAGAGGATTGCAGGATGCTGTTTTTAATATGGTGCCAGATTGTTTCAGGAGAGGAATCTGCAGAAACTGTGGGGTTTTCGAGCCTAGTTTGAAGGTTTGCCTGGAAACTGTCTCTTACTGTGGCTGATTGGAGATTGTTAACTTGGAGTCTTCTCCTTGGGATGCTGCCCCTTTTTGGTTTGAATTTGAGCTTGAAATTGAGTTTACAGCGCACAAGCCGATGGTCTGTTTGGCATTCTGCGCTGGGCAATGTCGATGTTGAGACGAACCAGCTCATGGGCAATTAGGGCAGACCAACGCTCAGGGCGTCCGCTATCCGCAGAATCGAGCATGGTTCTGATGTTCCAACATGCTAGAGTTAATTTAGGTACACCTTTGGAGGCAGGTGCATGCCTTTGTCTTTTGATCTTTGTGCGACCGCATTGGAAGAAGATGCCCGTTGGCCTGCGGTTAACCAACCGGGTGAAAGTGGAGATGAGCTTTGTTTAGGCCACCTTTTCTAGGCATGCTTTATGCAGATCACTCAGGCAAGGCACTATCTCACTTAATGAATACCCAGTGAACACAGCAAGTGTTTCTGGCCAGAAAGATCTGTTCACTGTATAGTTTGCTAGACAGTAGGCTGCTGCAGCAATTTGTGAAGGGAGGTACTTCAGAAAAGGATCAGCTTGAAGAAGACTCAGCTCTGCAAGATACCTTGCAAAGTTCTCTGTCCTCATACAGACTCCACACCTCTGAATATACTGAAGGAGGAACTGGTTGATGGTTGGGGCTGTTAGATCAAAACCAAGCACTTTGAGAAGCAGGTGCTCCATTCTTAGCAGCTGCTTCTTTGTGTAGGTATCATCTGTTATATAGACAAATTCATCCACTTCTGGTGGGTAGATCTCTTCATACTTCGCAGCCAGAAGAATCGCTGCTGTTCCTACAAGCTGCAGCTTCCCTCTGAGAACAGACATGCAGGAAAGAAACCTGTCCAGGAAGTTCACAGCCAAGTACAAAGTCTCTGTCCGAAGTTTATACTCTTCCCCTACTTCCACCAGCCAGTCTACCAAGATGGCACACATTCCTGTTGTGATATCTGGCTGCTTCTTCATGTAATAGGGCTTGGGCCTGAATCTTAGTTCAGCCTCTCGGAGGTACTGATGGATGTCTTCTGCATACTCTTCCACAGTCAGAGTTATGACATCTTCCATGTGATCCTCAGGCTGGGACTGGAAGGATGTGTCCACCACCATAGGAGATCCTGAACTCAGATCCAGTAGCAGGTGAATACTGGATGTCATTGCACTAGTATTCAGGTCACACTGGCTTGATTCCAGCTCTTCAGACACTTGGTAGCTGTAGTTTTCTTTATCTTCTGGGTCATCTATGTGGATAGCAAACCCTTGCTTCGATGCCGCGTTGAAAAAGCAGCTGGGCACTTCATCTTTTCCAGATGAAGGGATGGTGTTTTCAGAGCCAGGGAAGCGCTTGGTAACAGCAGCACCCTGGCGGCCGGGCCGCTGCTGCCCGTTCTCCGTCAGCACCCCCAGCACGGCCCGCCCGCCGGTGCTGCGGAGGGCGGCGGGGCACGACTCCCGCCACCCCGCCCGGCTCTTCTCAACAGTACGACGCATCGCCGCCCCGACGTCGGTACCTTTCGGAGGAGACAAAAAAACCCCACAAAAATAAAATTAAATTGTGGGAGGGGGAATGAAATCCTCTAAACCACCACAAGAGTGACGCCTCGGGCAATGCCTGCCTGCCTCCCTCCTGTCCGCCCCGCTGCCAGGGAGCCCGCACTGCACCGCACCGCGCTGCCCGGCTCGGCTCAGCTCCGCTCGCCACTGGCCCACGGAGACCGCCCCCCCGCCCGGCGCCCCTAAATAGGCGGTGGGTGCAGGCGGCGGCTGTTGGCCGCGGCCGGTTGGGAGCCCGGCGGCTCAACCCTAATCAGACCATTAGGGTGCTGCACTCTCACCGCTGCGACCCGGGTTCGATTCCCAGCCCCCCGGGCAGATGGAGCTCGTCAGCCTTGTAGGGCAATCCATCTAAGAGAAGGTCACTCTAAACAAACCTGCGTCCTGAGACCCTCACTGCCACTGTCCAAGTTTGCTTGGCCCCGGCAGATGAACCTCAGGATTAAAGGGTGGGCTCAGTTCAGCGCATGCTGTGTCTCACCTAAAAAATCCACTGCGCAGGCTCGAAGGGTCAATGACCTTTCCCAAATCTTCGCTCGCGAAGGCTGGCCATTATTATAGGAATATGACAATTCTGAAGGACCTTTATTTTAGAATAATAACAAATACCATCAGCAAAACATGCCATTTCATGAATATTGTTTGCATAGTGTACAAGAGCTGTAATGTTGCAAGCTTTGTCAAGTGAGGAATGTAGAGTCAAGTTCATGACTTTGATTGTAAGGGTTGTTACAAATTTAAATTAAAAATGTCTTATGCATAAAACACAGAGAACACAAAATTGGGCTGCTTATCATATTTTTCTCCGGCTATGAAACGCTTTTTAAAAATAATTGTTGCAAAAATATTTTTTTGAATTGGAGAACAGATTTTTTTTTTTAATTTATTTTTTTTTGGGACACAGTTTCTGATCTGTTACTGGAGCTGCTGTTTTCTTCTAGTCCTATTCCCCTTCAGAATATGTGATCACTGAACTGAGCTTATTCTGAATAAACTGTTAATGTCTTCTTTCTGATTTGAATGGAAGAGTTTTATGCCTCTCAGTCTATCAGAAGTTTTTATGAAGGATTTATGTGTTTACAACTATGTAACTTATTTCTTTGCCCAGCTGGATAAGAACATAATTAAGGTTGAATAAGATGGAAAAAATAGATGAATGGTTCTTACATGATAGGAATCTGATGGGGTAACTTATATTGCATCTTTAGATTTTTAAATTTTTATGTCTATCTGTAAGAGGTGAATCCAGAGAGTACTTTACTGGGGTAAATCATACCAGCCTTTGAAGTGTAGCTGTTCCTTTACAATTTGTGTAAATAAATTGAACTTTTTAAAAATTATGTTTTCTCATTTATCTAATCTTAGCTCTTTCAGGGATTGAGGAATGATTTGCAGTCTGTTTCCATTCTGTTGCAGGTTGTTTATAAATTAAATTTTAATCAAAAAACTCTTCTACAGAAAATTGTAAAGGTTGAAATGTTCTTGACTGACCCTATCAGCCCCATAGACCTTTTTCATGATCCCATGTGGGTTACTCTGTTCCATGAAAAAAATGTTGGTCCATCGTAGAACAGCTTTATAGGTTAAAGAAGAGAGGATCTGCTGTTTCTCACATGGAACAGTGGTCAAGCTGCCTCCCTTGTGGGGAAGACCCTGGAGATGCAGATGTCTCCAAAAAAGTGTATGTGCCACACGTGGGACCAGAGGGGTGATAGCTGGTAGCCCACTGGTGTTCCTGGCTCCTGTGTGCTTGTTCTGAATGTATCCACGCTGGAAATGGTCACAGGCAGTAAGTGCCGGAGCCTCCAGCACTTACTACCCCAATCTCCAGAGGTGAGAAGCTCGGGCAACAGGGATCTGTGGGAGCGTAGGTGGAGGGACTGTGCCTCCCTGTGGGTGGAGAATGAAGCTAAATGCAGAGTGAGACAGAACAAAATCTTGAATAGTTTTGTTTAGGGGGGAAGGGAGAAGGCAGAAACAGTCCTCAAATAGAAACATGCAGGAAAGGAAAAGGTAGAGTAAACAGTAACTAGAAAATTAAATGGTTTAGAGAAAATAAGGGACAGGAAGATAAAAACACAGATGTTGTGCACATATGATGCAAAACAGAAAATAGATGTTTAAAAAAAATCTCTTTTACAGATTTTACTTAAAACATGCTGAAATTCATGGATAGGGCATTAAAAACAGGCATCATAAAAAACACCTGTAATAATGTTTTGCTTGCTTGATTTGTAAGTGACCCATTGAATATGTTAGCATACCAGTGTCCTGTATGATCACACCTGTGAGTTCATGGTGCAGAAGCATTAATTACTTAAGGTCTGGCTCTATCGCTTCCTAATTACTTGGAAAGTACGTGGATAATTTTCCATTCAGTTGAAGTACAAATGATGTTTTATATGATTAGCAGGTGAAACAGACCTGTAACAAGTGTGTGTTTGTGACATCAGGTATATGTATCACTTGCTATGACAAATGAAGCTTTGCCTGCTGAACAGGTTCCCAAAACTTACTGTGAGAAGAGAGGTTATTCTGCCACAGACAGTGCTTCCTACAGCATTTCTACAAACCTGGTAACAAAATTAATATCAGGAGTCTAAAATATCTTTTTTGCATTGCTGTTACCTTCTGAGGAGACATTAGTAAGAATTATTGAAACAGATCCTAGGATCAATAGGTATTTTGCAACTATATTACTAGAAGCCTTCATTAAATTTATATTCTTGGCTACAACTTTACAGTTTGGTGGGGTTTTTTTGTAGATGTAGTTTTGAGAATTAATAAGTCAGATCTCTTGAGAAACAGTTATTTCACAATCACCTTACTAATGCTGTTGTTGGAACGTAAGTAAATGAAGTGTAAAGAATGGTATCAGTGTTATGGGATAACCAAGTAGCAGTTTCAGTGAACAAGAATGGAAGTTTTGTAAGAACGAGGTAAACAGAAACCAGCTTAGACTGAGAACTTTTCTGTGGTGTGCCCTTGGCAACAGAAGCAGGAAGAGTATCTCAAAAAGCTCTCCGAAATACTGTCAGAGCGGAAGGGTGAAAGTGCTGGCTTCCCTGAGGAACCAAAGCCTTAGGTAGTTGTGGGAACTAAAGAATAATTCCTCCTGTGAGCTTATCTTTTTTGAACTGACTTCAGTATTGCAGACCCTTTGCTCCCTGATAAAATGAATTGGTTGGTCTTTCGTTAAACCTGATCTAGAAGCTAAGGACTCTTAAGTAGCATAAGCTGATGTAAATCTACTGTGCAACCAGCCTCTCCCTTCATCCAATAGTGCTGTAGCATCCACTTGGAAAATACCAAATACATCAACCAGACTCTACTGAGGGACCCTATCAGAGTTTTTTCCCAGTTTTAAGTCCCTGGATGGTCCCTGTGCAATTGCAGAAGGTCATGGTGGTCATCTCCCTGTGCACAGCAGAGGCAAGAACCAGGATTTAAGCCATCTGGATCCAGGTCAGCCTGGATTTAAGCTGGGTTTGGTTAGGCCTGCATCCTTTGTATGAGCTGAGAAATGCAGACCAACAAACTGGGTGTTCTTTTCATCATGGGTTGAAGGGTGTATAGGCTTTTGACCTGAGATGAGGTCAGTCTCTTTTGGTAGGCAGTATCTAGTTTTACTTTGGCTAGCAAGGGACAAAGTGACCCTTGACCCAGGAAAACCACCCTTCTTTCAGGACACTGCTTATATAAGTATTCAGTTTGGATGGGAAGGAGGGAGTACATTTTTTCTACCCAACTTGTCTGATGTGATACCCAGTGTATGGTGATAGACATCAAAACCAAGATGTCAGCCACATGTAAAGAATGAATATTAAATAAACACCTGACATGGAAATGTTTCAGAAAGTGTAGTTGTATATGCTGCTGTTACAGTATTAACTAATTTAAAAAAAATAACAGACATCCAGAAGCTCAGTGTATTATGGCAGTTTTCTTCAATACTGAAAAACAAGAGGACAAGTGACTGTTATTGAGTGAGAGAAGTACAGTACCTTGCTCTTAGGTTGCTCTAAAGGATCCCATGGGCCTAGATTTCTTCCATCCTAATTTTGGCATCCTCCACTGCTGTTGTGCCTGGTGAGCTAAAGACCTATTTCCCATAGGTTTGACTGGGCTGTCATAACTTACGTTTTTCCTTTGTCTCCTCTTCCTACGTCAAATAAGTCAAGTAAAGGAGCTATTCGAGTGGTTACTATGATTGATATTTTTCACTACTGCAAGTAATGAAAGTGCTGAGGGTTTGTGTTGTCTGCTAGGGAGGCTAGAGGCAGAGCAGCAGTGTGGCCAGATAAGATGCCATGACCAGTTCTCACAGTCTACAATTACAGCCTCGTGTTTGTTTTAAAATGTTAATCTAGCTTCGGATTGGAAAACTTGTTTTTTTAATCTAGTGTGGTGTCATTTTAATACTATCAGACCTTTGTGATTGCCAGAATAGGACCTGGGAGGTTTCCGTGCAGATAATCTGTCTTAAAGTGTAAACATGCTAAGTAAAAAGCCATGATTTTTGAACTGAAAGCCTTATCTCTATTTTTGTGGGAGTAACTGGTGCATGAAAGTGCTGTCACTTACAGGAAGACATATGATATGGATACTTAAATCTGTTTTACTGGTACCTGTATGTGCTTTCCACAGTCGGGGATTTGCTTTACATTATGGGGCTTTGAGCAATCTGATCTAGGGGAAGGTGTCCCTGCATGTTGCAGAGGGGTTGGATCAAGCTGATCTTTAAGGTCCCTTCCAGCCCAACTGTTCTATGATTCTGTAGCTCAGCCTGGTATGAATGTCACCAAGTTGCTCAGTAGCAAGAGGACCTGTGTAAGGTCCATCCAGCTCCTTCAGCTTTTCCACAGGGTATGAAGACTTTATTTCAAAGAGCAGGGGCAAGCAGCTTTAACCGAGCTCTGAGGTGTGCACCTGGAGGTGTGACATTTGTCTGTTTGCTGCTCAGACCCAGGGTACTTGCTTTTATTTTGGAAACAGACCTTCCTCTGTATTTATATTTGCTTTGAGAGCTAACTAATGATGCCATCTCTAACAGCAAGAGCTGGTCTGTGCAGGGTTCTCTCCCAGGAAGGAAGGTATTATGGAATAGCCTAATAATAAAACAGTTCACCTGCCAGTACACATGGAAACCTATGAGTATCTGTTAATACTGTCCTCTTTAGAGTAGTGACACTAGAGAAGGCTGAAACGTGGGTTTTTTGTAATAAGTTGTTATGAGTCCCCAAAAGTCAACTAACTTTCACTAGTAATTGTGCTCACATAAGCATGATTTCCTTCTAACAACAGGCCAAAGATCTTCTGCAACAGCAGGAATTTTATTAATATTTCATGAGTAGATTAAGTTAGAATTTGCAGGATTAGAAAGAGGAAACTGGGTCAAATGCATGTGGTGTAAGCATCTAACTTCTTCAGTGCTAGATTCATATATGTCGTATTTGAAAGCTGAAGAAGCAGGGTTTTTTGTGGTGGTTTTTTTGGTGTGGTGTGGTTTCTTCATTTGACTATTTTATGGAAAAAATTATTTTTTGCTTTGGAATTTTGTGGGCCAAAACTCAGGAGACTCATGGAGTTTCACAGTGTGTCCAACCACTTCAGGAGTTGCTTTTCCAGCAAGCCCAGCACATTTCTGCACAAAGACTACACTGCTGCTTTCCAAGGCATATTACTGGGTTTGAAGAATGAGAGAGTGAGGATGGCAAGTGCTGTATCCTCACAGCTGAAATTTGAGTTCTCAATGCATGCAGCTCTTGCAGTAGAGCTTTTAAGGGCCTGCTGGAGCATAAACCAGCAAAGACAAAAACAATGGGCCCTAGAGGGGGCTCAGAAGGGCTGAGGGGACCTCTGGGTCTAGTGCCTGCCCACAGCACCACAGACCCTGGCCCCACATGTCCCTTCCCAGGGACCCCTGTGCTCATGGTGACAGGGTACTCCATAGTCTGGGCTGCCACGGGCTTGTTAAGAAGTATGTGTGATTCATGCTTCCCCAAACATTAGAGCTGTTCTGAGAGCAGAGATGATTCCCTAAGGTACACACAGGACTTTTCATGGAGCACCACAGCACAGCTTCCACAAGATTTCCTGAAGCTAAACAAACCACACTGAATATATGTACTGTTCCACTGTAACAGCGTGCAGCTGATGGACATACAAAGCCACTGCCAGCACTCAGATAAATGAAGTAATAACCTGAAGTTCAGACTAAAGGAAAGGAAGGTTTCTTACTCCACTGTTCTTTTCTCAAGATTGGTTGCACAGGATAGATGGAGAATGTAGTGATGACATCATGCTGTTATTGCAGGGGTCTTATAAACTGAACTAATGAAATGCAAGAGAAAGCATCCTAATGACCATGTTTTTTTCAAATCTCTCTTACACCTGTAGGTGTGTTAGTGGCTCCCTTGCATAGCTTCAGTTCTGTTTTAGTTGTTCTGACTCTCTCTTTGGCATTATGTGCAGCAATACTAGGCTTCATTTTGATTCAGGAGATGATGACACAGAGGATGGAAAAATAATCAATGTATTATAAGCCTCTTTGGAGCTTATATAGTCGATATGACTGCTCCCAGTGTTTTCACACACACATTTTTATTCTCATGTCACAATTATTCTTAATGGTTGATACCTTTTTTCTTCGTATTTTCAACCAGGCAGACATTTTTAGCGTTGGTGTAAAAATATATATAAATGGCTAAGCTATAACAAGGCTCTTAAGGGTCTTTGTGGCTTTGTAAAATATGTGTGGAAATAAAAAGTGTATTAATGTAATTGCTTGCTTAGCATTATTGTGGCAAAAGGTTTCTAAGTTTATTATTGTGGGAGATGTTTTTGTTATACAAAAATACACCGGTGCAAGATGGACTGTTGGGTATCTTTGCCGGTGCAAGTCCTGAGCACTCAGTGCAACCGGAGCCTGGGGAGGGTAACCCACCTAAGGAATCTCACTAGTCCTGGTTGGTGTCTCTGTGCTAACCTAGTCTTCCTCTTGCAGCTGCCTTTGGAAGCCATCATCTGTCCTGTAGTTTTGTCCTGTAAAGGGTTTTAGGTATTTTAAGAAAGCTGAGAAATACAGTGGTTGAACCTACATGATTATTATCCTCCCTTTGTGTTGGTTCAGATTCAATGCTGACATTGCATTGTGTTAAAGGGGACCTGAACTAACTACTAGGATTTGTCTTCCTCCTCCTTCTGAAACATCTCCACTGAGTAGTAACATGCAAATACAAAACATAAAGCCAAAGAAATGGATTTGTTTCTGGTTCATTTAGGCTTTTGTCCTGTTAATTCCATGGCAGATGTTTTCTTTCTAAGGCTGTACTATAGTGTGTTTTATCTGAAGTGAATGCCAGTGTCTACACTGGATGTTAAAATATCACTTTTAAGAAGGGCAATATTGTTAATGACAAAGAACACAGTCCCGAGGACAAGAGGACCCTGTTTCTGGGTTTCTTTAACTGGAACTGGATTGTTTTAACTACAGCTTTTATGACTGACTGACTGGCTTCTATCTCAGCTTTTTATCATAACATTGGGGGTTTTTCAGCAATTAAATCACTACTCCTTCACTACTCATGAAGTTATTTCAAACAAGGTTTTGCTCAGTAAAGATCAAGTTTGGTTTCTGTTATTAAATGTTATATACTGCCCCTTCACTAGGAGGAATTCCAGCTTCTCATGGGAATTAATTCTGGTTTTACTTGGAATTGAATTACTGTAGTTTTGTTTGGTTGCGGGTTTTTTTTATCATCATCTTCTTCTTTTCCCACTGTTCAGCTGTGAGGTCCGGCTGGCTGCCCCCACCACCACCTGCACTGCCCCCTCGACCTTCTGTGTCTCAGGTATGGACAAAGCTTTAGCCCTTTTCTCTGTATTATTTGCTTATTTATATTGCCACTGCAGTGATTAGCACTAGTTGGCTTGGACACAGCAGTTGTCCTTGCTTCCAGGTTCATGCAAATCTTCAGTTTGCTCTGTGGTTCCATGTCCTCCTTCACTGGTCTGCCTAATTGGTGTGTTGCAGCATCAAATTACAGACTAATTAAATCTCTTTGTAGTGGAGCTGACATGCACCCACTAGACCTAACTGCAAATTAAAGGCTAGCAAGGCTAGTCTACTAAAAAGTTTCATGTGTGAAGGCATGGGTTTGATATGTGCTATTTGCTTCTCAAGCTACAAATGCTCAGAGGACGTCTGCTAAGGGAACCACGGCACGTAAGAGTATATTTCACCCGTGGGTTTAAAAAATAATGCTAAAAGGAAGCAAATGCAATGCCACTGAAGTTGTTAAGTTTCAAAACATTAGTGATTTGCTTTTATGAGAAGTCTTTGGTTTTTGTTTTTTTAGAGCGTCATACAACCACAGCACAACACAAATTGAGAAAATCACGCATGTCTGCATCCAGATACTACTTCATGTTTTAGGAAATGATGGAGGATCGGCATCGGTTCTTTTTATGTTGTTGGCTGTGTTAAGTCTTAGGCAGCGGTATGCTTCATGTATTAGTCCTTTAGGTGAAATGTATAATAGAAAACAAGTCCACAGGGGAGTTGACAGCCCATTAAGTATAAAAGCTGGTGAGATACCTTCCTTGGGCCAGAAATGGTCATCACTTGAGATTTGAATCTACTCTTAAGTGTGCTGTTGAACACCTTCTACTGCACAGTACTTTTGATATAAATGATTAAAGGCTTGTTGCCATCCCCAGCTCCACCAGCAGCTTGTTTCTCTCTTCCTCTCCCCAGTCTTTCTTAACACCTGAGTGCAGTTTTAGCTGCTGTTGCAATCCAGTCTCCTGCCGATGCTCCAGCTTCCCACAGCACCAGCTCTGTGCAGTGCAAGCCCTCTTACTGTCATTGGGAAACGCAATAAATACAGCAAATCCTGTTCTTAGACAAAAAAAACCATTGGTTTCAAGCAAGGTTCTGTTAGTTGTTCGTTTTCTTGTCCTGTGATCAGTTTGCGTTTCCTTAGCGGGAGAGTGAGAACTTTATTTATGCATGTCCAACATCTTCCTTAGCAAATACTGAACCAACTGCTCATACTACACAAGGCCGTGTAGAGTGTAGGACCTTTCTAAAATGGTAAACACAAGAAGATCCTCATGTGAAATTCTTGATCCAGTCCCCTCCAATACAAAAGTCTGATTTCTAAAAGGGAAAAAAAGAGTTGCTTCTGTGTCTGCTCAGTAATGAATATGCAACTGATCCTTTACTAACGTGTCACATTTACTTAATTTATTTCTGATTATATTTAAAGATATTAAATCAAATATCTTATCAAAATACTATTGTTTTGATGTCTGTCAAAAATGTACATAAAACCAGTTCTTGAAAACATAATAAACTTCACACTCATCACATTGTTTATTTTATCTCCAAGTATGCCTTTCTGTCATAGAGGTAGCCAACAGTAGGGAACTATGTGTGATGGGGTCATAATTCAGCTGAGCTGACCCTTGCAAATACCATGTAAGCAACAGTAAGCATATGGATTACATTAGTCCAGGGGGGCCCTTGATTTAAAGAGCATGAAGAAGCTGGAGAGAGGGATCTGCTTTCAAAGCTGAGACAGGATCAAGAACTGAAGAAAAGCCATGATGCTGAAATTGCACATTCAGCTTTTTCCTGTTTCAAGATTTATCAAATTCTTCTTAAATTTCTGCTTTAACTTATTTTTCAACATGCTATTGAAACTCCTTTTTTATTATCATAACATTTTGCTATATGCCTGCTGTTAAGCACTGTGAATGACAAATGTAGCTTGGAAATGAAGCAAACCCTGCATATTTCAGGTGACCGTGCACCTTATAAGTATGTTCATGGTGTGATTATTTTGGCTCAGCTTTGGAAATCAGTTGATGGAGGGGAAATAATTTCTTTCTGAAGACTACAGTTTTCTGTGGATGGCTGAGAAGCCTGAACCAGCTGCCTCTTCAGAGTGAGAGTAAAGGGCTCATGGGATGTAAAGACCAAAGTGCATAAAAGAGAGGTATCAAGGGATAGGTATTACATTTCAGTGGAGCAGAAGTCCTGCTGTGAGCTTAATCAATAGCAATATAGAAATGGCATCTTGACTTTAGTCCTGTGTTGCTAGTTTTTTTAGTAGAATTTACTTCAGCCTTTAGGAAAACATTATTTTTCCTGTTAGAACCTCCAAGGTAATCAGCCTTGGTGAGTTACTGAATCACTGATTGTTCAGAGTGTGCCAAACGTCTCTAGTCATATCACAAACTTATTAAATTACGTCCACATCCAACTCTGCCTCCATAGTGCAGTCAGCTGAATAACGAAGGAAAACAACTGTATTTCTGGGTGAGCGTAGGACAAGGTAACACTTAGAGCTAATGCTGCTGTGGTCTTGACTCCACAGCTCAGGGGAATCACAGGCTTACTGTGAGAGGCTCAAGTCTTGGGATGCTGTGAGGACTTGGCCAGTTTATGGGGAAATAGCAGCGGGGCTGCCTCTGCTCTGGGTTGCTGCTGCCAGCCCATGCTGTTCCACACCTCTGGTGGGCAGACACCTTTACAGGTGGTGGCTGCATCTATTTTTACTTCTACAACAGCTTTTAGAGTTGGTGGATTTAACTCTGTGTTTCTTTCTTCTTGATGGCCTCTAAAAGCTCCTTCTCCTCGGAATGTTTCTCACTTGCCAAAGTCAGCATTTTATCAGCTTTGTATCAGTCTGTGAACTGTACTTAAGTTTTCCTCAGAGCTTTCACCGGATGCTCCTCTGATGCAGTGGTGCTTTTATCTAAGGTCCCTATGGTGACTATAAATAAAGATGAACAGAAGGCAAGTTTAAATAATGTGGATACACCATTATCTCCAGTTTATGATCTTTTAACCCAAATTCCAGCCCATACCTCTCCGCACTGCAAGCCATTTTGAATTGATGTTTTCAGTAAGACATTGTGAGTTGCAGTATGAAATGTTTTATTAGAATCATCAGTTCATACTGCTTTCATATTAAAAAAAAAAGAAAGTAATTAAAATTTTGCCTCATTTATGTAAAGAGTGCTTGGAAAGATTATGTATAGAAACAGGCTTATACAAAGACTAGGAGGGGTTTTTTTGGATAATATGTTATTTTGAAGTGTTTTACTTTTGTGTGTGTATCTTCACTGACACCCTCTTAATCTCTAGTAGCACTTGTCACCTTTTATCAAGTCTAAAGTAGCTGGCTTGGATTTAAGGATAATTTTATCTGTATCAGTTTCTCAATTTCTTTGGACCATAAGTATTTAATATGCTGCAAGCTATTGTAAAGACTTAGGACATGGGCAAGGCCTTACCTCTCTGCTAACTTCCCATGGCATGCTGTAGTTATGGTTTTTCTGCCTTTTTTGTTTATTACTTTTAATTTTTGTTGTTTTTTAAAAAATTTTTAGGTGTGTTTTTTGTGTCATCTTCATCATCATTCCCTCACCTCAAGTGATAGTGTAATAGAACAAATAACCTGTAGCTTGTTGAAATACCTACTGTAGTTTATTTCTGGGCTTGTAGAGAACAGAATTCAGTGGCTTGAGTAAGTTTTCCCGATCCTTTGTTCCTAACTTGATAGTAAACTTAAGGCATTGAGGAGGACTGGCATAAAGATGGCCCCAAAACTTTTGAGCAGATCCAGGGCTGTACAGAGAAAATTGGTGTAACTTGGACTTGCAAGAATCGTGGTAGGAAGGCAATAGCTATGTGGCTGTTTTGCAGGGACACATATTTCAGATAGGAAATAACTTTGGGTGCTCATGAATAATGTTCCACTGAAACCAAAGGTTTATGCTCATCTCATATAAGCATTGTTGTTGTTGTTGTTTTAATGGAAATAATACTTTATTACTGTTGGCTTTTAAGCCTACAGAAGTCATTTACCACAGCTGCTTTCTGTGGGAGATTTAGTAACATATTTATGTTAATAGGAATTACAGATGAACAGTGTAGAACAACTATAACTTTAGGATTTTATCCAACATCAGCTAACTATCTGCAGTGTTGGCCAATTAGATCAACATTCCTTTATTTAAATTACTCTATTTCAGTACCTTCCTGTCCAGTAATGAAGGCATATCTTCAGTCCTGTCTGTGCTGTATAAGGGGATTTGAAAACAGTGGAACTGGAAGAAAACTCTGTATATCTTGGCTGAAAAAACTGATGTTCCTAGTCTCTTTTCCCAGAGTCAAAATTTTAAGCCTGTTGGTTTTGTAAATTCACATTGGTTTGTGCTGGACTTTTGTTTCTGGAGACCTTGGGATGTGTTTTTCCCACCGGTTCCATGCTGGCAGCTTTGGCAGGCACTGAAAATTTATAGGTGAAGGAAAAGCGTTCAAGTGAAGTGGAATAGGTAGGCAGCTGTTAACATTATCAAATTGAAATATCCTGAGTACAGTGCAACTCTGAAGATTAAAATCTCACTGTGTTATGTGAGCTCAGAATTCAGCTGTCAGTTTAGTAGCCATCATTACCATTAGATGTTATTGATTTGGTGAAATCGTGGAAATGAAGCACTGTGAGGGATGATGGGTGGGTCACCCTGCCCAGTCACAGGCATCTGGTGGTGTTGGAAAGCAAAGATATTATTCTTTTTAACATATTGTGTGTTCTGCTCTCCAAATGTTACTCGATACTTCATAATTCCTTGAAGCTTTTTGGCCATTTATCATCCCGAATTGCAAGTGAAAACTGGGACCCAGTTCAAGAAGTTGTCTCTACTAACATGCCTTCACGTTCTGCTGAATCCATGGAGAGCCACGAGTATGGGGTATGCTCAGGCTGAGTTTGTAACCATCATGCCCATGCTGGTGTGTGGTGCTGAGGCCAAGAGATGGGGCAGGACTCCTGTCTGTCCTGCTGAGACCTCTCAGCCTTCTGAGCAGGCTGGCCATGTGCAGGCTCTGTGCTGGGAGGTGGTCCAGGCATCCCCCCCACTACCAGCATCTTTGGGTAAAGCAGAGATACAGGTTTGCTTATCTCTTACCAAGTTGTTTGGAGAAAATATTCAGCCCACTGAGGAATTCCTTTACTCTCTAAAATTATGTGAGGAATTTCAAGTGCTGGCAGGACACCTGGAGTTTTACAGGGAGGAACATTTTTGTTATATAAATAAATTACCCCCCAAAAAAGTAAGATTTTGCTTTTAGCATCCTGCTGTTTGTATAACTGATGGTATTCTCCCAAACAACCATTTTATGTTAAACCAAAGGATACTTGTTAGCTTGCATTTACAATCACTGTGCTAGAAGAGGGTTGGTTTTTTGATCATCTCCATGGTCTTGGCTGCAGAATAACATACCTTGTATAAGCAGTGCAATAAGTACTGAAGAAGGCTGTAACAGTAATGAAACTGAAAGTGTTCCATAACATGAAAGATTTTGCCATCTGCCACTTTAATATAAGTGGATTATCTTCCTCTCATGAAAATTATATATTAAATCTAAGATGGCCAGACAAAATAAATTATGATTTAAGAAGTGGTGGAAAAGTAGCACAGTTAAAATTGAATTTGAGGAGTAGTTGATGGATGCTATAAAATCCTTTCTAAAGAGGTTTTTGGGAGAGTATCTTAATTAAAATATGTTGTAATATTTTTTTAACTTGGCTTCACATTTATCATAAAAACAACAATAAAAAGAAGCTAAGAACTCAGTGTCTGTATCTGTAGTGGAATTCACATAGCCCTTTCTAGCTTACGTTAATCTGGTTTTGTGGAAGTTGAAGCATTAAAACAGATTGTTAATGCTTCCATCTGGGTCCTATTCTTTCCTTGCGAATGAGCTGAACATCGCAGCAATTTGTTTGTATTTACTGCCTTTCTCCTCAACCTTATCACCAGCTCTCAGATAGCTCAGGGAAAGAAAAGCTTATCGAAACTTCAGGGCTGCACAGTGCTGAGAAAGCAGTCAGCGCACTAAGACCCTGGCAGCTTGTTGCATTTGCATCCCTGTGGGTTTTTTCCTGTCTTACCATTTTCAGTTTTTGTAACAAGCAATAAAAAGAATTGATGATTCAGTGTGGGATGCAGAAGACTCACAGAAACTGGAATTGAGATGTCTTGACTTCTCAGAAATTGGCTTTAAGCACAAAAATATGAATGTTTAGAAAGGAGCAAAATACCTATTAAATGAACTTATGTAGAGATGATAGAAGATTGCAATGGGCACATACAGAGTGTTAAGTATATGTAGTATCCTACTTTTTTTTACAGATAAGCTATTCTCAATACTTTTTTTACAAAGCTAAGCAGTGGCACTGTGTAGGTAATGATTATAGGCTACTTCAGTGAATGCACAGAGATAATTTCATTTCTGTGAGTAGTGCCATTGACTACAATGGGACTATTTCCATATGTAAAGTTAACCTGGAGCACAAGTGTGGGCAAAATTGAATTGTGGGAAAGACTGAATATATATTTCACCTCTTACAAAAAGCGTCTCAGGTAACAGAAATATGAAAGGTCCATGTAGACCTTCTGTTCTGGAACATCAGTTACGGATTATATTGAAATGAGAGTGTGAAATCTACGTATAATCCAGCATTGCAAAACAACAGAACTGGAAATGTAAGCAAAGACCCAGTTGTTAAGATGCTGTGTTCTTTTACAGTTGCGAAAATCTTTTATCTAAGGCTTTCAAACACTTAGTACTTAAGTGAGTGTTACATATTCTTTTAGAAAGGTGCTGTTAAGTATCATCACATGGAGCAGTGAGGAGATTATGAATGTCTGGTCAAGGCTCATGTGATGAAATAATGAGCATTTGCAATTCCTAATGCTGTTCTTAATGATGAGGAATTATCTGTCCTAATGCTCAGTGTTGGCCGTAGGCCACAGGTTGGGCTCTGACTGTGGCCGTTGCACAGAAAATTTATTGGCCAGTTTTACCTTTTGCCTGGAAGAATGGGAAGGCTATGGCTCTTCCCAGAAAATTCAAGACTGTGCTGAGGAAAAAGTGGATACTGTCTGTTAATAACACACTGGTCTCTGCAAAGAGAATCTCTTCAGGAGGTTTGGAATAGGGCACTGTCTTGCTCTTTTCTATGGTCGCTTAACTCTGCTTCCCAAAATCAAGATACTCTTAGGCCTGGTCTGCAGCCTCTGTTTGCACTGCTGGTAGTGCAGATGAGCAGGATATTCTTTACTCATCTACTGTAACCCTGGGTGTGTTCCCAACCGTACCAGCCAGCACAGCAGCACTTAGAGTGTCAATAGCTTATTCTGTTCTGTGGACGTGAGTGAGACATCTCCATTGAAGCACTTCTCCACTACTAGAACTGAAATTTCCTTTGAAAGACCGTATTGTATAATGTATAATCTTTCAGTTTTATGTACCAATGGTGAAGTATTTAAATATAAATGTGCTAAGTTTCCAATATGTGGGAAAATTCTAAGACATTTCTGTGGTGGAAGGAGGTAGTTTATGGCTGTGTTTCTGAATGAGATTAGTTGCCCAGAGACTATACTAAGCATGGTATTAAAACAATGAAGAACTAAAGAGAACCCACCTCAGCTGCTCCTGGTGGATCACCTTTTCCTTGTATGCCACTGCAGGAGCTTGGACCAGAGTACTGTTGAGCCAGGCTCACTCTGCCCATACTAGAAGGCTACTACTAGTGGCTTTCACCCCATATCCAAATCAGTGAAGGGAAGGAAATCTGCAAGGAATCCCTCTGCCAAAAGAAAAACCAGGAGTTATTTTTCCTTTAGAATCTGTGTCGGGACAATATGGGGAGACATCAGCTTGCAGATGTATTTGTAAAGCTTCTCAGAGAAGACTTTGTTGTGTTAGCTGCATCAGCAAACCTTCTTCGCATTGATGCATGATACAGTTAACAAAAAATTTTTGCCAGAATTAAAAAATTTTTGCCTGGGTTAAATGCTGTCTGTCCCTGAACAAAAGCCCCTGCAGCAGCACACAGATCTGTTTTTACGCTTGGGCTCTTGTGTCAGAGTCATTGCCCTGAGGAGTGGAGGTCTTTCTAGAGGAGAGCTTGTAACTCTGACAGCAGATAATTCATGTATAGAGCTGGTTTCTGCGTGAGAGGGAAAGGTGACTTTGGGAAGAGCCGAGGCTCAGCATGCCCAGTGGCAGCATACCCGTGGGGCAGGCTCAATCTGCAGGCTTCTAGTGATGCAGACACCTTTTTTTTTTTTGGTACTTTCTTCCGAGCAAAGTATTCAGAAATGGCCTGTCCCACATGCCACTAGGTGGCACTTTAGGGACATGTCAGTCGCTCGGTTTCGTTCATTATGCATGAGCTGCATCACCAGAACTAGTTGTCTCTTTGGGGTTTTTCCCCATTTTTTTTTTTTTTGGTCAGATATTTCTTTATTTTTACCAGTCCCTGCTCCGCTGGCTGCTGAGCTTTGCCATCCTCCATCCTGGCAGCAGGGAGAAGTGGCCAGACCAGTGACCCAGCCTCAGGCAACGGGTACCGCAGCCCTGCAGCACAGCTGCCACAGTCACATCACAGCCCTCAGCTCACAAAAAATGTGTCTTGCATCACTAGGAACGGCGATACCAAACTGTTGGAAATTTCGGCATCATCCCTGCAATTTATATGTGCTTTTACCAGGGAGCAAAGTTTACCCTTTTTTTTCTTTTTTTCAGTTCTCTTCAGTTTAAAGCAGTATTCTTCTGCAATGACACCATTAAAAAAAATAAATAAAAAGAAATTAAAAAAAAAGGGAAGAGAGGAAGAAGAAGAAAGGGTGTTTTTGCTAAAGTTTGAGGTTTGTTTTTTGGTATTTTTTCTTCCCCTCCAGGCCCTTTATCTTACTGTGACTTTTTCCGCTTGTTTGCAACTGACATTGTAGAGTGTTGGTCTATTCAATTACTCCTACAACGTTTGAACACACTGGTTCTTCAAAAACTGCATTTTTTTTATCTATACATAAATAACACGGGGTTGATCTCATTTATTTTTTTTAATTCACTATGTGAAATAAGTCAGAATATTCATGCTTTTGATGCACGTTTTACTCTATCCTCCAACAAGAGTGTTTGCACCAGAAACTTCCAGCCTGGCCAGGTTAGGGAGGGTTCTAGGACTTCCTGTCCAAGAAGGGTCATTAAGAGCTGTCTCTCATGTACCTTGTCACTGTTGTGGGTTGTGCAGCAAAGCTATACCATGAGGAATTTATAGTATGCATATTACATGGCTCTCTGAAAGGCTGGGTTTACTCTTGCTGTCCTTAAGTGAATGAAAGATTTGTCAAAGTGATGTGGACCAAATTTACGATGTGGTTCTGTTTGTTATTTGAGCTTTTCTATCCCCAAAGCTTTCATGAAAGCCTTGCGGACTTTGCCAGGCTACTGTTACCAGTGCTTAGAGCCTTCATTTCTTTCAAACACAGAAAAAGTGGTTGTAGAAATCAGAGAGGTTATGGGCTACTCAGCTTTGCTGATATAAAAAAATGCTCTGTTGCATTCAATGCACTTTTTTTATAGACAGAAAAAAAGATTGGTTTTTTACCATTTCACTCTCATTGGACCAGAAATCTACAGTTAGAGAGGAAGCTCTTCAATACATAAACAGCTTTTCAGAATTCAAATGTTAGTATTCAGTAGTTATTAAAATTTTTAAAAATCAAGATATTATTATTCAGATACTGGAATATTACAGTGTGAGGGGTTTGGGGTTTTTTTAACCATCAAGTAACACTACAGATGTACCACACTTAAAAGAGGGTGGGAGAGAGATCTTGTCAGTCAAAATACCTTTTCCCTCTCCCCTGGGGGATTTCACATGTGTTTTAAAAAAATAAATTCCAAATTTCCCTCCTCTGTGCACATGTTTGACACCATATGGTTGGAGAACAGCAGTAACCTGACAGAACCACATTTTTCCCTGTACCTTCCTCTACAGCTCTTATTGTGTCTGTTATGGAAAAAATGAAAGTGGTATGAAAAAATTCCTCCTTTTTAAATATCCAAAAATCTGTGCTTTCTGTCATTTTTGTTTAACTTACAGTTAAGCACTGGTAAACTTGTGACTGCTACAGAGCTTGGCGGGCCTATGCAGAAACCTCTTGGCAACAGTGAGTTAGGTTCTTCAGTGCGCAACAAGTTATTATGGCTAAAATTCTGGTCCCTTGAAAGTTTGAGGTTTGCCTCAGGCTTGGTTTTTCACTTGTATAGAAATGAGCCTTTCTTGTGGAGGGAGCAGAATGGCAGGTTGCCCCTTCTGCCTGGGGGCTCTTGCCAGTGTGGCTCCAACTTGGCAGAAGCTGGGAAAGAGGAGAAGAGGCTGTCTGCTGGTGCCAAGTGCCCTCAGCCTTCTGCTTCTACCTGCCTTCCCCATCTTGGAGAGCATGTCCGTACTTTCTGGACAGAAAACAGCTGCACTGTGTTTATACCATGTTTGCTGCCGTGTGCCCAGGGACAGGCAGCTCCAGATCTTGCCACCCTTCCCTATGCTGTGCCCTGTCAAAAGATGCAGAGAGGTTTCACAAAAGGCAAAGCAAGGGATTAACCCTCTGTTTTAATTTGCTGCTCAGTCAGATATGTTGGCGGGAGGGTGTTTTGTTTTGCAGATGTGTAGACCTGGGTGGTGAGTGTTCATCTCAGTTTCTGTTTGAAACGTGAGAAGGGAGGAGGGAAGATTTATTTGTCTGCTTTTATGACTCGTGTTTTCAGTAACTTTGCTGGAATTTTTGGTATGATTCATGCTTTCTCACTTCAGCCTTGCAAACTTCAAAGACAGAGGTTTACTCCAGTGAATTTTTATCGGTTTCAGGTGATAATAAGGTGACAGGGTGCATCCAAGATCTTTCTAGCTTTTATCCACCCTCCTTAGTTTTTCTCTAAGTATCTAGGCCATATGGGTAACTCTAGAAGAAATTGTGAGTATTAGATTGTTTACATTCATCAGTTCCTAATGCTTCACAAAGTTTTCTTCTGTTTTCCAAGCACAGTAAAATGCAAGAAAATGGTTTCATTAAAAATCTGCAAAAGACATATGTCATCCATTCAGCTGTCACCCGAGATCTCCATTTTCCCTACTGTTGAATTGTTAAAGTAACTTTTCTTTTGTGTGTAACATTTCCTTTCATTGACTTTATTGTATGTGACTGGGTGTAGCACTGACTGATTTGTTGTTGCAGACAGAGCAACCATCTGAGGTTGATTTACATCCTCAGATGAACAGACCCCCGTCGCAGGCAGAAGAAAACAGTTCAGCAAAAAAGGTGAGACCTGCACACATTGTACCATTATGGAGTGATTTGCCTTCATCAACAGATGTGGTTGGTTTAAGTTTTAAAGCAATTAAACAGAGGGTTAGGGTTATGTTTTCACATGTTTACCTTCTGTGGAGGTCAAGACACTGGAGAGAACTGGGATCATGTGTGACATCAACTTGGATAAATCATTAAGAAGCTCTTAGTACATACACATTGATGCACGTGCTTTGAGAGAGGCAGCTTGCCATTTATTTCAAAATCAATAGGGGAGCCTTAGGGAAGACAAAAAAAGAGTTTGATTGTACTCGACCCTTGTCTCGCTGTAGTTCTTGCACTTCTTGGCTTCAGTTATTGAGGATTTAATTTTGGTGTAAACACACCTGTTTGCTAGAGGTCAGGATCTGCCACTAAATGTACATAGACTGGGAGAGATTTGCTCAAGATGTGCAGTTTCTAATATGTTTTTGTATGAGCATATCATTGTATAAAGTAAGCACTGAAATTGCAATGGCACTCTTCAAAGGGCCTTGCTTAGGGATGGACTGGCCTTAGCAATGGCTGTGAGCATTTCCCCTTTCCTGGTCATGCTCCCACCACCTCCTTCCACCAGCTCCAGACAGAACAGGTTTTGATAGGGGGCAAATGCAGATTCTCACCCCTCTGGCCCCTCCTGCAGCCAGAGAGCACCTGCAAGACCTTTGCTTAGCCCAGCCAAGAACTGTTTGCAGGTGCTGTGTGTAGTGTGTACCTTGCCCAGGGAGCACCATCACCCTTCTTACTCTAACGGGAGGCACAGGCAAATGTCCAGTGTCATCATTTTCTGTATGTGATAGGGCTTTCCAGGCAGTGTCCTTGTTCTTGTAGTGTTCATCACATGCTACTTCTAGCCTGTCCCAGCTTCTTCCTTGCTCTGCTTTGTAGCCCTGCTGGGGAAATGAAGTCCTGGTAATCCACCTACTTCATGCTCACCCTTATCCCACCTGGATCTCTAAAATGCAGCGAAGCCCCAGGCTGTGGGGCGTGGGAGGCAGGTTGTTGTTGTGGTGCTGGCCCACCTTCCAAAGCCTTGTGCAGCAACAGGCAGCCAAAGAACCCGTGCAGAGGGATCTGCTTTTACGTATTGGATTATTGCTTACAGTATTGTGTTTGAAATGGCAGAGGGATTTATCCTGTGGATTTGGTAGGGTTTGGGCAGTTTAAGGTAGACTGGGATTATGTGTCTAGCATCCCACCAGTTTATACTTGTAGAAGGCATACACAAGTTCCTCACTTGCCACATATGGTGTTTGTAGGGACCTGTGCATGTGCACAGGATTTCAGAGCATGGTATTACCAGAGACCTGTGCAGTCATGATGTGCTGATGTCCTGATCAGAACATCTCATAATATTTTTAGATCTTTTTTTCCAGTAATGACAGAACTGTTTTTTAATGTTGAAACCCTTTTTTCCTTATAATTCAAATTCCTTTAATAATTGCAATCCCTCTAATACTAATGATTGATGGTCTTATGCTGGTTTCATTTTGTATCACTCATAGTGGTCTCTTCTTGTGTCAGGCTGCTTATTACAGTGTTGTTTTTTTTCTCATAATTGCTGTGTCATTAAATATTTCCCCATTTATTTTTTTCTTATTTTACTAACATTTGGTCAAAACTTAGTAATGCATGTACTCTAGCCCAGTAAACTGTTCAATAAGAAAATTTCGTCTCTGGTTTTGTCTGTGGTGCTAAAAAAAACTTTCTCAAGTCCCTTCAACTTTTGAGTCTTAGCTTTCTCATTCATGAAATGAGGCAGTAATAGTTATATCCCTTGTAAAACAAATCCAATAATAAAATACACTGAAAATGATATATTTATATTTCAGTTTTAAAACAGCTATAAGGCATTAAAACTGTTCTCATTGCTAAAGAAATGATGTCTTAATTTAAAATAATTAAAACTCTTCTTACCACTGAAGTCATAAAAATCCAAGACTCTATTTGACCTAGGAAACCCACACTATTTGTTTGATGTAATTTATCAAGAGAAATAACTGGCCTTCTATACATCCAACATGTTAATTTTGCATGGATAATTTTATATATTTGTATTTCTAAGCTATCTTCAGTGTTGCTTCATGTAAGAGAGGAGGGGAGAAGGGAGAAACTCCACACCAGATGTGTGAGGCAGTGAGATGGGATACAATTGATTGATTCATTATTAATTCTTAACAACTGAGCATAATCAAAATTAAATCTTGCTTTGGTTTTAATGCTTTTGGGTCAGCTGGGAGCCAGTATATGTATTTATACCCCTCCCTCCACCTTCACCCATTGCACACAGAGCTACACAATACAATCCAGATGAAGACAAAACACTAGTATAATCATTTAATTCATTAAGGGACTACGAGAGTTATTGTTCCTTTTTCAAAGTCAGAAAAGTGAGAAGCTATTACCAAATTTGAATTAAGCTCTGTACCTCTTTAAATTATGAAATCTTTGTCCAGCTGTCAGCAATTTATGTGTCACAAATATTCTCCAGCCTAATGATGGGACACATATGGCCTGACTTAATGTTGCTGTGCTTCTTCCTTTCAGGAGGTTGTTCTTGCTCAGCCACCCTCCAAACCTGCCCGCAGGAAGCTCCGGACAGAGGCACAAGGGCTGGAGACCCCTGAGCTTTCTCCCACTATAAATGTGACTTCTTCCCAGCCAGCAGCCAAGGCTCATCTCCCAGTTCAAAAGTAAAAACCTGTACTTAGCATGCCAAATTGCACCATGAGATCTGATGTGACAGGGTTTCCTCTTTGCATAATTCTGTGCTTAATAGTTCTGTTTTTGAGAGTACTTCACTTGATACAGGTCCCTGAAATGTACATTGGTCTTCTCGAATGCAGACTAAGCCTGTAGTGACTGTTGGTGGTATTTGATTGATAGATAACCTCTTCAAAGGTGTCTTACTTCTGTACCTAATAGACAGGTCTGAAGAGCAAGCCTAGCTGTTCAGCCAGCATCTCTAACACAACTTTTATTTACGGCGGATTAGTTGGAGGGGGAACCTTCAGGCCCTGGGTGCCAGCCCATTACCTGGAAGGTGAATGTTCTTCCCCCTGCCCCCACCACGTGGCCTGGCAACCCCGTAAGGAGCTCACACAGACCACCAGGGAGGGACGGACGAAAGAGGAAGTTTATTGTGGGGTTGGGGTTTATAAGGCTTTTAGGAGAGTCAAAAGGGGACCAATTACAGGTTCAGGGTCATACAGAAAAAACCAATCAGGTAAAGGGTCAACAGCCAGTAGGAAGGGGTTAACAAAGACCAATGAGAAACATCTCAGGACATCTTCCCAGGACACTCCTGTATGGGAGACAGTAGTCCTCAGTGGGTGTCGGGAAGAAGGGGCAATGACTTTGCAGAAAAGCAAAAGCCATTTTAAAACCTGTTTAAACCACCTTAAAAACTTCTGTTTCTATAACATTTGAGCGGTTTTCTTCTTTTTCTTCACTAGTCCATCTCTGACAGGACTTCTTCCATCCTACCTATGGCAAATCCATTGCCACATTTTATATGTGAGGGTGTATGTTTTTGCCTTGTGCACATCTTCTGGAATTTTGGTCGTTCATTTGGACAGATATGACCAAATAAATGCCCGGGAAACTGAGTCATGAAATGCTTGATGTTGGTTATATCCTTGTGATATTTTTTTATTGCAAGGCATGTTGGAAATGAGCTTGCCAGTGGTGTGAGTTGAGCCACTTGTAATAATCCAGTAATAGCCAAACCCAACATGTGTTGTTTGCTCTCATAAATACAGCTGTCAAAGCTGTCAGCAGCAAAGACTTGTATGTGTATTTAATAGCAGTGGAGAAGGGGCTGTACAAATGGTAAACAAAGGCACTTGAAGCCCTATTGGATCTGTGCATCTCCCTCAACTGAAAGACTGTGCAAACATTATACCCCAATGTCACCCAGAGCCTTGCAAAGACATCTGATTCAGCTTGAAACAAAACCAAGCTGCCCAAAGCAATTGAGCATTTCTTGGCAAACTGTTTATCAGTAGACTGAATCTGTGCTGCATAATTGGAGATTAGAATAAGTAATAAGACTCCTAGGATGCTCTTAAAGTGCTATTTTGTGTTTTGGGAGTGCATATTCCATAGTGGTTCAGAGATAACAGCATTTGTTAACATCTCAATCCTGTCTTGTCTGTGTCTTTCCTAAAATGTTTAAATGGCCACAGACATATATTGCCCTGCTTCTATTTTTTTTGCATCATCTATTACTTTATAGTCTATGGAGAGTAGTTTGAACCAAAATAGTGAAGCAGAAAACTGACAGTTCACTGGAAGATAACAGCATAAAGTCCTGTTGCTGTGCTGTGAAAAAGATTCTATTGCAAAGATCAGTGCCATCAGCTGTGTTAAGACAGAAGAGCTAATGGGGACTGTGTGCCACTGCGGACTGTATTTAAATAGGGCATCTGGTTTAGATCAAATTTGGCATTAAAGAGCTCTTTTAGGCTCATGTAAAACTTTAAAATAATCTTTTTGGATGAGGGATTGGATATTGGAGCCAGTATATTCTGTATTTTCTTTCCTTTTCCTGTTGTTATCTCCATTTCTTGGAATAGGATGGTCCTTACATACAGAGCTGTCTCTTTTTGTACCTGTCTGCCTAGCTGTCATTTCCTCCAGATCAGTTACCACAGGCTATGAAGTAATAATAATGAGCAGCAAAACAGATGAGGAAAGTCCATAAGCCATTCCTCTGTTCCTGTTTGTAATATCAGGTGGTTTGGGTGGAAATGACTGCTTTGAATGAAAGAAAGATTAATTTTTGAAGTAAAAAACCATCAGAATCAGCAGTGCTCCAAAAATCTGAGACAGCGTTTTCATGCCTATGTCCTTTATTTCTGTATAGAATGATTTTTATATTTTGCAGTAGCCACTTCTGACTCTCTAAACTCTACAAGTGTCTGAAAACAGCTAGTGCAAAGATGCTGCAATAACCACAACTATGCAGGGATTATTCTTAAGCTCAATGAGAATGAAATGATTTTGAAATAATTGAGACAGCCTACAATATTTCTGTCATTCAGGTTAACAGGTTGTGACTGTTTTACATTCAAAAACTCTACCTGATTCAGGCATCTAATTTCAAGTGTTGCCTTTTTCTTCTCTTGAATCTGTAGTTTGTACCTTGTCTTTGAAGCATAGTCCAGTGTGTATCGAGTACAGTCATGCAAAATGGATGGCTGGTCTTCTGGCATCAGCCACTGTTGAGGTTCTTTATTGAAATGTTTTGTATCTGTCTGGCAGACAGTCTTCCAAGCAGAAAAGGGCTATTCAGACTGCCATACGAAAGAACAAAGAAGCCAATGCTGTGCTCGCCAGGTTGAACAGTGAGCTCCAGCAGCAGCTGAAGGTAAGGAATGCATTGCAAATCAGTGACAAAACTCCTTGTAATCAGTTATGTGTCACCTCCAGCAGAGAATCTTGTTCATCCTCTCAGATGAGACCTACTTCATTCCTTCCTGCTTTCAAGAAGGGAATAACTGTATTGTATATGTGGGTAGGATGGTGTTTCCTGTGAAAAATCGCAACCTATGAGCCTACAGCTCCGCTGGCAGCATAAGTCTAAAGAATGAACTTCATCTTTCTGAAAAGTTTGATGTGATGGTGTCACCTGCTGCAGAAGACCAACTCAAGCCAAACTTTCTTGTCTTCTGATCAGTTGTGCTACATAACTGTCTCCTTGAGTCAGGCATTTGAGATACATGGACCATGTTTTATGTGAGCATCTAACACTGATTTTTAATGTCTGCTGACTTGTCCTTTAATGTGTTCCCAAGGGGCTGTTTTCTTATAAATATCAGTTCTTCATTTTTCCATTGTCTTAGTCCAAATGTAGTACAGACTTCAGGTTTTTATCTCCTATAGCTTTTTCTTCCTTGCATGTTATGAACACGCTTGTCTGGAAAGGGTGGTGAACCTGCAGATGCACTTTTTTTTTTCGGTCAGGGGGAAGTTTGATTGCATGTTCAACTTTGCTTAACGTAATTTCTTAACTGCTTTTCAAGGATCTCCCGAGAGAGATTGAGGGTGGATGCTCTGTACTGAAATCAGAGCAAAATATAGAACAGTAATTGAAATAAGCATAGAGATGAAAGCTTTTAATGACAGCATATTGCCATCATTCCTTGACTCAGGTCTTACCTGCTCCTATCTTCAGCTGGCCAGTGCTGTTACCTGTGTTTTACAGCAGGAAAAGACATAGAGGTTTGCCTAAGTTCACACAAGAACTTGTCCTTTAAGCTATGTTGCTGCCTGGAAACTTTCTGATAGAGCAGGGCTCTCCTGTTTTTATGGAGACCAGAAGACTTGATGGGTACTCCTCAGGCACATCTTACACTGAGGATGGGCAAGGTTCAAGTGCACTCCCCTGCTGGGGCTCTGAGCCTGCCCAAATGGGGAACCAAAGCCTGGAGGAGGCATAGTTCAGCCCAGCTCCCACACTGGCAGGGAGCCCTTTGATGGGAGGTCAGCAAGAGCTGAGTGCCTCTCCATACAGGGGCACCCTTGAGACAAGGAGAGCGTTCTGAAAATCACTGGTCCCCAAAGCCTTCATGCTTAGTTTCTGACTGAGACTGATGATCTTCCTGCTGCAGCAGCCACGGAGGTAGATTGCAAAATCTAAGTCTTGTTCATTTCCCAAAGGAAAGAGGCTGGTTGTAGAACAAAATACTATCAAAAAGCAGTTTTGAAGGAAACCTTATTTCAAAATAGCCTGATTTTCTTTGGTAAAAGTGGCCATTTGAGGCTATCTTTGGTGCCGTCCCAGCTGTTCCACGGGCCAGTAGATGACTGCTCCTCTCCGTGGTCACCCAAGCACATGGTTAAACCTCTGTGTTGCCCCCCCTGTAAGGAGGAGGCAGCAGAAGCTGTGCAGGGGGGTCATATGGAATTGGTGCTGTGTTTTGAGACCACAAGGACAGTTACTTAAACAGCAGAGCCCCAAGCCTTGAGTCAATGCCAGTGGTTTGCCTGGCTGCCCTTCGCCAGAGCAGGGTGGTGCATTCGAGCATCCCAAAAGTTAGAACACGCATCTCTCCCTCCTGCAGGAGGTTCACAAGGAACGAATTGCCTTGGAAACACAGCTGGAGCAGCTACGTCCTGTCACCGTCTTGTGACTTCCCGCGCCGCTGTGCTGCAGCAAGAGCAGAGCACGTGTCCCGACAGCCTTGCAAGGAGAGGACCTGGGTGTGGCAGAGCAGGGTTTCTGCCAAGGCAGTGGGGAGGACCAGCCTTGTCAGGTCTCCCTTCACCCCACTACACGCTTTTGCCTTTGCAGGTGAGGAAGAGACAGAAAACAAATACCTGACTGCCAGATATTTCTGAGTGGGGGATGCTTTGCCTTCTTTCTTCCTTCTTCCCAGCCTAATGTGTAAAAGCAGTTTATCACTGAAATGAATAACCTAAGAGTATTTTATTTATGTAAAGAATTCCTGATTTATATGCATTTTGGCAGCACCTCCTGCCCTGCTCATTATGAGGTACAGCATTCCTGAATTCTTGCTTAAATTGAAAACTCATCTGCTGAGGTGTGCTTCTGGATGTCACTGATTCTTGTAGGATTGTATCATGGTAGAGTACCCCTGGGTTTAACATGCCATAGGAATAAAACTCACAAGATGTACAGAATCTTTATCCTCAATCACATGTCAAATAATTATTTTCTTAGTACTGTTTATTATGCAATCATGGATGTATTTTAATGTTAGAGAACTTGTATTTTAGAAGTTCAAGGCATATGAGAGAACAGTAAAAAATACTAAAATTTAGTTATTTTGGAAATTAGGAAAAATATCTTTTTTTGAACTACAGTTGTTTCTTATCACCAGTGTTTGATCACTTGCTTGCAACTGCCAGTGTCTGTGCATTCTTCTGGCGTATTTGAGATCACTGGTTTATAGCTTTTTTCTTCTTCTTTTTTTTTTTTTTTTTAAACCAACAGTGTGTTTCTAACAACAGGTTAAAAATCCATGCAGGGCATTTTTATAGAAGCTATTCTATGTGCATCTGTATTAGTCTGCTTTGTTGTCTTAATCGCTTTTGATATTTTTAAGGATGTGTACAAGAACTGTATTTCCAAAAGAAGAAAGATAGCAAAGTGCTATGTATGAGGCTATAAAATGTGTGATGGAAATAATTGCCTTTTACAGCAGGCTTTTGTTAAGGTTCCTTTGCACATCATTGGAGATGCTACTGATAGGATAAAGCTGCTAATGCCCATCTATTTTCTAAATGAAGAAGCAAAGATGAATTTTTAACCTGCGTTTGATCCAGGGCCAACTGAATCCTGTGGGGATTTTTCCATGGATGCACTGGTCAGTGGCTTTGGTCTCAGTTCTTGCAATGGAAGCTGGCTAATATTGCTGTATTTTTTCAGGCAATACTCTTAGATTGCGTGAGTTCAGACATAATAATATCAGTCCTGCTCCCACCATGGGTATGATGTGCTTCACCGCAAGGGAATGTCGCCTACCTGTTATCCACCTTAAACATGATGCTGCACATGTTTCATATCCTGTTGCTCACTGACCTAATTTAAGTGTATGTGTTTGCCTGGCAGAAACAGTGCAAAAATTTTGTCACTGTCGTTGATGTGACGCTTTCTCCCTGTAGCTATAGGATGGCCCTGGGGCTGAGAGGAAGGAGAAGCAGGTTTGAAGCAGCTGGGTAGCCTCTCTTCAGGGTGTACTGTGGAATGGCTGCCATGGCATATCAGAGGGCACCAGAGCAGCCAAAGGTTTTGTTGGGAGATAAGAAGGGCATCAATGAGAATGTTTAAACTGATGAGGAAACAGTCTACTTTTGCTGGAAAGAATGTGGATGTGGAACGTGAATCCAGAAGTCTGAAGGTGAAAATTGCCATTTGCAGAATTGTTACTGAAAGTGTTTTTGTGATACATTAGTTTTGATTCAACTAAACATCACTATGTTAACAAGCAACAACTGTTTTCTCTGGATTTGAGACTTCTCTTGTGTGACTGTTGCATAGCTGAGGTCAGACAGTCATTCCTGGTCAGTGACAAAATGTGAGGAATGCAAACATTTCTGGGAAGCTGCAAAAGAGCCACTGCCCTCTTGCTCGTAGTGATATTTTTCCAGATTTATCATCATTTATTTAATTTGTTTGTAGTATTACTGAGTCATTCTGGAGATTTAATGAGGCTAAGTGCTCTCTCTCTTTCCTTTTTAGTTCTTATGTTGTCATTTGGTTAATAAACCGTTACTATTTGGTAGAAAATAATCGTATGACACACTTGTTTTTTCTTATATGGGTGATATTTTAAGGAAAGCTTTTCAATTATTACAAAGAAGTGTGCATGCTGCATTTTTAAGGCAGTGGAGGACTTTTTCATGTTTGATAGGAACTTCCTTTGGAATAATCTTGCATTTATTTCACTTGAGTTATTCATGGAGTAGATGCTGTTCTAAGGAATTATGGAAGAGTCTGCTTTATAGTGTCTTTTTCAAATGTCTCCCTTCTAAAATATGGAAAGTTTTTTCATTCACTGGAAATTATGATCCATGCTTAGCCAACAATGAAATACTTACTTGATTGTTACTTTACCACTAGACTTAATAAATAAAATATTTAACCATCTCTGCATTTTTAGAGTTGCAGTCAAATGCCCTGCTCAGCTTCAATGACTATAATGTGAGTTGATTTGTATTCTTTTTGGTAAAATGTCAGCTATGATGGTGATACACTAGTTCACATAGAGAGTAAAGTGAAATATTCAAGGAGAAATGTTGGTGTGTTTTACATATGGTGCAGAAGTTACTCTTCTGTGTGTCTCAGCGGTTAAGCATTTATGATAGCCCGTGCAAAATGAAAAAGTATGTCTAGTCTTGGGAAGCTATTAGCATTTTGAAGAGAGGAGAAGGCATCATGAAACTATAGACAGTGCTTCTGGCAGTTGCTCCATGCAGCCATGCTCATGGCTACTGTTAGCAGGCCTTGGCTGGTCCAAGTTCACATCTAAATCCAGGATCACAGATTTTCTCAAAAATTATTTTTCCTTTAGAAAAATGTGGGTGTAGCAAAATCATAATTTCTTGCAGAAGCCTTTGCTTTCTCAAACTTTGGATGGGAGATGCTCCTAAAGTCAAAATCAAAAAGGGAGATCTCACAGGCACTTTCCTTGACCTGCAGGTGAGTGATCAGCTTTAAGCCCCTGACATGCCTGACCCAGAACAGTAACTAGGGTCTGCCTGTCCCAGCTTCCAGCCTGACCAAGGAGAGAGAGCAGATTCCCATGCATAAGCTCTCACTGTCCTCAGTTCATGGTTTCTGTATGTACTGGGCAGAGAACATGCCCAGCAACAGAGAATAAATGGGAACAGGAGGTGGAGCTCGGCATCCTTGTATCTGAGAGGATGTGCTGACCGTGAGCCCCATGCCCCATTCCCAGTCTTCAACTGGACAATTAAATATTTTTATCTAGAGAACAGGACTAGGCAGAGTAGATAAGGATCTTCCTCAGTGTGGGTGTAAGTGTGCACTCGTGTCTTCCTTTTGATTTTGCATTTCTTGATGGATCTGTTAATGTTTATATCACCAGGAGGAAGAGAGCCTGTAAAAGTTGCTAGCTAGGGAATGAGGGATGTCCATTTCCCAGTACCTTCAGCCTTCAGCATACACAGTCCTTGACAAGAAAATACATGGGCTCATGAAGCTGCATATTTTATTGACTAAAGAGTACTTTTTCAGGAAAAAAAATAAATCTAAGTGATGTGGTGTCTTTGAGAAGAGATGATGTATTTTGAAGCTTTTTTCAGCTATCTTCATGATAATGTGCTATGAACATATGCATTATGTTTTACTCTGTTACTGATTTTTTGATATAAAAATTGTATTGCAAGCATTGTCATTGTTAATCTAAAAAAAATACCCCGAGGCTATTAAATATTTGAATTTTAATTTATAAATTGGTTAGCCAGATTTAAGTAATTTGTTTTCACAGCTGCAGACTATCCCCATGGTAAGCTGCAAAATGTATAGTGTTCTATACTATGCCCATCTAATTTTGGAAAATGTATGTGATATGAAGCTGGGTGCTACATTAAAATAAAAGCGTCCAATAACGTCAAACTGCCTTGCTTTTGTGGTTTATTTAACATGTTGATGGTGCAGACCTGCAAGGAGGGCAGAAACTGTGACTCGCTGTGGAAAAAGTACCGTGTTGAAATGGCTGACCTTCAACTATGAAAGATGAAATCACTTACATTGGGATTGTGTGTACACGATAGAGACAGAGAGAGAGAGACTTATTTAAAGTGAAATCATATTTCCTTAGGCTTCAGTTAAGTCAAAACTTCATCTTTACTGTGTCAAGCCTCACTTTGTCTGAATTCAGACTGAACTCTGTGATTTAGCCCAAAGAGGCACACCCTTTCACCACCATGAAGGAAAAGGTATTCCCAGCTTCTGTCAGACCCTTGGTTGGAGGGTGCCTAGGCAGGACCTGCAAGAGGATTCAAGCTGTTCCCCCCAGCACTACTGTGATCAGTGTTCTTGGTCCCTCATCAGCTGTAAGAGCTGGAATTAAACTGGGAAAAGGAAACCATTTGAATAGCTGGCCTTTGTGGGCAGGGAGCTGGAGAGGACAGCATACTTCTGCTCTTTAACTAGTGTGATTTTTAAGAATTATGTCACAGCTGTCCAAAGAGCAGTGCTTTAAAAGAGGAAATAATGAGTGATAAATTAATTCTTCCAGCATTAAGCCATGACAAGGGATGTTTTATTGGCCTAAAAGTATGTCTCTGGTGCACGTGAGGCACCAGGCCAAGGCATTAAAAACTTGTAAATATCCTGTGGGGAGCTGTTCTCCATTGGCAGTGGGATGGATTTAGATGGCTCCTCAATTCTTAGTTTTTACAATTAGATCATACTCTGGGGTGCCTTTATGCAAATCTAGATTGGCTCTCTGTATTTAAATTCACGTTCCAAATAATCTATCTTAAAAATGCATCTTCCCACTCTAGAAAAAAGTTCTTAGTTGAAGGGGGAAAGAAGAGAAGTAGGAGAAGCTTCAAAAGCCATTTTATATCTGTTTTTTGAACCAGTGCTGCTTCACAAGCGTGCCTCATTTGGTGGGATGCTTACATGGTTTCTGCAGCAAAGAAGAATAAAGGAACATTAACAAAGAAGTGGAATCCGTGGGTATCTGTAGCCCATAGCCAAATCAGAGCTCTTTCACCTGGTGATGTCATTGCTCCTCCTGTTTTACTGTGCCCTCAAATGCACTTTGGAGTGGGAGGCCTTGGAACCAGCTTGCAGCAGGTTCTCAAGTCCTCAGTATTGCAAGCAGTGGCATTAGCTGTTTCCCAGATGCATCACCCCAGTAGTCCCCCTGCTAAATGCTGAATCGGTATTCCCAGTTAAATCCTGAATGGGTTTATGTTTATTGATTGTTAACTTAAATAGCATGAGGTAGAAAAAAATGTCTTATCTGAGGACATTTTGAGGATGCTTTATGCATCAGAAATGTGATGGGCTAGACAAGACTAAGGCTATATATTGCATCTAGTCTGCGGTTTTTTTGGGAGGGAGGGAGAGGGGATTTCTTTCCTTAGCTGGGCTGATCCCACAAGATATATCATCTTTTTATGTGCCATCCTTGGTTCATGTAGGGAACTCACTTATCAGTGTGCTGTGGTTTTCAATGAAACGTAGTTATAACAGCTGGTAAATGTGTAGGTAATGCCTCACTGCCTCAGGCCCTCCACCAGGGTCTCATTGCCCTCCAGAGATGAGCAGGAGTGGAGCAGTGATAGTGTGTCCAGCCCTGTGACAGCAAATGGCATGCAGAGCCCAGCAACGAGGAAAGAGGAGAAGGAAGCGATATGTTAGCTCTGGTAGGACCAGGATGGAGGGAAAACGTGACTCAAGTAATCATGCTTCTGAGGTGGCAGGAGAAGTCAGTGTACTTCCACCACCTTGCTTGACCCCCATACAGAAGAGTAACATGCTCAAAAAAGCTCTGCTGGACACCTCACTATCAGGAAGCTTGGGCATAGGGCTGCCAATTGGTGCACGAGCTGTTCCCTTCCAAAGTAACTTCAGGAATTCAGTAGTTCATGCTGTCTGTCACAGGTTTCAGTTGCGTTAAGCCAGTGATACTGGTGTCAGCAGACCAATACAGAGCATGCATTGTTTACTACAGTTTTCACGCTCTTATCTGAAAGGAAGAGGCCAGCACATGATCTCACCTGGGTCTTGTTTCTGTTCCGTGCTGTTCCTAAAGGACACTGTATGCTCAGTCATAAATAGTGGCTTCCTGTTCAGTTAATGAGTTCTTAGAGCAATTTCCCTTCAGAATAATCACACTGGGGGAAGGAGGTGTACACTTCCAAAAGTGATTAACCTTCCTGGTGGGTCATACTGGGAGGCGCCATTCTCTGCCAACAGAAAATCAACTCACTTTTGGGTGTCTAAACTTGGATGCTAAAGAGACCAGTGCTACCAGAGTCATCAGTCACTTGAAGCTATCAGTCAAAATGTCTTCTGGGATTAAAAAACTCTCCTTGGGAAAAAGTTTGTTACGATAGACAAAACAAAAAGAAAAAAAAATGAAACAAAAACAGAAGCACTCCTCCACTCACATTAGAGGAAATAGTAACACCTATTTTTAAGCCCATTCTTACAGCCTTTCAAACTCCTGCTGCAGGTATGTCATCCTCCAATTAGAGCTGGCCATTAAGTGCACTTGAAACAATGTCAGAGAGAGAGCAAATAAGTTTAAGTGTTTGGGTTGAGTGTGGCAGGCAGTGCTGGACTGCAGATAGAGCTACTGCTGGACTGCAGGGGCTGAGGCAGAGGCAGGCCAGCAGCATCTTCTTCCTCCTCTGAATTTTGTCACCATAGGTAAACTCTAATTTGAAGAATAAAAATGCAGCTTGATTTCTCCCACCTTAGTTATAAATCTAACTTAGCTTAATTCATATTTTTATGAGTTGAATCCTCAGCTATACTATTACTCTTCCCTCTAGTTGATTCATTATCTTATTTTCTAGATTTGGCAACCCACACTTTCTTGGTTTTGCACGAACTAGGAAGGCTGAGCAGACCGCAGGTGCTTACTGGCTTGTCCTAATTTCAGCCCATAGCTTGGGGGACTTGGCATGCTTTTGCTCTGGGTACAAATGTATGGCTGAGTTACATCACTGCTCTGGTTTAGTTGATTCTGGAAGTGGCTTTGGCTGCAGGTGATGCAGCACAGGGGCCTCTTCATGACATATCATCTGGATGGACATGGTCTTGGACTTGGAGCTCTGCAAGCTGGATATTGAAACGGTCAGTGGAAACCTGCACTTGGCTCAAACTATGCACAGAAACCTGCTTGACAGAGTTTGGGAAAAGTTACAGAAATAATATTTGAGAGTAATAGCAGCACCAGCACGACATGCAGAGCTGTAGCTCCAGGTTGGCCCATCTCATTCAAGATGTCACTCTGACATTGGACAGTGCTCCAAAGTGTTAGAGGAAAGAGCTACAAAGTTGTCAAAAACAATTCAGTAAATAGTTTGGGTAACCACTGCCTTGGCTGACATGCTGGTGTTTCTTCTGGCATCTCTGGAACCTGAAGCATGGACTGCTGTAGGTTGCTCGAGGCCAACATCTGCTTCACTTCTGACCACAGCCATTTCTCTCTTCCTTAAATGGAGAGCAAGGAATACCTGTAATGCACACTCAGCAGTATAACTTCTGTACAGACACGTTTACAGAAGTTTCTGCTTTACTTTTCCTTTTGCAATTTGTTATTTGATATGTATTTTTTTTATGATTTCCTGTGTTTTCTTCACTATAGACAGAGGAATTCCCGTATGTTCAGCCTCTCTTCTTCCAGACATTTCTTTGTCTCTAGTTGGTTTTTTTGCTTCTCTCTTTTTCTGGGGACTTTTTGGGGTTTTTTTTGATAATAGGGTAGCCAAAACTGAATCTACTTTGTTGTCATCTCATTTCTGAAGCAGTGACTCTGTAAAAGAGAGCATTATAACACCCAGGGGTTTATACTTCTTATTTTCTTTTCTTTCCCCTGTATCTGGTGGCCCTGCAAACATGAGCTGGCATCATGGAAGGGTGGGATCATACTAGTGAATTGATAAATTTGTAAAGAACATTGTACAAGTCTGTAAAAGAAGGTGTGAGTCTCTGTCTCTCACTCTCTTTTCTTAATGTTTGCATCACACTTGAGGCATCATTTTAAAGTAATAATATTTTTCGTAAACCATCAAATGTGTGTGAGCCACCCTGCCCCATAGCAGGTATGCTCTGTAACTGCATTTTTCAGGAGACTGCATGGGAAAGTTTCTGTATGACCTGGAGAGGAAACCTCAGGCCTTACCTAATTGAAAGCCTGTATCTTCCTGAAAAACAGTGCTGAAAAAAAGTGTCTCTTCAGATGCATAAAAATTGTTCTCTGACCTTGTGCACTTTGATTTCCACTCCATCAGATAACAGCATCACCGTATGCATCTCCTGAATCCCAAGCTCAGGATTTGTTCTGGAGCTTATGGTAATGGTGACTCTTAACATGGGCTTGGGAAGTTCCCAGGGAGAAGGACCATTTTGCAGGTAATTTTGCATCCTGAGGTGTCTCATTAGCAGACAAATCTATTTAGTCTTAGGAAGAAGAAGCAGGATCCAAAGGCAGGGGAGAAGTGAGATAACAAAATCAGTTCTAATTAGAGTAATAGATGTCTCAATTTTTATTTCCCTTGAACAGGAGTATTTATTGCTCCTCTTTGAATTTTGCAAAGCCTTTTGAGAGTTGCACTCATTTTTGTGCTCAGACATCTCTGCCTATTTTGCCTTATGCAGCTGTCTTTTATCATTAGAGAAGAAGTAATAATTCAGGCCTCAAATTTAGCTTTTGTCTAAAAGAAATGAGGTTGATTATGTACTGCCTACACAATAGGATACCATATAATCCCCTCATCTGTTAGAAGGGCACAAGTTATTTATGTTAATCCTTAACCTAGATGTATGCATTTGTAGCTGTTATTTTGTGACAGTAGTTTCATTATGCATCTTTTACTGCAATGGGAAGTGGGTGACACATAGGGGAATGTGAACTTGTTTGCTGCATGTGTAAGTTTGCTGTAGGCAAGTGCTTTAGGTTTAAAGCAGTAATTATGCAGGTCAAGGGTAGCCACAGTACTCAGAAAGACTGGGGTTTTTTCATTTTCTGAGTTGAGTAAATTGTAGAAGTCAATACACTTCACAAAGGGGCAAAATTAGATTAAATTTTAGAATTCTTTAGGAACGTAAGAAATTAGTGTGAAAACCAACTTTATCTAAAATGGTTTAATTTTCACTTCCTTGTGTCATGTTGGCCAAGGTGTTATAAGCCCCAGTGACTGAAATTTATGAATCCAGCTTTCAAAATCACAGGGCAAACTTAAAAATGATGAGAACCATAAATTAAATGGGAAGTTTGCTTACTGTGACTTCTGGCTCCTGAATTTTTATTCAGGGCCCCTTTTTAATTCTTGACCACAGATTTTTCAGAATTAAAGCTAAGCTTACTCTTTTTTTAATCCCTTGCTGCCAACAGTTGAAGCTTTAAGAAACATAGTCAATACTGGGAGAGAGCAAATAGGCAGCAGTTCTGTTCAGCTGTTGATACTCATGTAACAGCATTGCTCCCATCCTAAAGCATCATATCCAATGTATAAGTAATAGCCATATAGAAAAACCCCTCAAACAGCTTTGGTGTTATCCTTTTCATTCTCCAAAATAAATAGAAAAAGTTTGAGGGAGTACATAATTATTTTGCAGTTTTATTTGTTCTAAATCAAAATATCTGAAGTGTCAAATAATACTTTACTCAGGCCTGTCCTGTCTCTGCTATCAGGTGCAGAGTGTGAAAGGTGCCAGATGTCGCACCCCTGGATGTGCATTTCCTGTTGCTACAAACTCTTTTTCACTGTGAGGGTGGCCAAGTGCTAGCAAGGTTGCCCAGGGAGGTTGTAGAGACTCCCTTCTTGGAGATATTCAAAAGCCATTTGGACATGGGCAACCAGCTCTAGGTGGCCCTGCTTGAGCAGGGGGGTTGGACCAGGTGATTTCCAGAGATCCTTTCCAACCTCAACCAGTCTGTGATTCTATGATAAAACAACGTCACTATTGTCCCATTAGAAATGGGAACATCCCTTGTGAAGTGACGACCATATCCAGCTTTATAAAAGAAATTAGAAGACATTCCTTGCTGTATTTTGCTTATGAATTGTACCCTGCATGTATCTCATGTTTACGCAGCAGCTGATCATAATTTAGCTGAGTATTTCTTTAGGGAAAATTAATGAAACTGAATCCTTGTTTCTGTGCCCTGGAGAGGGAGGAGAGCAATGATCTTTGTTCTGAAAACACTCTGGGGGCAGAGAAATCACAGCCTATATTCCTGACAAAGCCAGTTTGTTACTGCAGTTCCTTCTCCATCAAAAATCTCTCTCAACCCAACAGCATTGGCCAGTACCACCAGCCTTCCTTGAGGCAAACAGGATTGGCCTCAGCACATAACCCACTTTTTTGAGGACTGTAATTTTTCAGAGAAACTGAATTATTTAATCAGCAGTGACCTGATAACATGTTTGTGGCAGGTGCAACAGGGCTCAGCGAACTAATGAAGTATGGATGGCCCTGGCTCAAGAGTATGGGGGATGAATCAGGAAGCTAATATGGGATGAGCCAGGCAAAGAGATTATTTTCTTGTACAGGCAATAGGAGAGCTCCACAAAGCTGTCTGAAATCCTGCCTTCCTAGAAATCCACTCCTTTAAGCTTGTGGACTGGATTCTTTGGCCCTCCAAAGAGAGGCAGAATGCCTTTCCCCTTATGTGTAACCAGCTGACAAGGAAATAGAGACCTCGACTTTATTTAACATTGCATGAAGAGAACTGGAAAACCTCAACTGATGCTACTGACTGGAGCCAGGTGTTAAACATTGCCAGCCGACATCCCGCATGGTGAGAGGCAATGGGAGACCCTGACAAGCAGCCGCTCGTAAATATAGGTAGTAATGGGATGGGTTACAGTTATATTAATAAAATATTATCCTGAGGAAATAATCTGATTAATTCTGAGAGGAAAAAGTGCTTGAGGCTGTCTTTGCTGTCATGGTGTTTGATTAATTGCCACTGACACTGCAGACGAGAGTCTGGCTCTCAGATGCCTGCGTCCAGACAGGAAAGATTGCCTGGGTGTTAGAGCATGACCCACAGAAATCTGGATTCAGATCCTTTGCTGTGGCCTGGGGAAGTTGTTAGAGATGGAGTTAACCTTGCTTAATTGCACCTGGGTAAGAATTAAAAGCTCTGGTATCATCTAGTTGCCGGGGCTCCCTCTGCTTTCACAGGGAGAGAAGAGCACTTCTGAAAGGTTGCTGCCAGCATCTCACTGTGGCCCATGATAGTTGTGTGCCTTAAACCACACTGCAGCAGCACTGCCCTCCTGCCTTCCCAGCCCCACAGCTGCTCCTTCCCACCGTGGCAATACCCTGTGAGCCCTGTTGGCACCCCAGCCAAGGGACAAAAATGAGTTAACACCAATCTGGCAAAAAATATGTTGCCTTAAACTAATTCCTTCCTTTGGCTTGCTATGAGGCCACTGACGCTGTCACTGGGACAGCAGAGGTGGCAAACAAGGTAGGGATGGTGGGCATATGGGGAGTAGGACTGCCAGAAATTGAGATGTTAAATAGATACCTGTCTTTTGACTGGTGGGCATGAGGGGAGGTGAGTCCTATCATCAGCCTTTCTGTGTTGGCCCAGAGCACTTCCTTCTGCATGTGCTACTTGAGAGATGGGTCTTGCCCTGGCATGGGGGAGGCAGGCCCCAGATGGGCAAGTGCCCTAAGGATGGGGTAGGAAATTCCGACACAGACTGGGAATTCCTTGAACAAGCTCACTGCAGGTGATGGCACCAAAACCATCATTAGCAAAACCTTCCCTGCTGGCTTGGAATTCCAAACCTGACAACATCATCATCCAGCAAGGGCCAGATTCTGCACCTGGGATGGACAACCCTGGTTGTGTGTATAGACTGGGGAATGAGATGCTGGAAAGCAGCACTATGAAGAGACCTGGAGGTCCTGGTTAACCAGTTGAATATGAGTCAGCAGTGCCCTGGCAGCCAGGAGGACCAACTGTGGCCTGGGGGGCATCAGGCAAAGCATCGCCAGCCAGTCGAGGGATTGTCCCGCTCTGCTCTGCACTGGTGAGGCCTCACCTTGAATATTGTGTGCAGGTTTAGGCACTGCAATATAAAAAAGACATTAAGCTATTACAGAGTTTCCAAAGGAGGTCCACAAGGATGATGAAGGATCTGGAGGGAAAGTGTTATGAGGAGTGACTGAAGTCACTTGATTTCTTCAGCCTGGATGAGACTGAAAGGAGACCTCACTGCTGTCTTCAACATCCTCACGAGGGGAAGTGAGGGGGCAAGTGCTGATTTCTTTACCCTTGTGGCCAGTGACAGCACTCGAGGAAATGGCAGGAAGCTGAGACAGGGGAGGTTTAGGTTAGACATCAATAAAGTGTTTTCCACCCAGAGGATGGTTGAGTACTGGCTCCCCAGGAAAGTGATCACAGCACCAAGCCTGAATTCAAGAAGCATTTGGATGCTTTCAGGCACATGATGTGATTCTTGGATTGTCCGGTGCAGGCCCAGAAGTTGGGACTCAGATGATCCTGATGGGTCCCTTCCAACTCAGCATGTTCTATGATTCTCTGATCACCTCTGGCACAGCTCAATGCCTGACCGGGGGCAGTGACTCAGCAGCCAGGGCTGGTGAAAGGGTCATCAGCCACACCAAGGAGCCTGTACTGTCACCCATGTGTACACTCAAAAGCCAAATACCTTCTTCTGCAAACAAGACCATCATCTGTGATGGGCTCCTGGAAAAGAATTAAGGCCATTTGACCAAATAAGGGCAGAGACAAATCCTTACCCAGCACAGCAGAGATATTTCCAGCAGCACGTTGTGGAGGAGCCCTTTCTTTGGCATTTCTGCAGAGGCAGGGTACTGTGGTGTGGTATCACATCAGTGCAGCATTATGACTCATCAGCTCAGCTGGTCCATGTGCACTCTTAATCCATCCCAGTCTGTTTCTCACATCGTGTTGCTTTGAAAGTTTGAGAAAGTTTGCTTTACTTTTGATTCGTCATTTTTGCACAGCTCACTCCATCTGGGCCTGAAAGTCAAAGCACTGAAATGTTGCAATAACAGCTGTGCTTGCAAGCCTCCTATCCTAGCTGATAATTAAATGCAGACTATCTCAAGAAAAACTCATACCTAGAGAAGACAACCCCAGCTGTTAAAAAAAACCAAAATCAAACAACTGAAATAAGCATCTGAATCTGCAGGTGCTTGTGCAGATTAAAGCTGCTCTCCCTTTCCCAGGTTAAAGCTGAGGTCACAAAGGACCTTGCCTATTGTTTAAAGCTCGTGGTGCATAACTTGCAAGCAAGTCGTAGTTGTGTTAAGCAGCAATTGGCAGGGACACAAAGTGTCTGCAGCCACGGCCGTCGCTCCCAGCATCTATCATTTGAGAAGATGGATTCTCTTCAGGCACTGACTGAGCTTGTTAGCTTGCCCTGCTCCTTCCCAGCCTGTGAGCCAGTGCAGGAACACACATCACGGTTTACAGACCCAGAGCTACAGGGGAAGGTTATTTACTCAAGGCTGGCTGAGGGCAAGGCTTCACCCAGAGCCAGCTGGCCTCGGCCAAGGTAGGATTGACTGTGCCTGCATGTTAGTGATAGGAAAAGACGCACTTGATTCTAGATTATGTCTATCATGTATCTCTCTGGCTCGTATGGGGAGCTGAGCAAAATGTGAACAGATCAGAGCAGCTGACCTGAACAAATGTTTACTTTTCCTCTGCTCAGCTGGGGCTTATGTTGGTTTTAATTTGCTGCAGACTGTGGTGCAGTGAGCATTACCTCCACACCCTGAGACTGGGTTAGCACAGTGCAGTCCTCCCAGCAGCAGCAGTGGGGGACAGTAGGCAGCAGTTGCCTTGTGTGGGTACATCTTGTCTGGAAAATACCTGTGTCTCACGCCTGATTTCCATGTTTTGGCTGAGGACAGATCTGGAGGATCTCTAAAAGCTGAAAATGGCCTGGGATCCCCTGTCATGGAAGACCACCTAGTTTTCTCATGGGGTGACCTTTCAGTGTTTCAGCTGAGGAGCAGTAGCGTGGGTGTGAGCACTCCGGTCAGTTTGGGGACCAGGTGGGAGATCAGGCACCCAGGCCCCCCAGGACAGCTCTCTGTGTCACATCTGCCAGGCTGGAGGGTGTCCAGTGGCCCCTAGGGTGGGCCCAGGCAGTGCTGCCAAGTGGAATGCTGCAGCTTCTCGTGTAGATGAAATGAAGACACCAAAGCATTTTCAACAAGAGTTCTTTCTCTTCCTTCAATCTATAAAATCTTGATCTGTTCAATTTTGGACAAAATTTATTCCTTCAGGCTTACATGTAAGGGGTGGGAAGAGGATGATTTATTTGATGGGAGGAATGGCAAGTGCTTGTTCCCAGGGGCAGGAAGGGCATTTTGAAGGGGATGCTACACATCAGTGCTTTTGTTGAAGGTGCTATGTTGTACACACACTTGAACTCTTGAAGAAGTGCACTTCATAAATCAAGGAAAAGCTTCCCTGAAAATAGAGTTGGAGCAAACAGGGGAGGTGATAGGTAAACGCTTATGTAGTTCATGGCTGCCTCATTCTTCACAGAATTAGCCATTTACCTCAGCATTAAAATGCTCTGCAGGAATTGAAAGGAGACATATTTGTGTAATGAATTTAGAAAAATGTGGATCAAGTTCAAACTGCCATTGGGTTTTCTTCCCGGGTCTACAGAAGTCTTGAAACCACAGTTTTGAGAGAGGCAATTAACTCCTTAACCTCAAGATGTGCATTGACTTGCAGTGTTGTTAACGGTTCCCTCGTTCCCAGCTAATCACTTCTGTGGTCTTAATCAGCTGACACACACATTCCTCGACTCCAGACAGCTCCTCAGACAGCCAAAAGTAACGACCCTCCTCTAAAGCAACCTCTACATTATGTCCTTAATACTTTCCATGTTGCACATGTTTTCTTAATATACAAAGCTGTGGTATATTGAGTTTGTGGGGGCAGCATAAAATTAGTATAAAAACAAATAACACTGAATCTACCATGCTTATTTTATTACTGTGGTCTGCATTTCATTTATTAAAAGGCCTTCTTTTTTTTCTTTTTTTTCTTCCTTTTTTTTTTCTTCAGTGTGCTAGCTGACAAATTCCCCAGCTCTTACACTTGATCTCTGCAGAACTTAGGGGATTTGTTGGAAAATTTAGTTTGAGCTTACAACTCTCTGGAGACAGAGGGCTAAATTCCCCTTCCGATGATGAACTCTAGATGACGAGAAACTTCAGCAAGAACCTCAATCAAACCGGTATCACCTCCACTAACTTCCCCTTCTCAGTGAGCCTCCAGGGGAGCAGGTGCCTCAAGACCTAGAATAGTTCCCCCTCCCAGTGCTTAGGTTCTGTGTGTCCTGGCTCCTGTAAGGCAGGGTGGTTTGTGGGTTGCCATTGCTGTCCCAGTTGCCTGTCTAGGTAAAGATTACTCATATGATGCTTTTGCTGCAGCTGGTAAACGTTGCCATTAACCAACCCTGCAGGGTCTGGGTACTGGGACTGGCGAATGATTGGCATTTCTCAAGGTAAACAGAGGGATTTAGTTGAGAAGTAGCTGCTGCCACAAGTGTTATCCTAGCTTTCAGCACTGATGGTGATGATTGGTGTGTAATGTCAGCTCAAGATGAGGGGCCATAACCTTCTAGGGAAAAAAAAAAAAGGCCAAATAAGCATGAATGAGAAATGCACTGTGCACTGTTTAATCCTCCTTGATTTAGTGCTGACTGGAGGACCAGGAAAGCTCCATTTTGTTTCCAAATTTAAAATAATAAAGATAATTGATGCTTTTTCTTCCAAAATATGCAAATCATGACTAATTTAAAACATTAGAAAAATCCTTAGTGGATAAAAGTAGTTATAATTTCAAAATAAGATTTTCTAAAAATAGGTATATTTGGTCATTCCTAGAATGCCCTGTGACTTTAGCTCTTTACATTTTGCCTGTTCCCTATGAGGTGCCTTAACGGGAATTGAATGTGAGAGACTTTGAAAATTGAAGGTTTTTGGTTTGCCTGCATGGACAGATATGGAGGATGAAGTCAGAGGTTTATGATTTTCAGCAGGCTCATGGCTATTCCTTTTCCCTCAACCTGTCATCACATTCCTATCTTGCCCCACCACCTGCCCCCAGCCCCCTGTTGCTCTCAATTTGGATATCTCCAAAGGTCACTAGGGATTTTAAAAAGCTCTTTTTTTTCCCAGTCATGCCTATTGAAAGGATGCTCCAGTTTTGTTTTCCTCTCATTCTTTATGCTCTTCTCTGACATTATTTTCCATTTTCCTCAGCTTGCACAATTAAACGAGCCACTGCCATCTCCCAGTTCACCTGCCTGTTTCCTACTGATCCCAATTAACTGTCAGTAGTTACCTGTATGAGTTGTATGTACACAGGGCAGGGTTTGCTCACCCAGGGCACTCCATCATTTTTCCTTGTTAGTTATAAATCCATAGGAAAGGGAAGGGAAAGGAAAGGGAGGGAAGAGAAGGGAAAGGAAAAGGGAGAAAAGGGGCGGAAGAGGGGGAAGAAATGGGAAAAAGGAAAAAAAAGAAGGACTTGGCAATGACATATGGTTGATGTTGTCCTTTCAGTTACATCAGTACTGAGTCTATAAGGGAAAAGGTTTGCAGTAATCAAAGACAGCACTGTATCTGAATCCACAGTCTGAGCCTTTGGCAGCTTTTAAAATGTCCACCTCCGTCCTGATCTCCATTTTATGTATCTTCTCTGAGTCTGTTTTGCACAGACAGAAACAAAGTTTGCATCCATGTTGCCCAGCCCCTTGCCCACTCCCCACAGATCTGCACTGTAGGTTGTGCCCCACAGTGAACAAATGAGCTCCAATGTGTGAGCTCAAGGGCAACTCCCAGCCTCCAGTGCTTTCAAAACAGGGCTGACCATGCTGTCAATCACCCTGTGACAGAGCACTTTTGGGATCTGCATGCCTTCCCAGCCGTGAGTGTGCTGTCTGTGCCACCAGCTTGGGGACCTCTGTCATTGGCAGGTGACAGCAGTTGTCCTCTGCAGCTCTCTACATTCCTGGTTTTTATTTTGACTGACTCTTTAATGCCCCTGTTTTACGGCATAATTTCTCATGGTCCATGTTTCTTCTTCCCATCAAAGACTAACCTTCCTGACATTAGTCACCTCCTGGAAACTGTTTGGGTATTTTGGGTACTTGGGAGACAAGGCTGAGCTGACCTCTTCTAATTCTCTTCTACAATAGCTCACAGCATCTCCCACAGTGGGATTCCCTTCGCAAAGAGAGGAATGAACCCTAAAATGGGATTATGGAAATAACTATGACAACAGCTTCTATGATCCTTAAAAATGCACACCCGTTTCTACAAATTTCCATCCTATCAGGGGTCACCCAGCTTCTCTGAAGCCAAGTTCCTAATCTGAAACCAAAAAATTCTGCTCTCTGGGGGATATTTCCATGTGCACTTCCCAGATCAACCACACTTTGCCAGAAGCATTGCCGTAGGAATAAAGCCCTGAGGTAGGCCCCGTGCCATGCAGGTGGCAGACAGCAGGAGGTATTTCAGCAGGGAGAGCAGACTGGTAAGGTTTACATGGCAAAGGGGCTACTAGGGAAAGAGCAAGGAGGCTTTAAGGTCTGAACAAAGGGGTCTGCAGTAAAGTTTTTTGCAAGTCTGTGATCTCCAGTGAGCAGCTTCACATGTGGGGATTAAGCCCTGATATAAGCACATAGAAACGTTGAGAACACACCAAGAAAAACTTGTTTTGCCATTCAACCTGTTGTGTTTGGTTGAAGGGGTTTGCTATGTTGCCTTGACCTGGTACAGTAAAGCACTGGCTTTTACTTCTACCATACTGAGGTTTTCGCATGTGCTTGCTCGCTCCTGTTCTCAGTCAGAGGATACCTGCATATGGCAGAGAGAAGTGGTAATGCCACAGACAGACAAATTTTTCTCAACATATAATCTGTTCCTGGGACTTCTGTCACTGTAGTACCTGAATACTCAGCAGTCCTGAAGGTGAACTAAGCTCTATCCCCTCTGCTTCACCAGCTGTGAAACTGGGGCTCCCAGAGGCTGCACCCAGCCAGGTGCAGGTCAGGTCTCAGTGGGTGGTGAGCCCTTGCTGCATAACCCTCTCAGCAGCATGGACTCCTGGCAAGTAGTGGCCTGGGTGCCCTTGATAGAGACAGGTGCCCAAGGCAGCCTGCCAAAGAACATGGGTGGCTTCTGGGTCAGAGGATGGAGATGGCCTCACCATCCTGCTGCTCTGGTCAGTCTTCTCTGGGCATAAGGCACTTGTGGTTTGGAAGGAAATGAGAGAGATTTATCACTCAGAAATTATCTTGGCTACGTAGTTTCTTGCTGGAAGAGGAGAGTTCGGCAAGATCAACATAACTAACATAATTGGGTCCAATTTCTTTAAACACACTGCCCTGTATAATGAGAATAACGGAGGCCTTTTACTGCCAGGTTGTTGAGTCACAAATGTGAAAGAAAGAAACCCAAAATAAACAAATTAGTCAGGGATTTGAACTGACTACTTTGGAACTATTTTTAAGCAAGACTTTAGCTGTAAGAATATTCAGAATTAAAATTCTGCCTGTATCCTGTATATATAGTATTTGGCACTTCAGTGGAGTTCAATGTCGAAAGTTCAAGGAATAGCTTGGGTTTGGACTCATCCATAGATATATTGTCAGCAGTTGTTGATTTTTTTGCAACATCCACAGCATTTGTACTTGTGTAAAGCGTGTGAGCTCGTGTTGGTCTTAAATGAAAGTGGCAACTGTAGCAGCCAAGTGCTGTTCACAGCATCAGCTCAGATAAACTTCTCTTTTTTCCTCGAGGGCAGCCCCATTTCCTAAAAGTGCAAACCCACACAGTTTGCATGGGAATGTGAAACACAAACCACGGCACTGTAGCTGAAACACGCTCCCCTAACCCTCTGCTGCTTCTTGGCTCCTTCAGCAGAGAAGGAGGGTGAGTTTGAACTGTCTCGTCTGAACAGCTCAGGGCTGTTTTTGAGCAAAACATGACATATTTGTGAATATCCACAGAGATGCTCAGATCTGACCTTAAGTGAGATTTCCTCACTTTTGTAGACTCAGAGATGGGGGCAAAAACTATCAAGCCCATCTCTCTGCCATCATAGGTTTGTTTTCACTGTATTTCCTCCAGTAAATATTGCATGAGTTGTCCTAGTTTAAGTCAAGGTGAAACTTGCCTGCCTGTATAAAGAAATGTTGCTTTTTTTACAGCAAAATGGAAGTCTTGCTTTGCAGTGCCAACACAGATGTCATCCACTGCTGGCAGTTCACATGCTGAGCAGCTGCAGCCTGAGGAGCCCATGCTTCAAAAACAGAAGGCAGCTCTGAATCCCTTCAACTATTTAAGGCAATAAAGCTTAGAATATAATAACGCTTTGTTTCTTGGTCTGGGAGCACTTCAGATGGTGATAAGGACAACAGAGATCCCCCCAGCCCTGGCTCATGCCCCCACTCCCTCCCTTAGGGCTGTAGGAGCAGGGTGGCTTGCTAGTCTTGAGAAGATTTTTGTTCCACCTGGCAAAAGAATAGGGTTCCATGCAACCACCAAAGCATCCATGGGACCAGGTGGCCAGGATGGCTCCTGCACCCACCAGGCTCTGACCATCAGTCTTTGGTTTGCAGCTATTTTGATGTGCACAGGAGTAAAACAGATTTGGAAACAAGTCGTAATTTTTTACCCTGTACCTTACTGTAGCTCATTGCACAGCAGCACAAATGTGAATTTGAGTAGATCTGGGCCCACAGGACCCTCTGGCCTCATCTGTGTGCTTATCTTTGAGTGAGTTGTGGCAAAACTCAGCTTGTAGCTGTTCCAGAGCACCTTCCCTGCTAGATGCAACAGTGACGTCCTGCAGCCATGGCTGGAGGCACTACTGTACACGGACAATGCACTCACACTTTAGCTGTAGGAACACCTACTCTTTCTGAACATTTGAAACCATGAAGACTACTATTTATTGGTGATGATTATTATTATACTGGTGGGCAACAGGGACACATACTGAAGGTGAAATAGGGGTCTGGGCTCTACCTTCCTCCTGCAGCACTCTGTGGTCAGGTGCCTCACAAGGACCTCTCCCTATAGCAGGGAACAAATGATAAGAGAAGCTGGAGCTTGCTTATGTCAGGAAGTGTTTACAGAGCTCAGACTGACATACTGAGGCAAATAGCAAATGCTCCTGGACCACATAAATAAGCCGTTGCTTTGAGCAAGTATGTAACTGAAAAGCAAGCAGATTGGAAAATTATCTAAAAATAGTGGAGCAAAGATTAGCAGCACAAGAATCAGCTCAGAAGCATCAGGACACTCCTGGGCTTATTCAAATCACAAGTTCTTAAAGAAGGATTGCAAAGATGTTGAACGTGCACAGCCAGCTCTACACATTACTTGGGCTTGCCTGAACTCCAGGAGAGCACCACATTCCCGGCAGGGCACAGTGGCTACCTGGGAAGTCTTAACATTTTTAATGAGTGTCATGAAGAATTTTATTATCATGGAAAGGAATATAATAATTTTCTCAATAAAAAAAGCTCCTTAGTCAGTAACCACTGCCTAGCACTTGGAGGCAATTCAGCCATCTTTAACTGTCATTTCAGAAAACATATGGCAAGAACAAGATCAAATTCACATTGCCTTTCATATCAGTTAAGTATCCCATTAATAACAGGTTTGTCTTTATAATGTGTGTCTTGGAGTGAAATAATTTGAGCTATGTGGGATTTTATGAGACAGTAAAGAAAGAAGTCAGTAGAAATCTCTGACCAGCTCCTCCCTTTACCTCCCTCTCTTCAGACTCCACTTATGAATTTCACAGTCTGCCAGTTTGTTTCTGTTGCACTTGCATTTTCTCCTACCTTATCATGTTTGATTTTTTTTTAATTAATCATTAAATATTTTTTGCTTTACTGAACCAGCTTGGCTCATTAATGCATATTTTCTTTCCCTTATTTTCCCCTACTTTTTACCATGTATTCATTGAAATTTGCATCTCTTGTTGTGGGAGTATGATACCAGCCTATAATACTAATACTTTTGCGGGAGCTTGACAACATAGCTCCCTTTTTTTTTCTCCGAAGTAATGAGGCTTCCAAACTGACACCTCTCTTGTAGTTGCTCTTCGAGTCCTCAATACGGTGGCCTGAAGCACTGAGCTTGCCATGAGAGCCTTCAGAAGATTTCCCCCTGCAGCTGTAGAAGTGACTCGGGTCTCCATACGCCATTGTGATCTGATCTCTGGTCAGTAAGGGCTTGGTTATGGGTGAGCTGAATCAGTAGCTACCTGCTGCTACAGGAGGGGAGAGCCCATTTTCCTCCATCCCTGGATCCCCTCGATGCCCTCCTCCAGATTCCAGTCTGCACCACACACTCCTCACTCCTCCCTGACTCTCTTTGCACCAGCTCTGGCACTTGTCTGATGACAAGATAAGCCAATTCGTCCCAGCGAAACAGCAGACCCATGAGTTATTAATTCAACTCAAGGTATCTTGAGTATATTAAGCTATATCTGAACACAGTTTGCCCTATAACAAGGAGTATACAACCTTTCTTCCTTAAAACTGGGATTATAAATTCTGGAGGGCATGGAAAAACATGTCAGCAGACGATCTGAAACAGCTACTACATTAGATGATCGCTAAGAATCAACTTCTGTGTCATTTCTCGTGGGCCTGCATTTCAGTGGGCAAGCCTGGGCAGCTTTATCAAAATAACCCACTCCTTGTAACAGCACAGCTACTTCCCCTGTTGGTTTGCCCTGCAGCTTTAGATGGGTCATCCCTTTTAGGCCCTCTGTGTCTCCAGCTGTGAAGCTATTATCTGCTGTGCACCAGGTTCTCCACAGGCTATGCTCTACAGCAGGCTGGGCAAATTTTTAAGAGGGAAATGTAGTCCTTTCTCTCTTTTGACTTGCTCCCATTGTCTCTTATAGACACCCTTAATTCCCAGGAGAAAAATGTCCCAAGCTCTGAAAGTCATTAGTAAGAGCACAGCAGATAAGCAGTTGCAGTAAGCCTGAGCAGGGATCATAGGGCAAAGTATGTACCCAGGAAGTTATAGAACTACTTTTTAAAAGCACTTTAAAGATGAAGCGTGCTTCTTCATGGTGTATTCTCATTGTTATGACCAGTCTTTCTATCTACAAAGGAGCAATGACACCTGCCAGGGCTTGCTATTGCTCTCCCCGTGTCGCTATCAAAGTAGGGGGAGTCAGTTTAGAAAGCCTGTGGCAGCCGGTGCTGGGTTTGCTGCTCTGGCAGCACTGCTGCCTTCCTTTGCTGTGCCTGAACCTTGTTTAAGTGGGAACAATAGCTACCTACAACTTGTCTCCTCGGTGCTGTGAGACTGGACTCATTAGCACTGGCAAAGTACACAGCCACCTGGATAAAAGGGAGAGATAAGTGCTCAGTTTCATTTTTTGAAGACCTGTATCAAAGAGCCAAGGACAGCCTTGATTTACCACTGAAGGTACACCTGCAACAAGTGTCCGATTAGAAATCAAGCAATAAAACCACTGACAGTAAAAACAACAATGAAGGCATGAAAAAAATGTTTGCAGCTGGTCATCTGGAACACAATGAATCAAGGAAAACCACAAAGCAACCGCTGGTTTTTCTCTGACACTTTTTACCCTCTTGTTGCAGAGTCTTTTAAAACAAAACAAAACAAACACTCCATGGGATATATAACTTGGGATTTTTTTTTTTTTTTAGAGGAAACAAGGAAAGAGCAGAAAGATCTTTCCTCCCTGTGTAATAACTGCAGCTTTTGGAGTACGGAGCCTCTACGTAAGATGTTAATAATTGAACAATAAATTCCTTGTAGTTAAGGCAGGGTTGAAGCACAAATCTGTCTCTGCCTCTATTCCTTGCCACTCAGAGCCAGCAAAGGTTGTCAGGTCTAAAGACACCAATAAATATTCCTGCTCCCTGGCAGCATACTGTAGTCTTCATGCCCCAGTGTCTCCAGGTAAGCACCTTCACATGGTATTATGTACAAGCTGACATGTTTTATACATCCCCTCTGGTTAGTATGCACTCAGATTCCTGCAAGGTTAAGAAAGGGCATTCAGCCAGAGAGAAGTAAAAGGATGCAGAAAGGTAGGTCACGGTTATCCAGGGCAGGAGAAGAGGCAGCGTGGACTTTTCTGGGGGGCAAGTTCTGGGTGCCAGAGGGATCTGCACCCTGACCTCTGAATGACAGGCATACCTCCACCTGGGCTTGGGGCATGGGGAAGCAGTCATTTCCCACCTCCAGTGCCATCCATCAGCATGACACGATGAGTTTCCTAGTTTGTAATGTACCTCAAGACAGACATGATGAGCCACTGTGAAAACCAGCCACCTAAAGAGAGGGGAGAGGTGATGGAGAGCTGCTGGTCACGTAGAACATGAGCTGTAAATCAGAGCTGAGTGTCAGGGAAAGGGATTTTGCCCTTGGTCAGCAGAGAGATACCCCGAAGCCTTACTCTGTCAAATAATCAAGCTTACTTCAGCCTGTTTCAGTGCCTTATAAAGGGAAAACTGAAGGGCTGGGGCTGAGTGGGTTCAGAGGGTTGTGTTAGAGATCCTTGGATAGGGAGGAACAGGCAAAGCAGATGTGAAAGAAAGTGGTCAGGAAATGTCATGGAACCACTCAGCAAATCTAGGAAACTTTTTTTGATTAAGTTTATATGGGAAGACTTAAAGGAGAGAAAAAGAGACCACCAACATAGCAAATCCAAGTTGAGCTAATGGAAAGAAATGAGTTTTTGTTATTTTAGCAAACATTGGTGGGGATGGGATTGAAACAACCCACTGAATCAAAACTCCCCCCTTTAGGAAGCTGATCAAGCTCCAAATTTCCCTGCTGGCCTCAGCTCCTCTGAAGGGCCAACCCAAAGCCCTGGAGATGAACAGTGGGAACATGATGAACAACAGGAGCAGATCCAATTCTGTGTGGCTTTGGCTTGTATCCCAGCAGACATAGTAAAAGAGGGGAGAAATCAAACCTGTGGAGGCTGGAAAAGGTTGAGACACCAGTGGGGCTCCTCTCTTTAAGCCCTAGCAGTCTGAAAGCAGGGCATACAGCTCTGCCTGGCTGTCATACCTCTCTTAATTGTGTCTGGAGCCACAAATGCCTTCACAGGATGATTTATCCCGACAACTTGAGGTGCATTTGTGCTGTCAAATCAGTCTCCTTTTCACCCACACTGCCAAGTAATTCTTACTGAGATCCTTCCACACCCTCTGTAATGAGTTTCAAGAGGAACACTGGTCACTGCTGGCCACAGTTTGCCCCACATCTTCAGAGACTGTCCCACAGCACTATCATGGCAGATCTAATAGTCTCTCATACCCCTGTACACCTCTAAGGCTCACATTACCAAGCCTTAGCATCCCATCATAAAACACTCCTGTGATCCTGACACTTACCCCTCTGTGGAACAAAAAGGGGCCCTTGTCCTTTCACATGATCATCTTTCCATAGAGACCACAGAGAGAGGGCACATGGCTCCCTCAGAGCAAACACACCCTGCTTGCTGATGGTGAATATTAAATGATACTACTCCTACCTAAAAGGATAAGGAGTTGTCCATGGGCAGCCATTCCAGCAGCATTGTAATGCTCTTTAATAAAGCAGCATTTCTCTGATGCTTAAAATAACTGCCCCTGAAACTAATAGCACCTATAAGATATCTGTCCTTGGTATGACAACAAAGCCAGTGCTTCATCCACAGAAACTCTTGCTCCAGAGAAATGAGTATAGGCTGGATTTCAGACCTTCCTGGAAGAGATGCATTTTTTATAAAGTCAACCCAACAAACTCCTTCCATACGTGGAGGCATCAAGGTTTAAATGGTGAAGAGGAAGGACAGGGAATGAACTGGAGGAAATCTGAAAAGAGGGCTGGTTGATCTGCCATTCCTCTAATTGAAAGGCTGCTGGATTTTATTGTGGGATGTTGAGGACTTATTAGAGACCGATAAATTGCAATTGTATTGCCAGGAGGAAAGAAGGCTCTCTAAGTTTTTCCTGTACATATGAGACTAAACAGCTCATTTCTATGGGAGGGAAAGAGTGTCCCTTGCAGGGAGCAGTGCTGTTCAAACGCTGAGCACTCAGGCCTTTAAACATGTGAGGCATGTCAAGGCTTGGGGAGCCATGGTTTTTCTGGGGGGAACCCTTCACACACAACTTACCTGGCCTTTTGAACACAGTTCAGTGAGAAGTTAGAATAGCTGGCTGAGGAAAAAGTTGCAATATGAAATAAATTCCTAAAAATACTGGACACATATATAACTCTCTCCCACTGCAAGCCCATCCCTGCTCACTATCCCCCACACTTCTGCTAAACCAACCAAAACCAGAAAAAGATTGTATTTCAGGAAAAATAAAGTAGCATAATCAAGTCATTTACCATATACAGGATACTATTCAGGAAGTTACAATGCAATAAATTACTGTAAAAACACAAAATACATGTGCTCTCAATGACTACCTGTATTTGTAGCCTTGTCCTGTGCCAAATTTGGCAAGAGCATGATAGCATCCCCCTCCCCACTTGAAGGTAAACTTTCTCACCTTAATGGAGGATTAAAAAGTTCCCCCTAAGGGTCATACTTATGCCACTGCACTGCTTCTGCTGTAGTTCTGTGTCTCTGCCAAGAGCTGAGGATGCTGCTGGATCTGCTCCTTCCCCAGGAGACAGAGAGACCAATATTAGCAACAGGTTATCATTGTTGCAGCCACTTTTAATATCTGTTTTTAAAGGAGAGCGTTATTGAAACAGTAAATGTGATTTTAGTTAAAACATAGCATTTTTCTGTGAATTGATATTTTGCACACTCTTCTTTGAAGTTTATTTCCCTCTCCACTTATATACCTTTCTAGATGCAGTGCCTTTCACTATAGAGTATTACTTTCATAGTGCATTTGCCCTTATGTCCCAGCCCCTTGCAGCAGACACCGTGTGAACATACCAAAAAGAACTTACAGTCTCTTCACAAGACCAAGAATAAAATCGTTCCAGGACTTCAGGTCCTGACAGCATTTGAACAAGTCTCTTCCACAGCCTAAAATTCTGTTCTTTTGAGTGTATAGCCAGAGATGGAAGAGCCACATTTCTTCTTACATGCTTATTATTCCCCTCCAAATGAATATGAATGAAAACAAATCAAATCATTCATCAGATCTGATAAACTCTGCGTGAGCAGGATACAGATCACCTCTGAACGAACAGCAGCTGATAAAATACCAGTATTTCAAGACAATAGCAAATTCTCTTTCATAGTATCAGATCTCCTTTTATGTGCTTTCCACAAGCATTCAAGTAGATTAATTTTCCTTTTTCTTCCCCTTCCCCCCCCCAAAATAAGTCTGTAAAATAAAAACCATGTGAAAACTCATCTGATAGTGATCACCTGGGGACTCTCACTGGCAAGGCTGGTGGGACAAGACTGAAACCTTTTTTATGGTCTTGGAATTGTCTAGTCTGAGTGAGGGTAGATATGAATGATTTGACCAATTACACAGATCATATTTCAGGTAATAACCAAATTGTAAATAGTCCCATAGTTCCTATCTAATTCATGAATGAGAAAATAGTTGGGCTGCAAAAACAAAACTGTGGCTTTCCATATTCCCTTCCCAGTTCTGTTTGACAGATAGAAGAGGAAAACATTGGGCTCAACTACAAATAAAAGACACAGCCTCCAAGTGCAGCACAAAGTTTCTGAGCCTGGATGGGAGTGCTGATACTTGATTTTCATGGAGTAGTATTTTCAGTGTTCAACAGTCTGTGATCCGGTGTCCATTTTAGACTGGCCTTTTTTTTTTTTTAATTTTCAGATAGCCTTCTTAGTGAGGAATTTCTCCCCTATGAGTACAGAAATATAAAAATATTAATGACCACAAGATGAGAAGCAGATGAAGAATTCCTGAAGATCTACAGCCAAATGCTCACATCTCTGTGACAGGGATCTAGCCAACAGAAGCATGTAATTTGCATCTACATTTTTGGCACCTAGTGAAATAGTCATTTTAAAGTAACCACCTCATTTCTCTATGGAGAAGTACGTGCCTCTGAAGGTCTCTCAAGCAGATACGTTCTGTGGAACAGAAGCACCTCAATTTCTCTGCATCAGATAAATAGGAAACTGGCAATATTTGTCTACTCTCAAGGCACTTATTTGGCAGTGGCTGGAGCCTCAATAGGAGATGCCTCTCAGTCACTGACCAGGGAGCCTAAACTTGTTTTAGGAATCACCTCAGCAGAAGACAAATCCGCACGAAAAAGTCATGTGTTTTCGGCTCTGCAGCCTGCAGCTTTCCCTACCTGTTTGCTGAAATAAAAGTATGTTTAGGATACTGCATGAATGTGCAGACATGCAAAACTTTGGCAAATCAACATTGGTTTTAAATACATCAAAATTCAACTGCTGAAGAGAACACTTTAACTGATACTGTAATGCTCACATGCATTACTTTCTTTTTCCTTTTACAGACAAAAAGATTAAAATACTCAAAAACATTAATTGAAATACAGTGGGTAAGCATTACTGCCTTTTATGCATATAGTTGTCTATTTAAATCCTATTTATATATTTTTAGGACGAGACACAGCAAAATACACACAGAAACACAATCGTACAAACTCATATATTCATATTGCTGAAATTACATAGCAAGTCTGGAGATTACACCAGAAATAGAATCCAGATCTCTTGATGCAAAACCTTTTGCAAAACCATTCAAGATTAGATCCCCCCAAGCCTCACAGACTGTCAGATTAAAATGAAAGATGAAAAGAATCACAGAAACTTCAAATCAAAACACGAAATTGAAAATCTGTCAGATCCATAAAATGAAAATTCCCTCCAAAGGAAAATTCTGACACGATCACATTTTCTCATGAAATTGGAACTGGAAATAAGGTCATTCTGGGGGGCGGGGGGGAAAGAATAAGAATAATAATAAGGAAAAAAATCCAAACCACTCAGCATCAACCACTTCAGTAAGAGAGTCTGAAGGGTTTTGACAAATACTGTGTCTAAGCCAAAAAAACCTGAGGGCTAGATCTTCCACAAAAATCAGAAAACTTAAAGGGACATTGTCAAAGTTGGTAGACCAAATATCTGAGCTACTTTAAATTTAGAGTAATACAGAAGTGTTCATATTTTTCTTTATTAAAAAGAACAGCTGAAAGATGTTTATGAAGAGTATGGTGACATAGTTTGCATATTTATTTTGTAACTCAGGATAACAGGCTTTTCAACATTTTTTTCCTGGGTTTTAAAGCCTTACTTACATTGTAGGTTGAAAGATTACTTTCTAATTAACACTTAGGTATTTTCTTTCCTTTGCTCATGCCAAGAAAGCTATGGAGAAAGTCAAGTGAAAAAAGTAAGTTAAAATGGGACACAGAGAGGGGGCAGGAGGGGGAAATGTTTATTTTTAAGTGCAGCATGGCATCATTCTGTTATAAAAATCTGGTACAAACTGATTTTCTGAAGTGCTGAGAACCTACAGCTCCTTTGAATTCAACAGGAGATCTGAGCGCTCAGCAAACTCACTGGGAAATGAGGCCACATCGCTTTAGCTTCCCAAGTCTTAACCCTGCAACCATTTCTTCACATGTCTAGTTTAGCATATGTGGTTACTCCAGCTGGAGTTAAATGTGACACTTCATGGTGGCTCTGTTGGTGTATGTGCAGAGCTTAATGGCTGTGTATCTAACTTAGCACAGTTGCAATTCATCTGCTTAAAGATGAATAAAGACTAAAGCCTGCAGTTAGCTGGTCACACAGGGCTCCAGTTAACAGAGAAAGTAAGTACTTTGTGGGCACAGGTCATCCTTCCCAAGCATGGCACACAAACTACAGTGCAGGAGCATTGAAGAGCACAAACCACTGCAGAAGGTCGCAGTGGATCCCATTAACGTGAATATCATTTTGGGTTTTGATGTGTTCCCTGCAGCAGTTTCTGCAACATATGTAAGGAGGGTCAGCCACCATGCTAAGCAATATTAGATAAGGATTTTAATATGACAATATTGCTAAATAATCTGGCAGCATTTAGTTGGTCCAGTTGTTACTGGAATTAGTAAATATGCAAAGCAGCATTTGCATTGGTAGGTACCTTGCGCATTTACCCACATTTTCCTTGTGATCCTTTCTCCACTAGCATCTCTAGAGCAATGTAGATTGTGAGCCCAGTTACACTGTGGGGACATTTATGTAAGGAAGACCAAAACCAGCCCTCATATTAAAAGAACATATGTGGCATGACATTGCATCTGGGGACTGCAAGGCTGCCATGTCTTTTTGCTGCCTTTACCATGAAGAGAGAAGTTTCCTAGAAGATTGACTGGCTCCTGCTCTGCAGTCTCTATCTCCCCAAGTGGGTCTTTAAATCAGGAGCTGGAGATTTAGGCAACCTCCCTATTGCCCGTGGTAGCTTTGGACTACAGGCATCAAGGTGAAGTGTTTGTGGCCTGAAGAGCCACCTTGCTGGATACTTCAGTGAATATTCAAGCAAGGAAAAGCAGGGCACTGGAGAGGTCAGCTACCAAGCTGGAGTCCATCGTGTGCCACAGTAAGAAGCCCACTGGCCAAAGGACAACTGATGGGATAACTAACATGCACAAAGAGCTGTGTGTGTCTCATCCCTCACCTCAGCTCAGGAAGTACCTCTGAGCATTGAGAAGGACGCCTTCATCTTTGAAAGTCCAAACTCTGTGAGGGACCAGGAGTCAGAATGGGGAAAATCTCAGGAATGGAAGGAGATGTGCAGCAGTTGAATGGACTTTGTGATACAGACTTTACAGTTATTATGTATATACACATTGTATGCTTCCCCAGAATTTATATTTCCCGGGCATGTCCCGGCCTGTTCACCTCCCTGCTCCTCTGTTTCTCTGCCGATTGGCTGGAGAAGCTGCAGAGAGAGGGGACAGCCTCCATTCGCCCCTTCTCTCCCTGGTTCCTCCCACGTTCCTCCCTCTTTTGCCCGTGTCCCTATCCTGGTTTGCCCCCCACCCCCCCGCTTGTCTGTCTCCTGCTCCACCCTATGTTCTGGCCCTTTCCCCTCCTGAGCTGATAAAAGATTGGATACACACGTGAATAAAGCATTCTACCTGCATCACACCCTCGTGTCCCATCCCCTCTTCGGACCGTGGCAAAACTCCATTTCCAGGCTGCTTGAAAAGGCAACAGCCTTGCCTAAAACTGTGACTTAAGCAGTGACATACACCAGCAGGAACTCCCTGACCCATAGTACCTGCATGCGGCACAAAAGGCCATCACAGGCCTAGCACACAGAGATCTTCCCTAGGGAATTGAGACAGCTGACTGATATCCATCCCCTCAGTTTCCAGCCTCAGATTTTTATAAGCAAAATGACATACCTTTGCCAGTGGGAAAACTGACGGAAAGGGCAGGTCTTTTACTTGCCTCTCCCAGAAATTTAGGCTTCAGTCAATCACTCAGTGAGAAAGTACTTCCAAGAAAAGATCTCTCAAGCTTGAAGCTGTCCTACTTCACATGTAATCAGTAAATATTAATTAGGCAAGGAAGAGAGGTAAAAATAACCTCTTCACCATGGAGATTTTGTATGAAATTTACAGATAATTTTTTAAGCAGTGCCTGGATCCTCTTTCTTCTCACCAAATAAACATCACATTCTCTGTGATGAGAAGAAGCCATTCCCCCCTGCATGGTCCATCTCAAGACAGGAATGAATTTGATTCAGAGTGTCTGAAGACAAACTAAATGCAGATCTCCAGTATTTTTGGGGTGGTCTTCAAAAAGTGACCCTTTCCACTCCATATCTAGAAGGCAACCATACAGATCTCCTCCTGTCCAAAGCAACTCCTCATATTCTTTGCCCGTTCAAGTCTCTTGTTCAGAAAAACTGCAAAAAGAAAAAAAAAAGGAGGGGGGTGTGGAGGGTGGGGGGAAAGACCAGCTGCAACCAGTGCTGCTGCTTCTTCTAAAGTCTCGTGAAGGGATTTTACATGCAGATTTCAGCTTGTAGGTTCTTAACAGGTTGCTTCCTGGGACGATTTCTTTGCTGTATGAGTATTTTAGGAGAGTGCTTGGTAAGTTCTAGTCCTAATGCTAGTCCTAGTTGCCTTCCTCATCTGGTGAGCTCTGCATTTACAAATAAACATGGATTCCATCTTAAACGGCTTTTCTTCCTCTGAAGAGTAAATGATATGTTACAGACTCATTTTCCCCAAATGCCATTCTGTCTGTAGAGACATGGACATGGATCAAGACATAGCTTACAATTTACACAACATCACAGACACATTTCTTTGTGCTGACCTAATTGTCCAGTCTGATTTGGAGGGTAAACTCTGAAAAGTACTGAACAATTTTTCATGAGCAGTTGTATACGGTCACCTTTGTTAAACTGGAATTAACTACCTGCTAACCAACAAGTGGAGATCAACTGCAATATCTTGGTTGAAATGAAAAAATAGCCAGACATTCATGGTTATGTCAAGTCACGCTGGAAAAAATTATGAAGGACAAGAACAGTGGAGCTGGATCTGAAGCCACAGGGAGTGCAAAGAAATGTGGATTTCCTAAAGCTTAGAAGCATGTTAGGATATACTTTAGTCATATGTTGTCATATTTCAGCAATCCTACCTGTGTTTCTTTTCAACCTGCACCTCAGGAAGTCCCCCATCATCCCCACATCACCATTGGCCAATCAGAGCTCAAATCAGTCCAACAGTTTAATTACCTCGGTAGCCTCATCTCCTCAGATGGTAAAATTGACGGAGAGATAGACAACAGGTTAGCAAAAGCATATAGTGCTTTTGGAAAACTCC
>NW_016690215.1:5518411-5530172 GCF_001604755.1 Lepidothrix coronata
CTGTCTCCTTCGAGAACACACGTAGGATCACTCTCGAGGAAAAAAGGCAGCGCAGAAAGAACCGTAAATTGCAGAATACACCTCCTAAGGAGTCTTTCTGCTGTGCCTTTTGCAATCGGATATGTCTGTCACGTATTGGCCTCATAAGCCACCAACGTGCCTGTAGCAAACGTGGATAGAGCCTTCCCAAATCTTCGTTCACGAAGCCTAGCCATGATGATGATGACCTATGTTTCTAGTCCAGGTTTTCTTCCAGTAGAAAGATGTGAAACAAGTAGCAAAGGAGGTGCTTAAACTTTAAGAAGGCCTCGAATAAAGTTGGCTGAGAGACCAACATATAAATCATGTTGAACTTTGAAAATGAGTTTATTTAATTTAATACTAATCTGAATCTATTATTTTTTCTCCCTTCCTCATTTATCACTAGGATCATTTGCATAAGAATAGGATCTCTGTGTCTTAAGTAGTCCTTTGCTGCCAGTGAGCAGCCCATGGTGCCATGGCTCCCACAGTGCTGGAAGCCCCATGGGATGTGGAACGTGTTTTGACTCCCAGATGATGGGAGAAGAGCCGTAGCAGTGTATGTGATGCCATCCACCTCTCCTCTGCATGCAGAAGGATCCGTCATGACATTATAATTATTTCTGAGTAATTAACATCATATTCCAGATAAAAAGAGAGACACAAGGGAGAAGAGCAAGCCTACCTTATAAAGCTGGGTTTTTAGAAGTATTTTGGCTTCTGGAACCTTTAGGATTTTCCTGTGGGGATAGGGATTCCTGCATGGGAATTTAAGTCTGCTGAAAACTCTGTTTTTCTTTTCTCTCAAGGGAGGGACTCAGGAGCTGTTTATGGGCCTTAGCAGTTCTGTGCATTGTAATCTGATTTTAATTTATTTCTTTAAAGAAATACACCAAAATCCACATGCTGGTCTTGACCTAGTGATAAGTGTTTAGTCTTCAGACATTGAAGTCACTGATTGGGGTGAGTGGGAACAGAGCTTGCATCATGTTTTTATGTAAAATTTTCGTAGTAATAGATTTACCCAATTTACTATGTATGAATATTTCTTTAAAAGTGTTATGCAGTAACAGAAAACACACAATCAGGAAATACAAATTGTTCTATTTTCCTCTTCCAAAACAAAATAGTAATATCTCTTGAAACATTGGCTTGGTTAAAGAGAAACCTGGACCTTACCTCAGCAGCAAGGTTTCACCATCCAGAATGATAATCCAGTTGCTGCTGTTGAGAGTGGGGATGATGAAGATGGCTTCAAATCTCCACTATGATCAGCCAACAGAGTTCATTATTCCAAGAGTCTGGTTTGATTTTTGACAGTCCAAATAAATGTCTTTAGATTTTCAGACTTGTAGCTGCAGAAGCCACATGGTTGTTGGTCTCAGAGCAGGCCAGCCTCATTTGGTCCTCAGCCCACGTGGTCAGCACATGCTTCATTTGCTTACAAGAAAAATTGCAGTTCAGATTTGAGGTTTACCGGGAGCCTTGTTAGGATCTCATAGGAAAGTATGTCAGGTTTAAAGGCAGGGTTTTTTTGCTACTCTTTGGTGTAACATCGATCACAGGGTGGGTGCCTTGTTTGCAAGTCATGGCATTCCCAATAGAGCAGAGATGTTTATAATATCCTTACATTTGCGAGCACCCACTGCTCGCCCAGTTGTTTACAGGCTAATCCCACTGCAACCCACATCAGAGACCACTGGACAGCCACTATGACACCGTGGTCTACAGACATGTGGGGGGATACTGTGGTCTGGAGAGAGCCCACAGAATTTAGCTTCCATGGATTTCACTTCTCAGTACTTTAAACAATAGTTGCACTCATTGCCAACAAAGCAAAGGCTGTGCATGCTTCAAAATGCTAATGACTGTTAGTGTTACAGACAGTCAGACGTTCCTTTCATTGGCTTGGGGAAAAAAATATTTTTGAACTTTTTATCTTAAGTTGCCACAGATTGAGGCCAAAATTTTGTCATTTAGTTTTGTGTGGGTAGACTTCTGCAAATGTCAGGCAGTAAGGAGGTTTCTGCACAGATAATATAGGGCTGAATGAGACCACTTAAGAGGTTGAGACTTCCAGTCCTCCTGTAGGACTTCAAGCACACGCTGGACTTTTCTGTACAGGGAGCAGTTCTTCTAAGCCAAGAAGGCTGTTCACTGTGCAGGAGTTTAAACATAGGTGTAAACTTCTGCATGACGAGGTCTGAGGTTACTATCTGTGAAATGTGGCTGGTGCATTATAATTAACAATTGTTAAGAAAAGGGCTTAGAGGTATGATCACAGCTTTAACACCAAGGATTATGCAAGAAAATAGAGACAAAAGAGGAATTATTTTTCTTTTATTACATTTCTCAGTGCAAGAATTATGAAAGGACCCTGTATGCATTTTTCCATCATTTTCCCACAGTCATTTATAATAATCTCTTGGAAGAATCAAAATAAAACTTCAGTCCTTGCAGGAAAAATTTGCCAACTCATGCATTTGTTTTGTTACGTACAGTTGTTCATGTGGGCTCAGACAGTGTCATGAAATAGAGTTTATATCTGACCTTCAAAAAGTCAAAACTCATTTGGGGAAACTGCATGCAAAGAGTTAAAATGGTTGCACAAAGTCGATCCTGAAACCAGCTAGTGAGATGCTAAGTCTGGCAGTTGCAGCAACTCCTCTACATCAGACTCAAGCCTGTAAGATGCATTTTAGAATCACCCACAAAGGAAAAAAAAAAAAAAGAAGCATGCTGTTCTAGTAAAAACTGGTCAGAAAAACTAATTAGCTGGAATTGTTTCTCATGATCAGTGACTCAGCAGTTCTCCTCCTGCCTCTGTTAGAGAATAGAGTTGAAGAGTTGTTTTATTAAAGTAGCAATAAACAGCTTCCAAATTCTAAACACCAGTCAGGCTTAAATTTATCTCCTGTAGTGCTTCCTTGTGACAGTGGCGATGACAGCGTCGATTAGATAGGGCTGGCACTTCACACCGTGTGTCACTCCTCATTATCTGATGAGAGCCCCTGCAAGAGGCAGGTGCCAGGGAATGAAAGATTAGGTGCAGTGCATGTAATCAGGCTAAATCCCTCACTACCTCCACCGAGTGATAACAAAATGTAAGCAGCTTTCTCCTTTCCGCAAATTCTTCCCTGCTTTTGCCGTGCTCATGAGTCTGTGGATATAATTACCCCAACCGTGGCTAAGAAACCACACGGCAGAGACCAGCATTTCCAGGATGAAGTTAGTTTTGGACCACAGGCTTGTATTCCAGGCAATTTCTGTTCTCCCAGGAGTATGTGCAGTCCTAGTTACACAGCCTTAAACCAACCTGCAGAAGTGCCCCTCCCTTCCTTCTATGCAGATGCTTAAGCTTTTCTTGTTCAGTTTCATCAGATCCTCTTTAATTCTTCCTAATGGCTACCTTACTCCCCCCAAATAAGCAAGTGAATTTTGCAAGTGAATGAACATAATGAAAAAGCAAAGTGTGAGGTTTGGTGACATGGACTGGACTTTGACGTTTGCTGCATTTGTTTTAATACTTCGTAATGTGCCAATCAATGTTCAGCAGCATGGCTGTTAGAAATAAACTTCCAGTAATGAGATCTAGCAAACTTCGTGGAAAAAAGACAATCATTTTTTGGTGCCAATTACCAGTGAGAACTACTTGGGCTTTCTTATCAGAGACAAATCGCTCCTTGGATTTTAAATGAGAACAGTGGCTTGCTGGGAGAGAGCTGGGCCACAGAAAAGAAAATACTACCTTTGAGAAGGAGTCAACTACCACTTGCTGCCTTCCTAGAGTGTCCCAGATAGAGACTGTCTGCCACCAGCTCTTCTATTAGAGATTCACATGGGAAGCCATCAAGGTGGCAGTTGGAGTCCATGCCTGAGAAATAACAGACCACAGGAAACTGAATGGGTACTTGCCAGTGGTCACAGATTTGGGTTACAGCTGGTGAAATGGCAAATGTGATGAATGGAAGTGTGATTCGCTGGAGGGCTGGGGTGTTAACGAGGAGGAGGAGCAGAAAATATTCCTGTCTGTCTATCAAACAAGGCAGCCTAAAGCCAGCAAGGGAGAAGTGTGGTGGTGCCTGTGGAAGGTGAAGAGCAGTACTATGGTGGTGGCTAGTAGCATTCAGAATCACTGGCCCCAGACAGCAGCTGTGGGCACCCCTGCTCTGTCCTGCCAACACGGTCCCACGCCATTGACTGTACAGTTTAATCATGGCTGGATGAAGCACTGGAAATACACTGTGGGGAAGATTTTTACTTCTGGGAGGTGAACCCCAAGGTCATTTTGACTTCTTTGTCATACTGAATGTGTACCAGTAAAACCCACATGGCTGCTGCTTGGATAGATGCTCCCCACAGAGCACTGCTGTGACATTGTGGTACCAAGGAGATTTACTACTGGCTGAAATGTCTGCCTAAGCATGCTGGCCTTCCCAGGAGCTCAGATGTGCCAGAGGTCTCCTTCCAGAGACTGAAACCCAGCCAGGGGGCTCCTGTTCTCTGCTAGTGTTCTGGGTATTTGTCTGAAAAATAATAAGATACTCCTCACAAGGAAGCACAAGGGAGAGGCCTGGGGAGAAGACCTGGATTTCGGTGCACGCTGCATCTCCTGTAAGCTGCTTAAAAAAGCAGCCTTACATTCTGAAACTCCCCTCATTCTCTTTTGAGTGGAGTCTGCATGCAAAAACACAGCTTTACACTGTGGAGAGGTAAATAACTACACTTGGTACAACTTTAGGCCAGTGCCATGATTTGGGAGGAAGAAGACTTTTCTGTGACACTCTGAGTCATCTCATGCCTGACTTAGTGGGCTCAGAGGAACATCTTCCACTCCCCAGCAAGAGGCCATGGCCTTGTGGTGGCTGAGAGGCAGGCAGGATTTGGCAACAGCTGATGCGAACATTTCCCAGACCCCGGAGAATAACATTTAGTCATACAAAAATCCCAGTTGGGTGTTTCATACTTAAACTGTTGCTCTGTGCAGCTGAAAATCTAATCTCAGAAAAATGGCTGGATGACGAAACAAGGAAAATATGGTAAAATTATCTTAATTTTATTTTTAACAATTGATGTTGCTGGTAGATGTAGAAATACTGGACATAACCCTTATTTAGAACTCTACCATTTGATCTTTATGGTTACAGAACATGTGTTTCTGTGTACTTAAGATGAAAATAGGGAAAAAATCCACTGCTGACTGTCCATTCAGGAATGGGGCTTGAGCCGGAAGAATGCATCAAGTGAAATGCATGTTTTTATAGGTGGCAATTTCTTCTCTTTTTTGTTTTCTTGCATTTAAAGCCAGTAATTTCTACTCTGTGCATGATTGCTTTTCTGTATGAAAATTGTAACCACGCTGAGTATTTTTAGTATTGTGTTAATTCCACTGACACACAAAAAGAATATTTCTTGTTTGGTATTTATTAAATGTCACTGATGCTCCAGTCTTGCAACCTAACCCATCAGCTGAACACCTTTGAGCTCCTCTGAACCCTTGCAAGGTCTTAGGCCAACTATTGCAACCTTCTCAAGATAGGAATCTGCCTCTTCTGTGCGTGCACCCATCAAATAATCAAAGCCTTTGGAAAATATGCTTGGGCTAGGCTCATGAGAAGAGAGGAGCCACTTCTGTGCTAAGGCATACTTGTTACTGATCAAGCTGAAACCTGACTCCTGAAACAATGCCCTGGTAAGCATTACTGCTCCACTTCCCTAAAATAGCACATGCAAGTTGTAGGTTCTTCTGGTGAACCAATGGGTAGTCTTGTCTACGAAGAACAGTTCATCACCACTGTAGAAAAGCAGGGTGGCAAGCATGTGTACAAAGGCCCCATTGTACAAATCAGCAAGTAAAGCCCCATTTCTAATGTCAAGGGGTGCAATAGGTAGATATTTATTATTCAGGTCTTATTTCACTGTCATGTCAAGATGCTAAAGGTGAATGTTTTTCAAGGATAAGTAATGAAGATGTTAAAAACCTGGAGTATGAGAAAGGTAATGATAGTTTTGTCTACATAGTGAGCTAATTCTTCTCTCCAGGTATGAAAACACATCGGATATATATCCATGTTTGGCCACTCGCAACCTGAAGTCTTTCTGCTGCTGCAGTGATGCACCCACCCAGTGCTTGTGGGTAGAAAAAGCATCCAAGCCTGAAGTACTAGTCACACTATGTTCACAGAGAAGTCACTTTTAGAATAAATTGTATGAATACACAGGATTTCTATCCTACAAACAGATGTTTGAGGTCTTGAACAATGAGCTGTGGCTCAGCATTCATTGTCATTATATGAGCGTGGAAATCCCCAAGGAGCTGGGAGCTGGTGGTCCTCATGAGCTTTGTGGCACATCCAGTGGAGGTGGAGAGTCTGCAAGTTTCTAGTGGCCTCTTACAAAGCTGTGGAAGAGAAAAGCATAATCTAATGCGCAGAAGAGAACAGTGGAGAGAGTACATTTTATAGAAATTTTCTAAAAAGGCCCTGAAGACTAATTGTGTGAAGTGGTTAGAAAAGTGTAATAACCTTTAAGATAGGCTCACTGCTTCTCAGAGAACACAGCATGAATTGGCTAAATCCAGTACAGTGCTCTGTCCTTCAGCTGGGTAAAAACTAGTTTTAGCCCTAGCACACTGCGTGTTGTGCACAGGATGCCCATGGAATAGGCTGTGTAGCACTTTATGTGCATAAAAACTAGAAGCCAACAAGACCTTACCACAGATATCAGGTTCTGGTGTGCTTACCAGAGATGGTCAAGCCCCATATGTGTTCGGTTGGCCCCAGAACAACAAGCATTTGGAGGTTTTGATGAAACAAAGTTTGGTGCGTCAGTCAGATTGAGCCTGGTCACGTAACTGGTCTTTTCTTTATTCTGTCTTTTCTTTTAGAGCTGACAAACACAAAGAACTCCTCTTTGTCCTTTGGAGGACTTTGACACAAGAATAACCTTAAAATATTCCTTGTCATCTGAGGGGGAGGTAGGGAGGGAATGAAGGGATGGATAATGTGGTATTGGTGTGTGAGTGAACAAGCAGCTGTAGCTGGATACTGCTATCCTTGGGGTCAATTGAAAGTGCTAACTCAAAATCACCATGCTGTTTCAGCCGATGGCAGCACTGATGAATCCAGGAGAATGCATCACATGGAGGGAGCATGCCAATCTGACCCACATGTGGCAGTGCTCTCTCTCTTACCAAGTTTGCCTTCCCACGTGGCTAAGGGGCTTTTGCAGCCACCAGCTGTTTGTTTATTTTGGGCTTTGTTGTTATTATGGTAATACTTAAAATTTACATTCCAAAACCTTTACCTTGTTCTAACCTGCTCATTGTCTAGACAGCCCACATTGGAGGAGAGAAATTATCCATGCTATTGAAACTACAGTCTGAATTCCTGGCTTTTTTTTTTTTTTTCAGAACCAGGCAAACAGAAAGTACTTGTCCTACTTTCTAGTCAGTAAGCTGAAATTCTGCATGTTTAATTATAAATCAAATAATTGACTACAAAGCTATTGTGGTATGGCCTTCCATGCTGTTGATGGTTTTAATTGCAAACTGTTACATGATGTGCTTCAGTAACGAAGAATGAGCCCTGAAGTAGCAGAGGAAATGTCCTACTTTGACTCTATTTTTACAGTCAGGAAATTTTCTGATGCGTCACTCCTCTCCATAATGGACATGAACAAGAGAACCATAGGCCACACAAGATGCTAGTGGGGGCCATGCTGTGTTCACAGGGACAGCCCAGGAGCTTGCTGTAGACTGTTCCTGCTGTCCCTTTTCAGGGCCCACTCTCATGAGAGTAATGTTCCTCCCAATAGCCAAAGGGGAGTTTGCATGGCTCACCCTGGAGTAAAATAACAACCCTTGATGCCAGGGTATGTAAAAGGAGTCCCAGAAGTAATCTTTCCTTCTCTCAGGCCTTCCAGTTGTGGCAGGCCCAGCGCTGGCACATACTGAATCCTCTGGGAGATGGTGACACCTGCTTCTGCTGGACTAGACCACTGTCTCTTATTGTCTCACTGTGCAGCTCAGTAAAGTGTTCCATCTTCTCAGTAACTTCCTTGTAGGTACTGGCAGGTCTCCCTGAAGCTATCCCTGCTCCAGACTGAAGAAGCCTATGTTTTCCAGCACATCTTCACAGGACAAGGTGCTCCAGCTGAGTGGCCCTCTGCTGAACTATTTTTGGGTCATCAATGACTTCCCTGGATCAGGGACCCCTAGACACAGACTTCAGACATGGTCTAACAAGGAAAGAGTAAATGCAGCTGGTCTACTGGGGTCTTCAGAGCCTTCTCCTTGCTCCAGCATCCTACTCAGGCACAGCATGTTGAGATCCCTTACCATGGAGGCATTGACACTTCTGAGGCCATCAGTGGAGAGACTGTGTTGGATGAACTGTGTCTCCAGTGTTGGACCCCAAACTTAGAGAGGTGTCAACACACTGGAGAGACCTTATTGGAGGGACATGAAGGTAGATAGTGAGGGCAAAAGTACTTGTTGTATGAGCAGGAGCTGAGGAAGCAAGATCTGTTTATCCTAGAAAAGAAACCACAAAGAGGGGGATCTATTTGCTGTGTGCAGCTGCCAGATGGGAGGGTGCAGAGTCAGGCTCCTCTCAGAGAAACATGAGGAAAAAAAGGACAAGAGATGAAGGATACAGATTGCAGCAAGAGAAGTTTTGATCCCATACAAGGAAAAATTACCACAGAGATGACTGAGCACTGGAACAGGTTGCTCATAGGCATTGTGGTTTCTCCATTCTTGGACACACTCAAAACCAAACTGGACATAACTCTGAGCAACTTCTTCCAATTGGACTTGGCCTGAGTAGAGGGACCTCCTAAAGTCCCCTCCAACCTGATTTTTGGGGGGATTTTATAACCCGGAAAGTTTTTCACAAAGCAGACACTATGGGTGTTTTCACTGAATTGCGTCTTCAGCAGTGAGAAAGAGATGTAACTTTGCATCCTTATGCACAGCTGTACCAGGCAGCAGCACATCTGTCAGCTTCTCTGGAGGTCCTGGCTGCTCTTTTCCACTCATCTCATCCATCTATTTCCATCCTTCTCATCAAGCATCCCACCAGATTATTGGGTGCTTGTACAGTATCTTGCACACATTGAAGTGAGAAAGACAAATGAGATTTTCCCTCAACAGATTAACTTGAACTAGGAATGATCCTCACCTGCACTGGAGCCAGGACCCACCATGTGCTCAGTTTGGAGCCAAGAGTGCTGATGAGGAAGGGCCATCAGCCCCAGGAGGATGAGGAGGTTGGGAGGAGGCCAGGAGGTGCTTACTCAGACAAAGACATCTCAGAAGTAAAACGCAGTGCTGGTGGCAGGTGTTTTTTAAAGATGAGGACAGGTACAATTTCAACAGATCAGGACAAGTGGGAAGGAGAGAAAAATTGTGTATTATGTGGCCAGAGATGCCACATAATGGCACTTACTAATGGGAGAAAAAAACTGAAAATCACTTAATTTTTCTCCCTTCCTGTCCACAACTCTGCTCATCCCTGAGAATCCGTATCAGTGTGGAAGGCCTTCTCAGAAGCAGCTGCAGACTTATGTGCTTTCTTTTTCTTTTCATTCCTGGTGTGATAGGAAAGAGAATCAGAAAAAAAATAAAATAAAATACTAATAATACTAATGGGAAAAAATAAAGAAAAAGAGAGAAATAAAACCCAAGAGAAGCAAGTGATACACAATAAAATTGCTCACCACCTGCTGACCAGTGCCCAGCCCATCCCTGAGCAGAAATCAGTCCCTTCTGGCAAACTCCTTAAAAAAGAAATCTTGAAAGCTGCCACCAAGATGGACTGGAAAACACTGTCTCCTTCACCCATGGACAGGAAAATGTGGAGCCTTCCTTTGTTGAACAGAGACTGAGCAGAGCCAATTACCTGCAGTGACAAACAGTGTTACAGCAAGTCTTTGGACAGAATAAATATAAAATCCTCCAAGTCAGCTATGACATCTTTCAGGCATATTTAGTCATTGAAGCTGAATGCCCCCAGCTGTGTTAAACTGTTAAGCTGTTGAGTTTCCGTTTGCAAGCCACTAACAAAAAGTAAGCTAAAATAGTCTTGCTGTGCCTGCTCTTGCCTAGCATTGCTGAGGAGAATGAAACTTAAAGCTCAGATCAAGTTTCTTGGAAAAACACTCAAGTCCTTCATGCTGGTGAGAAGTTCCAGTCCTTCCTGCTAGAGAAGATTTCTTCTTTAGCAGTACCTAAGGATGTGACTCCTTAAACAGGGACAAGTGAGCTGCTGCTTTATTATATAACAGAGTCTGTCTTGACCTTGCTCTCCTAGGCGTATTGATGTGGCTGTGTTGAGCAGAGCACCTTTGTGCTTAGGGAATGTTTTTGGTCCTGCATTTCTTTAAGCAAGGACAGAGATCCCTTTTCCTTCCTTTTGTATGCAAAAACAGTTTCTAGGCAGTACTGACTTAAAATCCTCTATTTTTTTATGACTAACTATAGCAGCATGAAGCAAAATGGTTGAGATTTTTGTAAGAACTTGAAGTCCAATCTCCTGTTATATTTTAACCAAACTGCAGCCTATGAATGCATGAAGACAAACACCTGAAAGTGTATAAGAGGGGAATCAACAGGAGCAACCGAGAGACACATCTGTGATTAAAAGCTAACATGGAGAAGTATAAATCTCCCTGAGCTGTAATGTTATTTTAATGTGAAGTGTTTGTGGGGAAGAGTTGGTTTCCCCTCTCTCACTCTGCCTGGTGGGCACTGTGTAGGCAGATGATCCTCTGCCAGTGAAGACTGATGCATTGTGCTTTTTTCTTGATGTGATATAAAGAAGTAGCAAAGGTTATTGCTAGGATGGGTGGGTGTTTAACAAGGTCACCTGGTGTTGGGGGGGCCAAGTGTGGCAATTCAGTAAGTCTGGATGGCAGCCCAAGACCACTGAGGCTGTGCCAAAGCAGGGTGTCTCCTGGTGAGGAGAATGAGGAGGAAAAGGAGGAGAAGAAGTAAGAAAGGATTCAGGTCCGAGCTCTGCTTGCAGGTAGTGGTGGCTTCCTGCCTTCTGGGGACTCTGCAGAGATGCCCAGGTACAGAGTTCAGGCAGAGCTCCCTATCCTGCACAGAAAGGAGGAACCTGTGCCCTAGTGGGAGTCCAGTCACTGCTGAAGCAAAAGCCAAATGTGGAAAAATTTGATCCAGTGAAGCAGTGGGGTTTTTTTTTGCAGCCATATTTTTCTGCAGTCCCAAGAGCAAATGATGCTGGACGCTGTATTGTGTGAAGAACTATTGTTGTGATCTGTATAGATAATTACAAAACCCTTTCTTTATTAATCTCTGATTAAAACTCTAAGTAATTTAGATGCAAATTAACTGCTTTGATTATGATCCTGACAAATGGCCAAGCTGGCCCTCGGCATGGCAGAGCTGGCTATGGTCCCTGGCAGCTTGGGCCATCAATACCCTGGAAAACATTGCTGAAAACTCCTCAGCTGCATCCTAAACCCTCACAAGATGTAGAATCAGCCCATGCCAACAAGGACCAGGAGGGACCCAACAGGTCCGTGGCTAGGAGGGCTAGGTGAAACCTCTTCCTTTCCCCCTTGACCCAAAAAAGCCCCATTGCACAGGTGCAGAAAACCATGCATTGTCAGCACATGTGTTCGAGGGGCTGCAGACCAGACCATGAATGCTGGAGGATTTCTGAAAGGTGCTCTTTGCACAGTGACAAAGGAGGAAGTTGGGGGCACTCTACTT
>NW_016690215.1:5530182-5724408 GCF_001604755.1 Lepidothrix coronata
TTACAAACTTCTGTAGGGTAAGTTACCACTTTGACCATTTTCTCAGCCGTGAAAGTGAGTGGGTAGCCCAGATTTTTCTCAACTGTGTGCGATGTTAGGGAAAAATATATAGCTAGCAAAATAAAAGGCTATTTGTGAAATTTTTTTATATTTGTGGCTAATGTTTTTAAGGTAAGCTATTGATTAAATGGATTTTGTTTTGGTAGCTGAAGACACCAATACTTATCAGTAGTTTTCAGAGTAAAAGATAGGTTTTGAATGACAGGTTTTATCTTTCCCTCTGCCCTTCCAGGGCTAGTGAGAGCTGGAGAGAGCTGATGCTAAAGACTGAGGCAAACCTCTGGTGGTTGTCGCCATCTTTCTGCACTGCCTGAAGATTATTGAAAGGCATTTTTTCTGATTGTCCTTAAGAAAACTGCACCATCTCTACATATCTCATCAGCAGTGTGATGAGCCACTGTTTTCCTGCCAAAAAGCACTTGAAAACTGCTGGGGCCATGTCCTGTGCAGTGCTCTCTTCAGGGGTGCAGCGACAGAGCCAAAAAAAAGGCCTTGTTTCTTGGGTGGCGGTGCGAACACCAGATTTGAAAACCAAGTACAATGTTATATTACAGATAGTGGTCTCTAATGAACTAATTCCTAATTAGAGTCCCATGGTATAGGCATAGGAAGGCACTGTGCTCCTGAGAGCAGCAGGGCTTGTGAAGGACCCTTTACTACATAAATGCTTTGGTGCCTAGTGAGGACTGAACCACCTCATGGAGGGGAATGGGGCATTTGTCGTTGTGCTGAGCTGAGACTCCAAAGCCTTTTCTTTAGTAAGGCATTGTTAGGATGCCTCCATCACCTAGATGTCTGTTTTTATAGCATGAGTTGGACTGGATTTCCGAGATGTCCAGGTCTTTGGGTTGGATCCAGCCTGCATGGTGGGCTGTGAAGCTGTGGGAAGCTAAGAGAGGAGCACGGCCCTGCATCATGTGGGCCAACATGGTTTTTGCATAGTGCTCAATGACTGAAAAAGCTCTTCCTTCTTATTGCTGATATGCTCCTTCAGCCTCAATTTGCCATCTCAGGAGCTGAGGATACTTCATGAAGTTAAACAAGTGTGAGGGGTTGTATCAGAGCCTAAAAAGGGAGAATTCATTAGCTTTTAAGAGCACAGCTCCCTAATAGAAGTGCACAGGAGTTCATGGCTGTGCCTGGGATAATAAATTTTTCATCAAAATAATAGTTTATCATTCTCTCTGAGGTCAAACAGAATTGGGCTTTGACTATAGCTGCTTCAGGCCTGAAGAAATGACTCGTCTGTTTTTCCAAGGCCTGTCAGTAGCTCTAATAACAGGTGTTTCTCTCCCCACAAACTTCAAAACATTACAGCTAGAGCAATAATCCTATTAAGGACTTGCTTGTTTTGCTATTTAGTGTAATAACATTTTTTAAAAAGGAAAACTTTCCTGCATTTTAAAATGAAAACCTAACGGTAGGAAGTAGTAACCAGAAACGTAGACTTCCCCAAATCACATTGCAAAAAACCCACATTAAATCCTGGCTTCAAAAATTCTTTCATATACTAGAGTGTCTTCTGTGAAAACCCCCTGCTGGGCTCTTAAAAGCAAATCTACAGAATTTCTGAATGTTTGGACTTGCTCCAAATTGTGCCATTGAGATAAAAATGCTCAAAAAAATAAAACCATTACTATTTTATCTTATGCTGATAATATGATCTAATTTGATTGCTGTTTTTTACCACTGACTGCCTAAAGTGAATTAGACTACCTAGAAGGGAGATGAAAATAGATCACTGGAAACAACTGAAGCTGGTAGTCCTTAAGTCCTTAATTCCCTAGGCACTTCCCTGGGAAGGAAACATGATAATACTTTGTGAGGGTTGAGCTGTTGAATAGAAACATCTTTCTTTTTTTCTTTTTTCCTTTTTTTTTTTTTTTGCCCCTCCACATAGACACTGAACTGGGAAGTTCCATCCTAAAACTGTGACACCAAAGGAGAGCAGCTTGGAAAGGCTGTTTTCAGAGCTGAGTTCCTTGATTTCCCATCCGTTACCAAGGTCGGAGCTGTTCCTGGGAGCTACATGGCAGCTTTGAAGTTACACTGAATAAATATTTCAAAAATATTTTACATGGAAATATATAAGGGAAAATATACCTTCCCTTCTAAGATGTTTGCCGGTGTATTAAATACTTTCCACTGTCTCAGGAGAGCCCAAAAAGCACGCACAGCCCAGTGCATATAGTTTGTCAAAGCCTAATGAACTCTTTAGTGGAAGTTCTCTGTGGCTTTGTGGAGATTAGGCTAGCAACTACATTTGTGCTTCAAGCTGAAATGAATCAGTCTCTGCAGGCAACCTGACTTCCAGAGTGTTTTCCTGTCAAAATTTGTCTCAAAAGTAATTTGTTATCTTCTTTTGCCTTCTTTCCGCTCACCTTTCTCTCCCATGTGCATAAGTGCACGTCTGGTACATCTAGGTCTTTCAGATGTTTCACAACACCTGAGACCACCTGGCAGGAAACATATTTTCTAGACCACCTGGCTGGAAAAATATTTTCTATGGGGACCTCTCCTCTTCACTGGACAAGCACTCTCCTGGTCACTTCTGGTCTGCACTACTCCACCACCACCTCCCCCCAAAAAAAAAAAAATCTTCTTTATGTGAAAGAAGGGAACTCAACCACAAAAACACACATCATATAGAAATTAATTTTCCTCAGAGGTAGGGAACTACATTTTTCCTTCAAATTTTGGAATAAAACTCAGACAGTTAATGCATGCAGAAATAAATCTTCCACTCTCTTCTAATCTACTTGACAACATCCATAGTGCAGCTTCATGTGCAGCACACACCCTCTTGCCTTGGTTGCTGGAAACCTGATCTTTTTGTGGGTGTACTCTCTGAAACTCACCTAATGTTGTCAACAGTCATGTTTCTCTGGTTGTCCTATCTGTCACCAGAGCTGCATTGGTGTGAGACAGAAAGGCAGCATCTTCCCAAAGTGGGACAGGTCTGAGATGGGTTAGGAATCTTGTTTGTTTGTTTGTTTCAGCTGTATCAGTCATTCTTATGGTTTGTTTCTCTGGGCAGAAACACATGGTAAAGAGCAGCATTACAGATGAGGGGCTGAGGTGTTGAGTGCATGTTCTCCAGATGTTTTGTTTCCTCATGGAGGCAATGGGAGATCATTGCTCTCATTTTCCAGGACTGGTCCTGGGCAAATCTCATGGCTTTAGCAGGATAGGTGTGAAGACGCACATGCATCTCTGATGCCAGCATAGTTGAGTAGGTGTTTCTGCAGAAATGTGATGCCAATGAGCTATTTTTTTTAAAATGACTCCACAGCAGGCTACAGCTGCAGCTGCAGCAGGATGGAAGGGCAAGAACTAAAGTGGTTTCTGTGCCACAACCTGTCTCTTGACCATTCCTTCTCTCTTCTCAACCATCAGGTTAGTGTTTGTGTTTCCAAGGAACAAAGTCTTCATGTGTCAAGCTGTAATACTCAAAAGAGAAACAAAGACTGTAGAGCTAAGTATTCCACCATATTGTAAGGCAAAGAAGTGTCATAAAGTTTAATGCCTACATCTTACGGCATGTCTTTCACCCTGGTACTTGTCCATGTGTTTGCTCCTAACCCAACAGCAGTGAAATACCTTCTTCCCCATTTTCAGGAAAGGTTACATATCACAGAATAAAGCTGCAGAGTATCTGTGTAATCTTTTTCATATGCTCATGCCTTCAGAACCCAACATGCCTGCTTCAAAGCTGTGTAGCAGCACCTACCACTGTGGAAGCAGCAGGATGCTGTGGCAGCCATAGTCTCTCCCTCCAGCTCCATTTGAAAGAGATTTTAGGCAAGTGAGACTGAGGCACTTCCTATAAATCGCTTCTAGGGTTTCATTTGCTGTGGTGCAGGTCTCTCTGCTTCCCACCCTTGTCATTCCAGCTCCCTCTGATCTGTGTGGTCTGACCCAAAGCTCCAAACCACAGAGCAAATTCTGGGAGAGCACAAGTTCCTGGCTGTTCTGCATGTCTTCAGAATCCCTTTTTTGTGCACTTTTGTGGTTTGATTCAATGCTGTACTCAAGCCTCACTGGTTGCACTTTTCATCAATGCAACCACGTTTCCTGCTTCCCATTTCTTTACACTGTCTAAGAGTAATCATCTCTTTTTATGAATGCTGATTAAGTCCTGCCCCAAACAGGTCTGGAAAAGACTGCGGAGCAGAGGTGCCTTTGAATTAGCAGAGGCCATGAGTGACTATGGTTGTCCAAGAAGAGCAAGCTTTTAAAATGTCTGAAAGCTTTTTCTTTTGCTTCCAGAGGGCCGGTGACCATCATGTTCTCGAAAAGCTGCAGATTGCACAAAACTTCGAGGTACTCAGAATCCCTGGTGACTTCCTTAAACTGCAGCATGCATACGTGCTGAAGGCCCCTAGCTATCGTACATGCCACCGGATATATTGCACTCTGTGCCATAAATTTTCCAAACTACTTTTGAAAGGATTGAGAGAGATGGTCTTGCCCAGCACATCTTAGAGTTTCTCACCTGTGTCTCCACTCACTCTGGTTGGGTTTTTTGTACCCCTCGGGTGAATGCAGTTCCAGCTGGGCAGTTGGTGTGGTTCAGAGCACCTCGATGGCTTACCACAGATCGGATTCCTTCTCTGCCCAACAGCAGGATCAGCTTGTACCTAAGCTGTTCACAACAGATGTTTACCTAAGCTCTTATTCAAAAACAAACAAAAAATAATAGATATGTAACAGTTTCTGCAGCCAATCTATCTAGTGCTTAATCATCCTCACTTTTAGAATTTTTTCATGTTTATCCTAAATCTCTTTTGCAACTATAAAAGCCCATTATTTCCCATCCTATCATCAAAATTATTCCCGCATATTTACAGATAACTTAGATGTATTTTAAGACTGATATTGACTCCCTTCAGTCTTGTCTTTTCTAGAGTAAACAACATAATTTCCTTCAGTCTTACTTCATAATTCGTGTTTTCTAGATCTCTAACTGATCTACTCTGAATAATTGTATTTGGGACATAGCTTTTGTTCGGCCCCTCAAAAAAATAAATTAAGATGTGCTTAGAACTGAATTAAATACTCCAGCTGAGGCCTTGGCAGCACTAAATTGGCAAAAGGTATGTCAAACAGTTTTATAAGTGGTAGTCCTGGTGCTGTACCCCAGCACAATGCTTCCAATTTCTGCAATAGCAGAACATCATTGGTTTCTCATGCCACAGTCACCCCTAAATCATTTTCTTCTTTCTGACGCTCTGTCCCAGTGTTTTATATCAGTCCTATCTTCATATATAAGCAACTTGTTATCTGGCTGTCAGCAGGACAAATGGAGACTTTCACATTAATGGCATTGCACCTCATCTTTTTCTGGCTGCTGCAGCAGAGCAAGATCCTTCAAAGTCTGTCCCTAATCCTCAGCTCGAATTCAAAGGTTTTGTGATTTGATAGGTGGTGACTCCATTCTCCCAGCACGAGGCAAAGTGGTTGCGGTACATCAACTTCTAAACCTCTTCTGCCAATAATCCATTGTCTCGTTTCCATACGCTCCCCCATGCTGTTGCCTCTTGCCACGGGGGCTCAGCTCTTTGAAGCAAGAGCCAGCCTTATGTTCTCTCTTTATACAGTGACTGGCACGATGGCGTCTTGATCCATGATTAAGGATCCTAAATATAATGACAAAAAAAATAATACTCTCTATATAATTGAGAAGCTCCAGTTTGTGGCAAAATGGGAAAGGAGTGGAGCTTATGGGCACAATAAAGTTTCCTTTTGTAGCTCTAAAAAATGTAATCGAAGGCAGCTTTTAAAATTGAACTGCTATTTCTGTAGGAAAATACTCATTTGCTGAGGAGAATGGTACATTCCTCTCTGTAAAAATGTCACATTTTCACCTGGGGCATATTCATGAAAATTAAAACTTTGCTTCTTGTTGTAAATCTTTGTAAATTTCCATGAATTTGCCCTAGGTGAAGATGTGACATTTTTACAGACAAGAATGCTCCAGTTTTGCTGAGAGAGGCAAAAAGGCCTTTCTGCTAAAGAAATGACAACAGCAACTTTCTGCTTGTGAAAAATATCTATCCCTTTTACTTAAAAAAAAAAGAAAGAGAAAAAAAAAAGGAGAATGGAGTTGAGCTGTTGCAGAGCTGTATTCTGCATTCCCCACCTTCTGATCTGCTTTTATACCTCACTATGCTCAATGGCAGAGAGTGAAATTTAACCATGCATTGAATTTACAAATGCACTTGAGAAAAAATTATTTCATTTTCTGCTGAGAACTGGTAACTTTGCCATTAAAGTGTCAGCTTTGCTGGTACTAATGTTGTTATATAGTCAATGGTTATCATGAATTAAATACGGCAACAATCACTCATTCAAAACTTCCACTAAAATTGATGCAATTTACACTCATGAAAGAAACTATCAAACAATGTAATTTTGTAATTAAGAGAGAGGGAAAATGAAAGTCTAGTACTTTCTATAAGCTTTTTTCCATTTCTGTCATTGATTATTCACTCTGGTCCTGACATGGTACAGTCAAACTGAACCTTTTTTGTCCAAAGTTGCAGGAGAAGGAGGGGACTTATGGATCTAACTGCATGGGATTAACCATCACTTAGAGAACAAAGTGCCTCATGTCAGCCTATTTTCTTGACCGAGCTGCCACAGGAAGAAGCAGTATCAGGGAGTATCAGGGGGTGATCATGGTAATGTGGTAAAGAAGAGGCTGCTGTAGGATGCTCTTGGACAATACTTCTCTGACAGTCTGAGGCAAGCTAGTCTATGTCCATCAATTAACACATCCTAATTGTGGGTGGACTCTCAGGGTTTTCATAGAATCATAGAATAGTTTGGTTTGGAAGGGGTCTTTAAAGGTCACCTAGTTTAACGCCCAAGTTTTTGTAGGGATTAGTAAGTCTTTCCAACCTCTAAGAAGTAACACTTGTAATCTTGTCCCATAGCAGAACATTTCCATAATCAATTTGTCAGGATTACGGAAAAGATTTGCTTCCACAGACTCAGGAATGGACAAGGTAGATCCTTCCATGGACCAACAAATCAAAAACTACCAAGTATGTGTATATGCTGAGGGGCTTTGCCTGCCTGCTGGAGATCTCACCTCTCTTTCCTGCTCAGGGATCTCCAAAAGCTCTTGCAATCCAGGACTGCTCCAGTCTGAAAAAAATGAAGGTCTAGAGCTGGCAAGAGGACATTTGCTTCAGTTCTTTGCTTCCTTCCTCCCATTCTGCCCATGGTGTGCCTTTAATGGATGGGTTCCTAGATGTTGAAATATACTAAAGAGTTTAGGTATTTGAAAAGAAGAAGTGTGTGTGCATGCGTGATAACCTTCATGTTATCACCCTGGTCTTGGCCTGGCAGCTGTGGAGGAGAAGGGTTAGCCCACCAAACCTGCTCAAAGGTGGCATGTGTGCCCTGATGATGGGAGAACGAAACCAGTGGGGACAGTGAGCAAGAGGGGTGAATTTGCAGAGGTATGGGTAACACAAGGAATTGGGAGCAGAGAAACCTGGAGAAGTCTCTGGAAAGGGGAATTATGGGAAAAGAATAAGGAAGACCAGTGCTGGAACACTTGTTTAGCACAGGAGCAAACAGGCCAACGCACCTGCTAACAACCCTCCACCAGCTTGATCAAGGGTGGGAAACTCTTCCCTCTCAGTGGCACATCAGAGCTCACAGCTCCTGGGGATCTGGCTTGTCCCAGCACTGGCTGATTCGGGAGCCAGTGGATGCAAACCAACCACTCACCCTCCTTGACAGGCTGCTGTGCAAGCACTGTGTGACACAGGGTCAGATCAGGAACAAAAGGGGATATTTCTGCAGGTTTTATCTGGCACTTGACCTTTTCATACTGTAGCTGGAACATTAGAAACCCAGAAGGAGGTTATTTGGTGCCTGAAGTCCAGCTGATCTACTGTGAAGCTTCTGCTTGCTGTGTGTGCATGTGAGTTTAGAGCAGCCCCTGTGTATCTAAGCTCTTGTTATTGCCCACTCAGTTGTAAGGAAATGAGAAGCTGATGCTAATGCCAAAAAATGGTCAATGAAGTATAAAAAGAAAAGAAATCCCAACCAGCAATCTATACACCCCAGGAAGATGGCCCCCTATGTTCCTTAACTGGCAAAGTCCTGAAAGGTTTATTAGAACTGATATTTGAACTGGCAAGTTAGTTCATTCCCACTCAGTGCAAACCCATAAAAAGTATCAGTCTAAAAATATTCTCTGTCACAGAGTTGTCTCCTCACTCTAAGAACCATAAGCGCAATAATTACCAGTACTCTAACTCTGGTATGTGTCTGCTCCAACACATCCTGCCAGGGAACGAGACTCCCATTAACCACTCCTCACTGGTAAAACTCATCCCTGCTGGCACCGGTGTGAGCACACGTGGCATTCCCAATAGCCCCTGTCTTGCCACTGGGCAGGTAAGGATCTTACCATGAGATCGTGAAACCAGTGGAGCTCCCTCTATGAAAAGAGTCACTGTTGCCTGTGCAGGTGTTGTTCACAGCCTAAATAAGAGAAGCCTTCAGCATTGAAAGTCTTGTGCTTCCATGTCACAGCTGTTGGTGACCACTGTCTGGCCCTAGGGGTGGAAGCCAGCAATTTCCCTCCCAGCCCAAACCACTGACCCCTGACACCCAGACGGAGACATGTGATAAATTAGTGCCAACTCAGTGCTTTCTGTGAACATTTCCTGAACTCATCACAGTGTTAGGGCAACAAGAAAAGCTCAGTTCAGACCAGAGCAACTAGAATTAACTATATTTTTTTTCACTGATAATTGGCTTTTAAGCACAGGTCCCAGAAGGGATTTTTGGGCTGACCTCCAAATCAAACTATGAGAAATCAATAGCATTTAGGTGTCAGAAGAAGAATTAGGTCCTCTTGAGGACTTAGACATGAGTTTCCATGCCAGCGACTTATTCCATGTTCATCAGTTGCTAAATAGAGCCAATAGGTCTGGAAATCCATGGGAGTAAAACATTTACAGCTCATAGCTGTGGCGTTCCCATAGGAACAAAGGGAGCAGCAAGGCAGGTTTGGATGTTTTCAGCACTGATGGGTCTGGAGAATGAGCTGATAAGGTGTACAAGCCTTGTCTGTGCTGTGACAGCCACTGCCCTTCCCCATGGCTTAAGGAGTTGTACCACTTGTCTCTTAGAGTTCCTGACTTCCCTATTGCAGATGGATGAGGCCATGGAGAAAAATGCATTATTATTTTACTTAAATAGCCTAAACTTCCTAGTACCAATTGCCCTAGGGGTCTTTACAATTAATTTTACAACAAAAGAACGGTGACCACCCAGCAGTCTTACAGATAAATCTGTTAGGCAGCATGCAAGCTCAGCCTGCCAACAGCAGTACATAAATGCTAGTAAGTGAACTTTGGCAGTAAATCAAAGCTACAAACCATCCCCCCCCCAAACCAAAACAAACCACAAACCTAACCCAAAACCCAAAACCAACAGCCTTTTCCCCCTTGCTTCTGGAATGCATCCCCAGCCTCTCCACAAAACTAGCTCTAACAAATGCCTTCTGCAGTGTATCTCCAAAAGGTTATCAAGTTTGAATTATTTTGAAGTGAGGGGAGATTTAAGGAAAGTTTTCTGTCATCTGGCAGAAACCATGGGAGCATTTCCCAGGATCCAAACCAACCCAACGGGAGACCCTGCCATGAGGCTTCTGTCGGGTTTCCCCAGACACACAGAGACCAACTCAAGGGTTTCCTGGGCCTCCTAGTAGCTTCCTTGTCCTTTTCTGCATAACACAAAACTATTTGGCCTTGGCCTTAGCCTCAGCCATGAACTGGGCTGGAAATCTGGGTGGGATTTGCTGTTATCACAGTGTTGTCTTTGGCAGTCCAATGTACCCTGCAAGGATTGATGGATCTCCCTATTGATTTGGCATCATATCTCTCCTCTCAACTGTCACCATATACATCCTCTTGGGATAAATGGGCTTGGGTCCAGTAGTAAATAGATAAAATAAAACATGAGATATACTTAACATTTTGTGTTATCATAAATAATTTATTTACCTGAAAAGACAGCTCATGCTCAGCATCTGGTTTTCAGTCAACTCCTGCTTTTTTTTTTCTGTTAACCTGGTTTTCCAGCTGAGTAGACAGAGGAACAAACCAAGACCAAACGATTTGCCAAAGTTCATGCAGAGAATCACTGGCTCACGCAGGATTTATAGGGAGATTTGCCCTGGCCTCACTCAGCAATTCATGTTGTCTCTGTTTGGGTTTGCTCTGAGACTAGGGGTTCCTGATTCAGCCCTGCTAGTTCATGAGACTTTCTCACAAGTCTGTTAATATTTGCTGTTTCTTAAAAATCTGACTAATTTCAAATTTCAAACATGGCTTGTATGAATTAAGCTTCTAGTTGTGGTGACAGCAGAGCAAAAAAATAGCTTTGGACAAAAGAAGATTGGTGTATCTTCTCCATGCTTAGAAACTGGAATAGAAGTTTCTATTCTTTTAAAACCTTCCCTGACTTCTGAGCTTCAGAAAATAGTCTCGTGTCTTGTGACTGCTTGGGCCTCTCTTGCTGTTGAGTTGCTCATACTTCTGAGTTTTCCTGTCTCTTGTATCCCCAGTGTTGTGAGTAGCTTTCTTCCCTTTCTTCTTGACACCTGTGACAGTTTGAGCCACATTAGAAATCTAAAATCCAATTTTTAGGCTTCCCCCCACGCCTTCCCACAATTTATCCTAACACCGGAGAGAGACTTTCAGACCAGAGGCTTCTGTAGGGAAAGGGGGAAATATATACATTTATTTACACAAATAAATACTATACAAACTAAAGGTAACTATATATATATATATATATTACATTACTATCAGTCAGTCCTTTCAAGCCCCTCCTTTAACTTTAGTCCAGGAGCAGCCTTTAAGGCTGATATGTAACACAGTCTGCTGTGGGAGTGTTCTGGGCTCCTGAACGCTCCCTCCTCACCAAGTTCCAGCAGTTGTTTGTTGCAGTCTCTCCTCACGAAGTCCAAGAAGATAGCTTTGAGTCCTTGCTCTTCTGCTGCTGGTGATTTCTCCCTCTCGGTGTCTCACCTCAGTTCGTAGGCTGCTGCAGTGTAGTTTATCAAGCTCCTGTGTCCTGGAATGTTCATTCCTCCACATCAGTTCTCAGCTGCCCCTGGTCAGCTTCGGCAGGCAATTCCTGAGCTCTTGGCTCGCCTCCAATTTCGCCTGGGATTCTTCTCCCAAGCACCAAGCTGATTTATCAGCCTGTCCACTTGACCCTGCTCAAGTGCTGAGCCTTAAAATCCACCCCCACCAGCCTAAATGCAGTGGGGGGAAAAAAGCCCCCTAGCCTTGGCCACAGGCAGCTCAGTTCAGTTATGCACTGTCCCAAGCGTCCCGCAGCTGCAGGGGCAGGGAAAGAAGGCCTAGCCTCCTCCCTCTTACCTCAGGTGCTGTGAACCTCTTCTTTCACAGCACACACTCCAAATGCTGACTCTAACTCTAGCCAAAGGCTGAGCTGGGGGGTCGCAGGGCTCCCCTCTCCTCCCCGGAGGGGAAGAGAGGGAGCCCAGCCACCCCCTGGCCTTGTCCACCTACACGCAGCAGACACCAACAGCAAAACAACCAAGACAGAACTTGCCAACAGGTTCCGGTGCTGTGATATATGATTTTGAGCAGAAGTGAACGACATGAGTGGTGATTGACTCTCCAGGGAACACTGCCCTGGCACCCAATCACCTCTGAACCCCCCCAGCCTCTCAGGGGGGCCAATCTCAAACTATGACAACACCTAATTCAAGGATGTTGTTCTACTTTTCTTTTACAATTATTCTTCAGTTTTAAGTTGTACTTTTCTTGATATATTTAAAAAATAGGGGAAAGGCTGTACTGTTTTCAGGTTTATAGTATTTTTTTCTACTCAAAAGGCTTCATATTTCTCTTTCACTCACAGATTTCAGAAAAGCTTCAACCGCAGACAAAATTGCCATGATATTCAGGGATACTAAGTACTTGCTAATCCCTTGCTGTCTATGAGATATACAGCTACTCAGAACTTCTGAAAGTAAGACAGTGAGCGTGGTGCATAGGACCAGACTTAATAATAATGCAGGAAGCCAGGCAGCTTCAGCTATCAGTATGACGGAGATCCCCATACAAAGACATAAGTTTTTGACAAAAATAAGGGGATGGAGTTTAAATTGAACCTTACCAGCAACTGCTATTTTTGGTTTTAATCAGGACTGCACTGAGTTACATGTAGATTTTGGCTCAATGTCTATGCAAAATATACCAGCAGGCCTGAAACTGCCTGTTTGCCCTGTGAACATTGCATAATAACCTTCCATCCCCCTTCCTACATGTAAGCAGACTTTAACATCCCTGCAGTGTTAACTGCTTAGTACTGCATGTAATTATATACAGAGAATTATCCCTACACTATGATTAGCCAAATGCATTCATATGCATGTGAATTACTCTTTGTGCTGACACAGTGAAAGGCTGGAGGCCACTTTTTACTCAAGGGGATGAAGAGGAATGTGCTTGTGTGGTCCTCCAGGAGTACTCCACTGATGGGAATCGTACTTGCATCTTTTCTGTCTGAAGCAGGGAGAGCACCTGGAGCTAGAGATGGGCACTGGGTATTTGCCTTTTGAGCACCATCAGCTCTCAGATGCATGGAGCTGTACTAGAAGCTGCATGCTATGTTGCTGTGAATATTTAAGTATATCTTTTTTCTTCTTATGCCTAGCAGTATCCCTGTGAGGGTCCTCAGCCTTGTAATGGCACAAAACAGTAATGAAAATGGGAGGGACTGAGCTGAGTGGGTGGCTGGTTATCTGCAGCCCTGTGGATGTGGTGCTCTGGTGTCAGAGATCTCAGTGTAGCCATCTGCAGAGCCCGAGGAGACAAATATGGATGTGTAAGGTCCTGAAACACCTGGCTGACCTGTGAAACTTTGTTTGTGATACCAGGGAAGGGCTCACTGCTTTTGCTCCACACAGCTTCTGCTTCCTGTTCATCTCATGTCATATTTAACCTCTTATCCAGAGTGAGAAGGGAGTATTTGCTTTTTGGAAAGAAAATTGTCCTCCTCCTGCTATACAGCTCCTAGAGAGAAGCTGGCATGGAGAGCTGTTGCACTTCCTTGCCCAGGAGGTGACACAGGATGGTCCTTCTGAGAGTCCACAGGACCCTGGAAAAAGAAACTCCTTCCTACTGGAGGTCCAAAGCTGTCCTCCAGGGCTGATAGCAGCTGCTTGTATGTCTTCTGCCTCTGTGTTCACATGGTGTCTGCAGGGCTGTGAAGCTCTTGTTGGATTTTCTGCTAGGTAGAACATACAAGGAAGGGGAGGAACTTACAGGTCTGATCTGGGGTACTTCTTACATGGAATTAAGGAATGTGAAGCTTTTTCAGAGTATGATGGTCTTCTCACCCAAATTTTAAGTCTTGAGGCTGGTCATTGATGTGGGAAAAAGTAGTTGCAAACTCAACAAAGCTTTCATATTTGAGCACAACAATGACTGTGCAAGGAAGACTGTGGTGGCACTGCAGGATTGTGTAGAAAAGATGCTGCTGGGTTTGCATCTGCTGGAGCTTTATGACTGCAGATCGCTCTGTAGAAACAAGCCCAAGGAAACAAGTCCATCTTCATGAAAGTGCTGAAAGTCTGCAATAATTTTGAGCAAGTTGCACAGCTAATTTAAATTTCCCCAATAATTGTTTTTTTCCTGGGTCTCTTCCTTTACAGAGTAGTGAGGCTAGGGGTTCACAGTTAAAGGTTATTAAAATACTAAGTATAATTTTCTGCTACATTTAACTCTTCGCAAAGAATGTGCAGGATATGGCACGCAATGTGAAATATAAATACATATATTGCAGGGCAAGCAACTTCTCTTAGGAGATGGTGATCCCTCAATTATGTGCCTAGGGGATATGTCTTTGAATTAAAAGCTGGGGGTTTTTTCTCTTCTTTTTGGTCCACCCTTGCTAATTACTAGACTAATCAGCAGCAGCCAGCTATTACAGGCTGGAGCAGAAAAAGGGAAATTTGTAGGTTTCAGGCATATCAGTCAGATCTGTGTAACTTTGTTGGTTTGGAAAAAATTCAGATGCAAGGAAGGTGCTGAGCATACAAATACTGATCCATATCTATTGATGAATGCTATAGTGTCGCAGGCACATGAGAGAGATTTGCAGCCAAAACAAATAAATGCTCCTAGAATGAAACCTTTCCTTGTGCACCAGCTCACTTACGGCACTCTCATGTGGTTGTCTCCAAGGAGGCTTATCACAACACAAACCACAGAGGACTGGGCTCACCGGGCAGGCACAGAATCCTGGGCACCTCCAGCAGGGATGCTGGAATGAGACCAGCTGTACCAGTGCCATAGTTGTGCAGCATGAGCGGTGCCTTGAGCTTCTTGCAGGAGCCACAGGCAAGGGTCTTCTGCATGGTCAGCAGCTCCTGCCTCTTTGTTCTGCCACAACGCAACATGCCTGCCTCTCTTCATCCTGCTTTTCTGCAGACAGCATGGAGGCACCATGGCAGACCAGGGTCCTTTGCACCCAGAGTGGGCACTGTCACACTTTGCAGCTCTTGGCCACCCTCTTTGACCATTTCTCCCTCACCTTCTGGACACTTGTCCTGACTGGGGCTCCTTATACCTTGCTCCAAGAATAAATTATCCACAACTAAGTACTTGCAGTGTAAAAAGAATCGAGAAATTATTGAATGATCTGGAAATATGGACAAATTAAATAAAAAAGAAAAGCAGTCCTGTAAATTAATATTATTTACATTATTCATATGATTATTATTATGTTCATTTATTTTCTGTTTAAAGAGGTATAGTTATTTCCCTAAAGCTCTCCTTCATATGTGGTAAGAAAAGAAACAGGTGATTTTTGTAGAGTTAATTTAATGTTGTCCTTGTCTGGATTAGTTCTGTGCAAAAACTTCACAGTTGCACTCAAAAATGCAAGAAGAGTTAGTGTTTTGAAGATTCTGATGAGTCGGTATTTCAACAACAAGTCAGCCCCCTTCAATTTACATATTAAACACTGAAGGGAAATGGGTGTCTCCAGTGTTGCCTAGATCCACCGTACAATGAGCTTCTCTTACGATGACAGTGAAAGAACAAGCACATTTCTGTTCATGCTATGACCATGAGCTCCCATAGACAACACTCTTATAGGTAAAAACATTTTGGAGAGCATCTACCTTTCTGTGGGCTCCCTCTCACACTTGGAGCTCAGTCTCCTCCTCCCTCCAGCCCTTGGAGAGACCAAAATAGAAGCACATCAGTGAGATAGTCTTCCCTCTCCATAAGCACCCCTGAATGCCAGAGTGGCTTTTGGAATAGCTCTGGTTTTGTACAAGTTTAACACAATTTAAATAGGATTGTGGTTTTCAACATCTTTGATTGTGATCCCTGGGTAATGTGATCAGTGGAGATGTACGTGCCTATGTGGCCAAAAGACATTTATTCAGAAATAGGCTTGTTTTTCTCAATGGCTTTTCCTGGATCACAGAGGTCATGTAGGGATGAGAGCAGTGAAAAGCTACTGGAGGTGTTCGTTGTTGCAGTAGTGGTAGACAGGATGAGGTGGTGCTGTTCTGTGTTATCTTTTTCATTTATTTGTTTGGGGTCTAACTCAGCTAGCATGTGTTCAGGCATGCTGTTTTGTTACATTGGGGGGGGGGGATTATGAAGGCTTTTGCTCAAAAAAAGACAGTGGGTCATGTTTCAGGAGTTATATTAGTTGTAAAAGTTTGCTTGCTTTGGTGGCCCACCAGAGGCAGCTTTACAAGGAAAAAGGCTCCCAGGGGACTACTGCAGATGTGAGCCAAGTCACTGGAAAGGAGGCATTGCTTGCACACCTTCTGAGCACCAGTCTTCCACGTGGAATGTTTCTATACACGCATAGAACCTTCACAGTACTTCTGAGGAGATCACCATCAAATCCTCAGAGGGTTACATACCATAGCAGGGTTGCAGGGCCAGGAATTGAACTTGATTATCCTTATGAGTCCCTTCTAACTCAGGATATTCTGTGTCTCTCTGACTCTGAAAACAGAAGTCAAGTCAACAGAAGGGAAAAGAATGGTGATACTTGCAGAGAGATCATTTGGAAACCAATGAGCATCTCAGCGAACAGAAAAATGAAGTCTGCCTGAGTACTGTTACAGGGCCTTTGCCCTTGGGTCCACTTCTGGTCTTTACTGCAGTGCTGAGCTCCCACACCTCTAAATGACTCCTATCCAGGACCTTCAGTTTGCTGGAAAAGAAGAGCTCTCTAACGCCCAACCAAGATAGTAGTTTAAAGCTGATTGCCTGCCATTCAAATGTAAAACAGCCACTAAGTTTCATCATATCTTGAATTCTCTATAAGCCTTTGGCAATTTTATTCCATTCATTAAAACAAATGCAATGTGTCACTGACCTCAGTCACACCCACAGTTAGATCTGGCCTGAGCTTACATGGTAAGTAGAAGTGGTGGCATGAATTTGTAGGATTTCAACTGCATCCTTCATTCCAGGAATAAGCATAGCTGCAACATCCACAGTATCTTATAAAACAGTATCCTTGCCAACAATGTTTCCACTCTGTCGCCTTAGACAAACTGGGCAGCAGTTATATATACAAATGCTAAAGGCAGGAAGCTGGGAAGTACCCTCTGGCATCAGTGAATCTCAGCAGTGAATGCTGGGAACATGAAAGGAAAGCAAACAGATTTGTATGCTCTTTCTGACTGGCATTTCTAACTACTGTCACCATTGGAGACAACACTGGGATAGGTGAGTGGTAGGTTGATGCCACTGCTTTTTGCATATAGTCTTATTTCTTTCCTGCTGGGATGTTCAAGGTGCAGCTTGTGCAGCTCAATGCAACTCTGTGCAGAGATACTCATGGTCACTGCGGACTTGTCACTCCTGTACCCACGGTAGTATGTGCTCTTTTACTTCTATCAGACAACTTCTGGTGCCCAGGCTGGCTTGAACAGAAAGCAAAGATGAAAGCAACCCTTCTACTCAGCCCCACACAGCTACAGCTCACCCAGACAGAGCACCTGCTGCCAGGGCTGCCCAGACCTCTGGGCAACCACCTGAAGATCAACATGGCCCAGAAAGGTGGTGCAGAAGTGAGGCCTCCAGCTGTGCACACCAGGAAGGTGTCAGGTGCTCCTGAAGCCCATGGCTGTAAAATACACAGTTAGTATTTTTCTGGAGGGAGTGTAAGCACACATGCCTGTCATGTGGCCAGATACCTAAAAGAGTCTTCCCATGCTTAAAACCAGGATAAAGCCTCAGAAATAGGAAAGTATTACTCCAGAAAAATAAAAGAAGCTTTTCACTTGCCATCCTGGGTCTAACATCACCATGCCAGAAACAATGTTCTTCCCTAAGACAGTGTTTCTTAAATTCCTCAGTCAGTTCTCAGACAATTTTTTCTGTGCTGTGACCCCATTTTCAGCAGCCCATAACTTATCTCTCCAACTGATCTGCTGTCCCAATTCTGGTAGTGCTTTCAAAAACCACTAAAGATCTAGTCATCCAAGGAAGAGTTGTCTGCAGATAATCAAACCCATCCTGTTTATCAGCAAGCTGGCAACTGAGAAGTGCAAGCACTTTCATCGTCCTGCTCCCCAGCAGGATCTGCTCCTCCCTGGAGATTTTGACCCTTGGCTGAAGAACTGCTTCCTCTTGCTATTCAACTGTGAAAACAGGCAAAAGAAACCACTGCCCACCTACCTAGAAGTTTTCCTCTGTGAATCCAGATTAAAGAAAATCCTCACTTTCCAGCCCTTTCTGACATAACCCTATACAGAGGGGAACCAAAGCTGGAAGGTTTCCCACTCCTGCAATTCAGTGATCATTCAAGAATTAATTAGGCAATAAAGTAGAGGAGATTCAGCTCATTTGATCTAACAGTTTGCCAAGGAATGGTGGCTATGTCTCCATCTGATATACATACCTTATAACTCAAGTACTGATTCCGTATAAACTCCAAAAATACATTAAAACCAGCTGTGAAATACAGTGCTGCCATAAACTAAATTAAAGAGAAAACTCTTTTGAAACCTTAGCCTAGAAAAGCATTAAGAGATCATCAGGTCTGCTTTAAATAAAACTATGTGACTGTCAGAACCATAAGGTGTATATAATCAGAAATCAAAAAGCTAGGACAGTCAGAGGGATCTTTGAGCTGCCTATGTCTGCATGGAAACGGATGGAGAAATGCCTGTTGTCCAACTGGAGAATGAGCTCACCACTAAAATTGCTAGGAGAGAAGTTTTGAAAGAAATTCAGTCAACTTGCTGGAGTAATTCCCTGACCCTACTGTAATAATTCCTTGTAAGTGCAATACTCTTGCAAAAAGGGTGTTCAGAGATTGTCTTCCAGTATAAGGCAGTCTCCTAACAGTGAAAATTGTTGTTCCTCTATTAATGACAGCAGCTAAAAAGCTCTTTGTCTTTTCAACAGTCTAGTACGTAACGCTGGAATCAACTTTGCACTTAACAACATAGAGATTTCCACTGACTTCAACAGCACAGAGTTAGGCCTACAAGTAGCTGAAGGCTGCCAGTATCTGAGGAACCTACTCCCTGTAGTGGAGATATGCACTGCGTTTGGGGAGATAAGATGTACTGGCCAGAATGCCACTTTCTTTTGCTCCTCCCACACAGTTTCTCATAGATGCAGGTATATCTACCTCCTGCTGCATCCTGCACTCTTGGGTAGCCAGGAGTTGCCGCTTCTCACATTTTTCTTTCCATTCAACATCTCTGTCAGGTACCACTTTCCAAAGGTGCGTTTTGTCACATCCTACCCCTGGAAAGCAGGATTTGTGAGAGGAGAGCCAGACTGAGCTAATAGGTTTGCAAATCACAAGTTCATAATATTATTTTCAAATAATACTTCTGTAAATCAATACCCTTAAAAATTCCTCTGGAAAGTGATGAGAGCTGGTTAGGCTGGAGATCAGTAACTACAGAGGTTGATCAAACTTACACATCCCACCACTACACCAATTGACCTCAGTTATGCAGTTCTTAACTTCTTAACAGTGGCATGAAATATTTTATTATGTTTGGAAGGACTTCGTGGCCTCAAGAACACATTGTGCACTGGTATAAGAAGAGACTCCCTTTTAGTGTGTTTCAAGATGTTTAGTATAAATGATGGATAACTTCTCAGAGTGGAGATGAATCAACAATGTGCATTTGTTATCCGGTTTATATTTCCATGTTGTTCAGCTTCTTTGTGAGACTACAGGGAAATGTTAACAAATTAGTTGCATCCACTGCTAAAAGGGATCATAAGAAGTGCTTTCAATCATCTGCCTTATATAGATATTACGCATGGGAGGTTTTGTTGTTTACTACCACCTATTTTCTGTATTAACATAGCACCTATAAGCCTCAGAAACAGAGCAGGCTCCATTGCAGGGATTCCTTGAGCACACTAAAAAAGGCAATCAACAGTTTCAAAACCTCTGAGGTGTAAATCCTTGAAGACTTCTTAAATGGAAAGCCAACATAACTCAGCTGTTCTCATCTCTTTAAAACTTTCACCTTTTCTTTCTAGGTGAAAGTATGCCTCAGAAGCCTTTTGTTACTTATCTACTGTCCTTTCAAGTTATATCTTCAAGCCCCTAGATAAAGTTAAACCTAAAACTGAATATGTATCTTTTTATTTCAACTCAAATGGCATTGTTGTTGATGTGATGGTGCTACTTTGATAACGTTGCAACATAGGGTCCATCAGATGTATTGGAATCTGTGTCCTTCTAGCTATCCTGCAATTCGATAAGCTTCAAGGACAGGAATTTTTGCAGAGGAGCTTGAATGCAGGCAGCAGATTTACAGATAATATTCCAGTGAGATATAAAGCACACCAAATGGGGTGTTCTGGACTGTGAGGTAGCTCTGTCAAGTTGGAACACATAATGTAATCAGTATCTTAAAAAAAAGTAGAAGAAGTAGATTGTTGTCAAGAGATAACCTTACTCTAAAGGCTTTCTTCATCCTTCAGCTAGGTAGTGTTAGCATTCAGGCTTTGAGCACAGTACTCTTTCTTTTGTTGCCGCTACTAATGGGATTGGGTCAGTGCTTCATGTCTAGAGTGCTTTTCTATTTTGTAATCCACAGACCTGTGAAACTCTGTTGGCTTCTTCCAGATGGAAGAGAAATATGAATAGGCTCCTACCAGCTCTCTGGTGGTCCTCAAATCCAACTGAAAATGGTTCAGTAGTTCTGTTTCTCACCTTCTTCCCGTAGGCAAGACACAGTTTAGCCTTTCTACCAGAAGGAGGCCCATCTACAGGAATGGCCAGAAGGAGAATCTAGGGAACTACAGGCCTGTCAGACGGACATCAGCGTCAGGGAAGGTCATGGAGCAGATCCTCTTGAGTGCCAGCACGTGACATATACAGGACAACCAGGGAATTAGGCCCAGCCAGTGTGGGTTTGTGAAAGGCGTGTCCTGGTTGACTAAACTGACATCCCTCTAGGAGAGGGAGACCTACTCAGTGGATGAGAGAAAGGCTGTGGATGTTGTCTACCTGACAACATTGACACAATTTCCCACAGTATTCTCCTGGAGAAACTGGCTGTTCATGGCTTTGATGAAAAGTAAAAATCTGACTGGACATCTGGGCCTGGTAAGTGGTGATGAATCGAGTTACAGCCAGCTGGTGGTCAGTCAGAAGTTGTGTTTCCCAGGGCTCAGTACTCAGTCCTGTTTAACATCTTTCCTGACCATCTGGACAAGGTGATCAAGTGCACCCTCAATCAGTTTGCAGATGACACCAAGTTGGTCACGTGTATTCATGTGCTGAAGGGTAGGAGGGCTCTGCAGAGGGGTCTGGACAGACTGGATTGATGGGATGAGGCCAATTGTATGAGGCTCAACTAGTCACAGTGCTGGGTCCTGAGCTTGGGTCACAACAACCCCATGTGACTCTACAGGCTTGAGGAAGAATGTCTGGAAACCTGCCCAGTGGAAAAGGACCTGTGAGTTTTGGTTGAGAGGACATGGCCTCAAGTTGTACCAGGGGTGGTTTATATTGGATACTAGGAAAAAGTTCCTTACTAAAAGGGCCATCAAGCATTGGAACCAACTGCCCAGGGAAGTGGTGGTGTCACTATCCCTGGAGGTATTTAAAAGATGTGTATATGTGTCACTTGGGGACATGATTTAGCCATGGACTTGGCAGTGCTGGGATAACAGTTGGAATTTATGATCTTACAGATGTTTTCAAGCTTAAATGATTCTATGATTCTGTAAGTACAATTTCAGCTTCTGAAGATGGCTTGGGGCTTCACTAAAGTCAGTTCAAGAAGGCCCTGTAATTACTGGGGCAGACTGCTAACCTTCTTAAGGACAGGTACAAGTCTTCTCATTCCACTCTCCCTAGAAAAGCATCTCACCAGGCTCAGCATAACACATGCCTTGAGTTTTCTGTATTTGCTGGCAAAGATATGTGATTTCTTTTGCTCCTTATTGTTTATAGCAGAAAATGGAACATGAGGCAGGAACATTGCCCTTTACAAGGGAAAAATTGAGAATCCAGAGTGATCTCATGACTCCAAAGCAAATCAGATGATAAGCCTGGGAAGCTTACCCAGCTATAATGGTGCCTTGTACCAATCAACAGCACAGGATTAGTAGGATTAAAGTAAATCTTATTTCTGGCCATCCATGTCTGAATTTCATTTTGGCATCTGGTCAACAAAGCAACTGCCTTTTGCAAGGTAACTTGACAAATTTCTTTTTCCATAAACATTATGGGGAAAAAAACATTCTCTAAAAGTCTGTGAAGTGCTGTGTTATCTGTTGAGATGGTGCTAAAATTGGAGCAGAACAAAATGTTCAACTTTTATTTTATAATGGAGTGCAACAGAAGCATATCATGAAGTCACAGGTTTACATCTGCTCAGCTGAGAAGGAGCATTTTCTTTGTCTTTGTCATATACAACTTCTCCTTACACTGCGTCCAAGTTCTCCAGATAAAACACTTTGTATTACACACAATGTTCTCTTTTGCACCAAGAGTTAACCACAGGTTAATCACATTGGCTGACACATTTCTGTGTGTCAGATGAAATGGAGAAAGGAGGTTCATGGACATGAAAGGACATGGGTATGCACAGAAGTGAAGGAACTGGTATTTTGCAGTTGCAAAGATGCTGAGATTGCAAGCATTAAACAAAGAATGAGGCTTTCAGCTACATGAACATACTCTTTGAATGATCTTTGCCAGCAATTTTCCTCTTAAAGAGAGAATCTGCTTCTAAAAATAACAGTTTAACTCTGATACTTCATAGCATTAATTTCTCAGAGTAATGACATTTCTTAAAATACCTCAGTGTTTTCTTGAAGTCTGGATCTCTTTTGTGCTTGCAGCTGAGAGTCTCCTCTTCAGGTACCAGATGGAGACATGCCCCACATGCAGACATGTCCAAACCAGCATGGTGAGGAAGGCAGAGCTCAGTTCCAGCTCAGGAACAAATGAATTGTATTCTTCATGCTCTCCAGGTTTCTCCTCTATGCCAAGGAGTTGCTGACCTTGACAAATGCTAATGGTTAAAAAAATATACAAAACCTTTGTAGTAAATAGGAAATGTCATGTCTGCATTTCAGATGTCAACTTTGGTAGGACTATTTGAAGCACTGAGTATGTACTCCCCGAAACAGCCCTTTTAGCCTATTCCCATTAAGTGCTATTCAGGACAATTAACAGTGGTAGGGGCTGCTCCTTGAACTGTAAAAAGCTGAAGTTTATAATCCCTTCAGGCAGGGATTAACATCATTATGTTTGGAACTACTACTAGAATATCTCCTCCCTTCTTCCTTTCTAATGCCAGGTGAAGGCATGAGCCATCTGCTCCCATTTTACAGACTGAAATTTTCTGAGCTGTATGTTAGCCACTGAAAGTGGCAGAACTCTGGTGGCATCACTCTGATTTATGGGAGCAAAAGATCTGACCCAGAATGGTTATTCTGTTCTATTAAAACCATGCCTCTAAGAGTACACATAAGGGCTGCCTGCAACTCCATCTGTCCCTTGTGGTCTGAGGCCTGCTGCTGCTGTCCTCTGGAAACAAAGAGTAATAACAGCTTTTTAATCTGAATACAACCAGGTATAAAGATCATGCTGTCGAGAAACAACATATCACATAACACTGACTCTGCTCTCAATGGGTATTTTCAGTTTTATGGGAGTTTTCAGTCCAGAATGGAAGCACTAAAGCAAGTTTAGTAAAAAATCTAGTACCAACAGTGAATACTAGTAAATATTTTTAAGGGGTTAAATTCAGGGCTCAGGTGGTACTTATGAAGATACAGACCTACAGTAAAGTTCCCACAAAGCAGAGTCAATGGGCCAGTCAGTCAACTGGTACAAAAGCAGCCTGGCTACATAGAAAGGAAATAGTGCCTATTTTATTTATTGCTTGTCATTACTAAACAACTCATCCATTAAGCCACCAGGGACAAAACCTCCAGTGCTTTGGCTGGCTGTTAGCTGCTAATATCGAAGGTGTAATAAGGGGACCTTGGACAGTCACCTGGGATGCCCCTGAGATTGGCTCAGTTGGTTAAAGCATGGTGCTAGTAATACCAAGGCCATGGGTTGGATCCCTGTACAGGCCGTTCACTTAAGAGTTGGACTGAATGATCCTTGTGAGTGCCTTCCAACACAGATTATTCTGTGAAATTAGAAACAGTTCCTCTGTGAAAGGAAGGGTCTGACACCACTGAAGTCATTTGAGCTGTGCCACATGACATTGACACAATATGGTGTCAATGTACCCCCCCACGCATCTTTCAGTTCACACCAGCTCAAATATGGGCAGTCACTTCACAGCTGCATTAAGCTCTTGCTTTTACCGGGAAAACATTAGTGCCAGGAAGGGTGGAGAACAAAAGGGCAGGTGTGTGTGTTTAAATGCCAGCCCATTTCATAAACCTTGCCCTCCTTCCTCTGGGGCATTACTCCTTTCATGGACCCCACCGTGGCTGTGTGTGCAGTCCTCTCTAAACTGCACCCTGGAGGTCCTCTGCTTTTCCATCTCTACTAAAAAGAAAGGCAAGTTTGGATGAAAAGGCTTTGCAACTGTGAAATGTGATAACCAGGACTTGAAGGTTTCTAAATACCACCCTGTCAGGATGAAGGGCTGCTAGTTGACTTTTGTAACTCCTTATTCCATGACCACAGCATTCTGGACGAGCCTTGTCTGAAGTCAAACACGTCTCCACCTTCCCACCTTTTTTTCACTTCTTTGTCATGCATATAGTGTTAATTACCTGATAATTTGCTTCCTACAGTCCACACACTTTGCCTTCACCTAGGATTCACTTTGACAGTTGATGTGAACTACTCCAACCAAATTCCAATACATTTGCATGAGCTGTATGGATTATGCCTGGTGTTTTTAGGATGTGTTTGAACTTCTGTAGAAGAAAAATTAGAGGCTATTCTTCAACAGTGACCCCCACTGGAGAGTAAGCCTTAACCTTTGTTCTCCTCATCTAAGGTATTAAATTAATTATGGAGAGCAAGATAAGTAGCTCTCAAGAACAATTTGTGCTTTAGTAACTCTTTTCATGTAACCTAAGACCTTACACTTGATCAGTGATGTTGCAGTGAATTTTTAATGTGTTCTACACACGGATTTTTCTGAATTGCCATTTCAATTTGATTTTACTTTACAATGCTCAGTGTTGTATGCCTGTCAAGGCAGACTTGTAGGACTGGAATTCTGTGTCTAGTTTTGAAGTGAAAACAATATTGCTGAGACATTTTGCCTGTGGTAAGATTTTAAGTATTGTGACAAATGGTAAAATAGTAACAAATACAGGTAAAGTTGTAAGAACAAGGTTGAAAAAAAATGTACTTCTTGCCTCATGCTTCTCCTTCCTCTTTATTATCAAAGTTCTTTTTGAATAAAGACTACTTGCAATTCCAAAAGTAGCACAGTCCTTAATATTCTGGGTGCTGCACCACTCTTTTGAAGACCATCCTGTCACATCCTCCAGTCAGCAGTCTCACAGCAACATCATTGCCCCTGCACAGAAGAGAGCCTATATGAGTAGCATGGTCTATACTGTAAGGAACCAGAGGGAGTGCTCTCAGTTCTTATTCAGATGCTCAGAACATTTTTACTGGCCTGTATACAGCCTTGGCTGCTGTCAAGCTAGGTGCAAAACAGTAAATATTCCTAACTAAGCAAATATTTTTATTAAAGTAGCAATAAGTACACATCATTTGGAAACTAAAATTGATAGCAGACACCATAGCAGCCATGGAGAAATCCACATAAAATTCATAGCCAATACTTCAAGTACAATGGGCTAATGATAAAGATAAGGATCTCAACATAGTTCTTACAGGTACTGTCATTCTAGTGAATGAATAGGGAAGTGTTCTCTTGTTGAATGTAATGGGTCATGAGTATAAGTTATACTTCCTTCAAAAAAGTTTCCACGCAGCAAAAATCATACATCATGATTCAGTGCTACCTCCTTTAAACTGGTTATCCTACTTACTTTTCCTATCTACTTACAGTGGGTAAAACCAGCAAGGTACTTAAAACCACTGTGACTTTTATAATTCACTGTGGCCACTCTACTTTTCTAACATTTCCCCTCATATGGCTCATACTCACTTAAAACATTCCAGGGGTCATTGTTTCTCCACCTTCTAGATGTGAAGAGCAACAGACTCCAGGAAGTTTACTGGAAACCCTGACATCACTAGTGTAATACAGACAGTGCTGAGGTATATTGTGAGCATATCCTCCACCAAAAGGGAGATATTGGGGCCCAGATTCATTCCACCTGACTTTTGATACTGAGATGTCCAAGCTAGGAAGACAGTGCTTCTATAAACCAGGGGCACAAAAGGGCACTCTCAGAGCACGAGTCTACTCGTAGCAAGATGAACAACTCACTGTACCACAACATTAAGTAAAGAGTGAGTACAAGGGCTCTGCATACCTTTCTTATGTTTATAATTACAGTTAGGAGACTCATGTTATGGTCAGAGTACCCCCCCAACTGTGCTTTTTTCTGCAGCCTCTCTCCCCCCTCCTTACCCTCTCTGCCTTCAGTGGCCTCTGCCCAAAGGGAATAGTCTGTGTCAGGGTCAGAGGCAAATCATGCAGCACACCCAACATTTATTGTCACCTGCAGGAAAATAAATCTGTGCAAAAGAAATGAGAAGTTTAATAACTTTTACAGCTCTGCTCAGATGCCCTGCATTCAAGATGTTGCCTTTTTATTTCCAGAAACATTTATTTCACTTGCTAACTTCTAGGTTATTTTTCTTTGACCAATAACTCCATAGCACCCAAGTTGTTTTAAACCTCTTTTCTGACAAAAAAAATTAAATCTCCTGAGCCCTCTTGCTCTCTGAACAGTATTATATCGGATTAAACTTTTCATCAGGCATTTTGACACATCTGCACAAATGTCAATAAAACTAGAGCAATAAGGGCCAACAAAAGATGTTTTTGAGAATCAAAACACTTTGTGCAATGGCTTAAATGTGGATGTATGTGGGTTTTGTGCCTGTGTTTGGGGGTTTTTTGGTGGGGGGATAGAGGGGTGGGGGTTGCCCCAGCTCTTCCAGCTAGTTCAGGGACCTCTAATTAAAAATACGTATCGGTAAATATATAGTTACTCTAGGTGCAGAATCAAAACGTACAAGTCAAATATTCATTTTTGAACCAGCTTAACTTTTCAGTGTGATATCTTGTGTCTCTTTTGTGGAACATACATACATGGCTCTAACAATTGTAACTGTGTCAAGTTTTCTGATATTAGGTATCAGCACTGTATACCTGATACTGTGTATGGGAAAAAAATACAAGTCAGAGAATGGATTTGTAACAGGAGAAGCTATCTCCTACAAGCATATGCGAGTGTCCACATAACATATTCAAGATCTCAAAAACTCTTCAAAATACTTTCTAGAAGACATGTGCAAAGCATTCAGTAAAGTGGTAAGCTTTACTGTGTCCCTCTGACATTTATGTCTCCTCATACACGCACACATAGGTCTCTACCATTAATACTAGAATTAATGAGCTCTCATCATCTCTTTACTACAAGTTGTGAACTTCAGTTGTGTTGTGGTTTGAATTTCATGGACCTGAATGACTTCATTGATTTTATAAGCGATGTTGTTTGGATTATATCCGAAAATTAAAACCTACAGAACAACTCCTTGGTTTTCTAGAAAATGGGAATAAATTTCCTTGTAAATTTTGCTGCTAGTCCATCATCCCTTATTCATTCAGGTGCTCCTTTTCAGGTTGCTACCTACTAAGGGCATCTTACGCTCAGTTACTTGACTTCAAGCAATCGGTTACCATGGAAACAGCAAGATATTAGCTTTAGGCATCTTTTGGGCCAAATTTTAGGTGGAAGTCTCAGTGGAAAAATTGTCATTGTGAGACAGTCAAGTTTAAAATCAAAGCCAAAGGATCTCAGCTTAACAAAGGATTTGAGACAGATGTGGCTGGCCTTGTCTCTTTTGATAACCAGGGACTTCTAGCTCATGGAGGAGCTGGGATTAGCCGTGGATAGAGCAGACAAAAACATACACAAGGGACCTTTTAAAGAAGATCTTAAAAGAGACAATATATCAAAGCATATCCATACTGATGTAAGTAGGAAGGTGGTGTGGAGTGATGTTTGTTTGCATGTGCACGATGTTTTATTTGTGTAGTTGTAGACGTTGTTTCCACTGTTCATTGCATTGGCTTTGATAATACTGATAATAGAAAGAATTAAGGCATTATTTTTCCTACTTTAAAAAAGCGCAAGAAACCATTATCTTAACAGACTTGCTTTCTCAGTAAAGACATACAGCTTAATGTATTTACAGTCTCCTGAAATACTGCTACATATCAGTACATATATGAGGGATCAGGGACAGCACTCAGGCTGACTTGAACAGATGGAACCGTAAGTCTATCAGGGATGGTTTTTATGTATTACCAAAACTCTTTTAACACTGTCTAGTTTCCGCACCTGCAGGAAATACTGTGTCATCTACCAAAACCCAAATTTCAAGGATTAGCTAATAACATTTTCTTTGAAAAAGAGAGCTGATTTTTAACCAGTATCTTGAGTCTTTGAAGTCTCTGTAATCTATTTTCCCTGGTTGCTTTTAATGAGCCTTTGAATGTTACTCTGCAATTTCTTTTTTCTTTTCTTTTTTTTTTTTTTTTAATTTGGTGGGGGAAGGGAATATGCACTCACTTTTCTCCAAAGAATTTAAAAAATTCATTATTGCAAATAACTTTCACAGTACCAGAACACTAAGTTATGCAGTATCCTTTGAGTGCATCTATGGTAAATAAATCACAGCTTTGCTGGATTCTCCATCCCAGAGATTAATGAGATATAGAAGAAAATCCCAATTAACTTATATCTAAGATTGAGTCTCCTTTTTCTTCATGCAGGCTAGCTATCAGTGAAGTTTCTTCTCACTTTATTTGGCATCTGTACTATTCTCTGCACTACTCTAAATGACTACACGTATGCCCATGCCATGGTTTCAACCAAGATTACAAAATTAGCACAGCTGATGCTAAACTAGTTAGCTTTGGAATCTATAACAGGTAATGAGTGGCAACAGGGAACTCAGATGTGACTTTCATGTTAGACTTTTACAGTGGGCTTTACGGCTAGGTTGTGGCTGATACTAAACTAGCAAGTTCACTGATCTCCATTGCCATGCCTCAGTCCTTGCTATGAGTACATAGCCTGGCTTGTCTAGCATGAGCCTCCACTGGGCTTGCTTTATTTACCTCAGTAGCTCTTTTGATTCCAGGGAATATAATATGCCTGAATCTCACCATCAACCAGACACAATTTTCCCAAAGCTGGACAGCCTCTCCCCACTCTGGCTTGAAGCCCACTGCCAGGAATACACTGCACGTGCTGCGGTTGTGCTGGCACAGCTGCACATCTCTCCTTTCTGAAGCTTGGAGGGCTCTGATCCCACACAGCTTGGCCGCCTCCAAGACACATCCCAGCTGAGGGTACCGGGGATGGGGGGGAAGGAGAAGAAAGCATTGATGAATCATGCAGCCTCATGAATCAAGGCTGCATTTGTACATTGGAGCTGTGGACTTGACTCCACACTTGTGTTCTTGAGTGCTAAACTTCCCTCTGAAGGCCGTTGCTCCTGGCAGCCCCAATCTCCCTCCCCACTTCTTTGTGACCACAACCACAGACTCTCCGTCGACGCCTCCAGAGAAGAGAGAACAGGCCCCAGCCTGCTCAACTTCTTCATTAGTGCTGCTGGAAGCCATAATTAGATAATATGAGAGGGTTTTCCTCTTGCCAGCAGACAGACTTAATGTACAAAATCTGAAGTAATAATTTTCAGCATATTGCAACTCAACTGTAAAGAGGATAGGGCTGGGTTTTTTCAGTACACAGCTAAGGGACCCCACTAGGCAGAACACAGAAAGAGTAGATATAAAGGTGGGCAGCTGTATAATAGCTCTGTTTATCCTTAAAATAAATGCAGACTCTAAAGACATTACATTATTTAACATGTTTTTGTATCTGTTTCTAAAACCCCAAATATACCTTTTCAGCTTCTCTATCATATTTTTCTGGTTTAAGAGCAAATGACTAATTATGCTTCTATAAACGTTGTTTTCCTTTGGAATAGTAATCACTTACTTCATCAGACTTCTATTATGGTGCACTTTCAGAGCACTTAGACTATTACTTGTTGTTAAACAAAACAGGAAGCAATTTGACTGGCCATGATGAGACCACAAGTGGTCTCCAACTAAAAATGATTTATATCAGATGAAGATTCTTCTTAAAAGCTGGGCCATTGGTCCTGCATCCACCACTAGTACTGCCACGTGGAAGAACTATTCAGCCTGCTCAAGGATATGAAACAGTCTTTGCTGCTTTATGGTAAGAGTTAAAATATTAATGTTTAGGCTGCCTTTCCCTTGTTGGTGGAGAGTTGGAAGCACTGCCAAGCCACTGAGCATAAAACTACACTTATTGCCTCCGTTGTGGACAAAGACATGGAAGAAGGAATTAGCCCACCTACAAAGTAATTATGTATCTTTTGTTATTTTGATTTCTTTCTAAATCAAAGAGTTACTCCTGGCAGAGAAAATTTATTCATAATGGAAATCATACAGCTGGAAAGACTACGTGCGGGGTAGCATGAGCTTTTGCATTTACTTACCCCAGTGGTATTCAGTTCTGATTTGCTCCATTTTTGGTATTTTGGACCCCTGGAGCACAGGCTTTCCTATAAATTAAACATTTGCTACACTGAGTGGAATATGACCTGCACACTCCAGGCCAGAGCTTGCAATGCCCTAATGCGCTCTCCCTCATGAGTTTGGAAAGGTGAAACCAACATGATTCACTAGTGCTCTTCCTCTGCTGGAATCCATGTCAAAGAGCCCAACATCAGGAGCTTGGCTAAAACTCTGAGGGAGCAGCTGGCATGAGATGCTGCTAAGAAACCTGTGATGTGGACCAATCCTTCTCTTTCAGAACAAGCAAAGATAACTTGCTCAGTGTGCATAGCCCTCCAAGCAGCATCCAGAGCTGAGTGAGATAAGGTCATGCCACAACACAGAAAGGTATAGGCAGGTGAACATCCACCCAACCAAACTGAAGTTCCTCGCCTCTGGGAGAAGCAACAGAAACTGTGGAGGCCTTTCACAGAGAGACCTGACCTGGCCTTTCGCAGAGTATCTCCTTCTTCAGCTCCTCACAATAAGGAGTGGAAGTGACATTTCACTGATCTTGACTTGGTGACATGAACCGCAGGCTGGATTGGCACCAGAATACAGAAACTTTAAATTACTTCCACATTAGACTGTATGATAGAGAGTCTGGACACGTTCAGCATGCAATCTGCACGTGCCAAATTATTTTGGAATGTGTAAAAACGTATGTTGTTAACACTGAAAAAACGCTCATCTGTTGATGATGGTGCTTTCATCTTCTCAATAAATCTTCCTTTCTCTAGACTAGTATTGCTCCCACTGTCCTGATACAGGCAAAATGTCAGCTGAGGTCAGATGAGTCCTGAATCAAGACTGCAGACTTGGCTTGATGTGCATGAATGAACTGCCTGATGCCAGCAGGCAAAATTAAAGACAGCAGTGAAAATTTCCACAACGTAGGTTAAACCCCCACTGTTATCAAATTAAGTGCAATTAAGAAGTCAGAGCAACAAAAAGGGTGGATGGATCTCACACTGGAAGTAAAACATCTTTCTCCCTTCTGTTTCCCTAGAATGGATTACCTTTCTTTGTAAAGAACACAGTTTATTTTTGTCTGCTTCTTCTTTTATTGTGTTTTATTAAGATATAACCTCCTGAATTAACTTTTTGCCATCCTGAATGTTCCTACTTGGGACTGTAGAGATTGAATTAACCACTTGTCTGCATAGGCTGGAGGCAGGCATCACAGTGCTCCAGCTGAGGTCACTGGCAATTTTGCCCCAACAGAGCTCTCCTATATAGAACAGAGCCTGAGTTTAGTTTAAGACCTTTGTCTTCTGAAGATGGACCCATCTGCCCTTTCCCAAAACAGAGTGGCACAGCCCACATGGTAGAACCTAGTTTCCCTAAAGTCCAGCTCGGAGCTGGAGACTGCTCCAGTGACAGAGTTACTCTGCTGTGTTGTGTTCTGGCATGGAGTCTCAGAAAGGCATTCCAGCTGTCTGGGACATAACTCCTCTCTTCTGAGATGACAAACTGAGCATCAGTGTTCTCTAGGATAATGTCGTGAATACTTACATCTGTCATATTGGATCTGTTGGAAATGTTTAATATTTTTTAGGGGACCCTGAAATTTGCCAGCAATTCCCAACTTCATTTTTATCTGATCTTGGATTTATTGCACAGTCTTAACAACTATTATTTTTAAAGGCTTAAACAGGTTTGTTTTTGATTCTTTGACATCTCCTAGTACTAGCAGTCAATGGAATGTATGAATATGAAACTAATATTGATATCAAAGGAAATTACAGCATTTGCTGCTCAGGGGAACGCTCCACTGAGGCTTTTTTCTGACTACCAATGCCAGGTAGTAGTGATGGAAAACATTCAGTAGGTGTGCACTTAACACGAAATTCCTAGAGAGATTAGGAAGTTTCCCTATTAAAACAGACATTTCTTGCTAATAAAATTCAATTAGCATGTCAGCCTTGACTTCAGGCACATTTTAAAGGAAGTGTCAATTTAATAATCACTCTTCAGTTTGAAATGCCATCCCTACTCTGATTACAAGTAAACTCTTTAACAACTATAATTAGGAGAGTTTGGAGAAAGGAAGTTAGTTTGCATGTATTTAATTCTGTTTTGCAGCACCGTGTGTAGTCCAGTTATTCCTTTTGCTACATGTATACACACTCCTGCCAGCCCTGCATTTCCCCCACTTAAACTAGTGATTAAATCAGTGGGGTCATAGTTCAAGAGTGAAAAGGTTTATGGCAATACAAATATTAACAACTACCAGAAAGAGCATTACCGGGCTGGATCAGTGTAAGCTGGTGACAGCACATGAGTGCTTGGGGAAATGCAGCTGGACAGGAGAGAGATTAATGCAGAGAAACACTCACCATTCTAATGCCTGTACACGTCTTCACCCGGAGGTGTGAGGAAGGTTAGGAAACAGCTCTACTGGAAATAGTAAAATTCTCAAAGAAGGAGGAAAAGGTGAGTAAATAGGGTGCTCAGGCCCAGAGGACAAGAGAAAATTCAGACTGTGTAACATTAGTGGCGATGGCAACTCTCAGAAGAGACTTGTGGTCTCTTATATGCTCTATACACTTGTAAAGCTCTTTGTACCAATAAAGTTGTAGGGAAGCAGGAACCAGAAGTAAGATACGTGTCTCAGTACATCAGCAATGTGGCCTTCACTGAAGGAGGAAGTCATCTCGGTATCCTGAACATACTGTCAAAATATGAATTACCAGCCTTTTGCCTCACTAAGTCACTCAAACTTAGGGATTGTCTTCAGCAAAAGCATTTGTCAGTAAAATCTTAATGTTCCCATGCTTTGGATAAAATTTTAACATTTACCTGCTGAAACAAACTGGCAAGACTGAGAGTCCTAAATGAGCAGGTTCCAGAGGGAACTGCCCTGACTGCTACTTTCCTGCCTTATGGGCTTTTACCTCTAATGTGGCCTTGGTGTGATGAAGGAATGTCAATGCTGGGTCTAAGTGCAGAATGGCAGAAGTCCCCATGGAAGGGACTTTTTGAAAAAGGACAATTTTGCTAGCCTAAGTGGGTACAGGTTTGGGAATGCTCTGCCTGTGACATCTTTGCTGAGAATAAATAAGCTATATACTTAAGGCAGGCTAACATCAGCAATGACAGATTCCACATTATGGCCAAAAGGCCACAACTTCATTAATATGATGCCTAAAGGCACCCTCCTGAAAGCTGTGGAAAGAGGAGGAAATGACAATAGCCTACAGCACTCATCAGCCTCTCCTCCCTTTCTGGCACAGCAGAACAAGACACAGTGCAGCAGGCCAGAGAAGCCCTGCCAAACCGGGTGAGATTGCCTAATCCTAACTCCCTGCTTCCTGCAGCTCACTGCAGCAGGAAACCAAATTCCTTCTCATCTGCCAGTGGTTCTGCCCTCTGTTTCCAAGGCCAGGATCATCCCCTAGCTGTGTAAAGTCACACCTCAGCTAGGCTATCAGCAGCCGATGTGAGCCGGGGGATGAGTACAGCAGTGGTATGGGGATGGGAAGCTGTGAAGCAGTTACTGTGGGCTGTGACCAGGTGCCTGCTACCACCAGCAGCACAAGTGAGAGATTAAGCAGGACCTTTCTTTTACTGTTAGCCCATTCTTCCATTCTCGTATTGGATGTGTCTCTAAAGTAAACCACGGTGCAGCCTTTCACTGCCACAGGTGAAAACCAATGCTATCCACAGCAGCATCCCAACCTAAATTTACAGCAACTAATGCAGGAAAGACAGCTCATGCACATGCAAGAAAGCAGTATGATTCAACACAATTTTTTTCCCATCATAAGTAAATACACAAGGAATCATTTCACATATTTATCTCTGTTCATGACCGATATTCTTTCTGACATGTCTCAATCTTTGAGGTCATCAAGGGCTTGTTGAAATCTAGTGATGCGGAAGTTTGTTCCAGGCTGATGTGTTCACAAATTAATACTTGGGGTCTTGAGGTTTAACTCCAGCTGAGGGAAGCTATCCCCCCTGCAGTCAGTGCAGAGGGACCAGCCCCTCTGAAGGGAACTTCAGAGCTGAGACCCAATGTTAAACATTCAAAATCCCCCATGGAAGACTTTTTCCTCTCCTTTGGCTACGAGAGAGACTCCAGAGACTCATCTCATGAGACTGAGGTTGATTTTTGGGACTGCTCTCCTCTTACTACATGTACTATTAAACAGAAATACCAAGAGCAATCCTGGGGGCAGCTGAGAAGCTACTGAATGTGAATTTGCACTACACAATATTACTGATGAAAAACATGTAGCACGTGCATGACTGGAGCCACCTGACTCCTCAGTGCCTGCAGTGATCAAAGGAAAGTGACGCGTCATCTCCACGTCCCCGGTGGAAAGTGCCAGTGCCCCTCACATGAGCTGTGTATGGAGTCTGTTCTGTTTGCAATGAAAAACTAAGAAAAATGCAACATCTAAACTCTTGGAGGGAAGGCCAGTAATGTAACAAAACTTCCATAATGAGATATGCTCCCGATAGTGGAGACACACAGACTTGGCAGGACCTGCCTCCTTTAAACAAGTTCACTCATGCACAGTTTGGCACTGTGTCCTGTGCTGAAGTCACACAATTCTCATGGGACTAGTGGCATCCCCAAGGGAAGATGTACCTTTCCAGGCATGGGGTAAAAAGAGAGACTGTGGAGTCTACAGAAATGTATAGTAGTAATAACAGACCGGGAAAAGTAAATGAAGAGTAAGCACTGTTTTCTGGTAGCTTTGCTAAGACTGAGGAGGGATGGACTGCTGGAACCAAGGCAGTATGAAGCAGAGCGTTCTTTCAAGGGAAAGAGGAGAGCTGCACAGCTCTTGTCCTACCGGAACTGGTCAGATAGTATGTGCAATTGGGAGGCTGTGGTAAGGCACAATCTAAAATCCTGCCTCTTGCAGCTTTTACCTGTTATGTATTGCTCAATTCACTGGCTCATCAGGTGCCTGTGAGAGAGGCAGGATGAGTGCCTGAGCTGATTTCCTCAGAGGTCTCTCCTGGCCCTGCCTGGTGAGTGCTATATTCCTGTTTCTTCGTCCTTTTCTTGTGATCCCACACCAGTTTGAATGGCTGCTGCTCTTACTGAAGCATTAAAACTTAGCCATTGCCCCCTGCTTTATGAACCTCAAGTGAAATATTAAAATACCTTTCAGTGGCTTATAAATAACGTGCCACGACTCCCACAGGTAGGAAGAGCAGCACAGTCCATGCTCCATTACCAGAGCTAAAAGCCTCCCTGATGCAGAAGAAACTCAGGAGCATGGGGTACAAATGTTGCAGTGATTTTAGCATTGGCTCATCTTGGGTCCAAGAAATACTTTTTGTACTGTTTGAGCACTGCTCCTGGACCTGCAACAGCTCTCACATCTCTACTTGCTCCCACTGGGTTGCACTTAAACTTCAAGCTCCCTAGGAGGTGTAGGGAGGTGATGCTGAGATTTGAGCAGGCTCTGAGCCTTCCCCATTCTCTGAGCGCGGGGCTGGGGCCCATTTCAAGCCAAGTTAGAAAACTGAGCTAAAGACATGAGCTGCCTCTGTATCATGGTTGTTCCCCTTACCAGAGGCAAAGCATGAAGGCACACAATCAGTCCATGCCAAAAGCCAGCAGCAGGGCCAGTTTATCAGCTCAGACTTTGATCTCTGTGAAAGCAGCCGTATCCGCCCTCTTGACCTAAGCTTGTCCCAGGAGCATGTTGTTGGTTCGGCAGAATGTGGGGTGTCCGTATCACCAGGCTGGTGGTGATGCCCTCTGCAGCTCAGGCTATTTGACCAGAGGTAATTGAAAGCTGCCTGAATGTGGTCATGTAATGACAGACTGTACCACAACACACATGTGCAAGGATGACAAGTTAAGGTCAAGCAGGCAAACTTAGGCTAATGTTTCCAAAGTGGGGAATGCCTGCATTTGCATCTGTCTGGTTCTCCTTTTATGGTAGCTCCTTCAGTGGTATTTACAACCAATAATTTAGAGTTTATGTTCAGATTTCACACCTGCTCGTTAGGCACGTTCACCTTTCAGAAGTGCATGTATGCAAGCTGAGTAGTCTTGTGTCAGAAGCAGTGCTCCTTGTCTGACCGAAACCCAGCTTTTCTCTCCTTAGAAGCCCGGTGACCAAGTGCATCCGCCTGACTTAAGGGAGCGCAACATCCTCTGCGGTGCAACATCCTCCGCGGTGCCCCAAGGGCACCGGCCTCCCGCAGTGTTCGGGCTTGGCTGACCAGGGTTCCCTTTTGCCCCTGGCGACAGCTTTTCCTTGTGCTTCTTCTTCTCCGCACCTGAGCAGTGCTCCTGCCGGAGGGGAGGCAGGCCGAGCCGGGGGGCGTAGAGGAAGAGTCTCCCCGGCGCAGCGATCCCCAGCCGACCCGGGCCGCCGGTGCCTCCCGGCGCCCGCACCCCGGGACGGCGCTCCCGCGCTGGGCCCCGCAGCGCCTCCCCGTGGCGGCGGACGTTCGGCACCGCCCCGGTCCCGGCGCCCGCCCCCGCCCCGCCGCTCTCCCGGGCGGGAGGCTCGGCGACTCGCTCCTCCTCGCGGCCGCAGGATTCCTCTCTCCGGGCTTTCGGGCTGCCCCTTCACACCCGCCGCCGGAGCGGGACGGCGTGCGAGCGAGAGAGCGAGCGAGCGAGGCGGCGCGGATGCGCCCCGGCTCCCCGCGGCGGCGGCGGCAGCAGAGGCAGCGGCAGCGGCGGATGCTCGGCGGCGCGGCGGCCGCTCCGCAGCCCAGGAGCCCCACGCAGGGGGATAGCGAGGCGATGAGCCGCCCGCCGGCGGCCGCCCGCGAGTGACGGCGGCGGGGCAAGGAGCGGCAGCGGCCAGGAGGAAGAGGAGGAGGAGGAGGGCAGCGATCCCTGCCAGTGCCCGCGGGAGCCCGGGAGAGCCCCGGCCGAGGGCTCGGCCATGCCCTTCGCCAAGCGGACCGTGGAGCCTCAGCGGCTGTGCCGGCGGCAGCCCGCCGCCTCTGTGCTGGAGGAGAGCTGGGTCGCGGAGCCGCCGCCGCGGGACCCGCCGCCGGAGGAGCCGGGGACGGCGGGCGAGGGCACCGAGGCGGCCGGCGGCGGGGAGAGGGAAGCGGCGGCGGTGCTGATGGTGCTGGACCTCTGCTCGGTCAGCAACGTAGCCCTGTCGCGGATCCTCCGACAGCTCTCCGACGTGGCCCGGCACGCCTGCACCCTTTTCCAGGAGGTCGAGGCTGACATCCAGGGCACTCACCGCCGCGTACGGGCGCTGCACGGCCGCATCGCCGGCCTCCAGGGAGCTGTGCGCGGCCTCGACCCCAAGCAGGAGGCAGTGCGTAAGTACCACGGAATGCGAGATGGATGGGGAGCACCGCGGGATGGATTGGGCGCACCGCAGGATGGATGGGGCGCACCGCAGCTCGGGGCACCTGGCGGGGAAAGCCAACCCCGGGCAAATCGCCGTGCAAAGTTTGGGGCCAAAGTCGGTGGGAAGGGAATCTCGGCGGGGCAGCGGAGTGGGAAGGGGCCGGGCCAGGCGGGCGCGGATCGGGTCGGGTCGGTGGGCGCCGCTGGGCGCCGCGGCGATGCCGGCGGGAGGGATGATGTCAGTGGTTTGTGCCTTACGTAAGGAGCTGGCTGGCGGGGCTCTCGGGGCGCATCTTTTGCAGCCAAGGGTTTGGCCTGGGAGAGGGACGACGTCTGTCTGCGGGGCGCCGCGGGTGATGGGATGTGGATGATCCGCCGCACCCGGGCATCTTTGGATTTTATCCCTTTGCCGGCCTGTCCCCGAGAGATGTCTTTCCCGTAGAAGTGACTCTGACTTCCCGATTGAAATTTTAAGGTCTTAAGTAGAAATAATAAAGCTGCTTCGTCGTTACCCAACTTTCGGGGCCATAAAATAAGGAAGTTTAACTAATGACATCTTTCTGTTTAAAGAGTGGCTTGAGGAGCCGGGCGGGAGGAGAAAGGGGGGGGGAAGGGAGGAGGGGAAGGAGAAAGATCAAGGCAATATGCGACTTGTGTTATGAGGAGTGATTGAATCCTGTTTCTTTTCCACCCAAACTATAAAAGCGGTGACAGGCTCCGTAGTCCTAACAGCTGCTGATTTCTGCTGAATATGGCTCGTGTTCACAGAAATGTAGTGATTTTGTACTCTCATTGATGTGTGTGCTTCCCAAGACTTGTGGATATGTATTTTTTGTTAGGTAGGGCTGTGGATTGGAAGTCTGGAATAGCAGAGATTGATGTCGATTCTGACCTGTTATTATCTGATTTAGGAAAAACAATGGCTTAAAAGGGGAATTTGGCTTAGTTTTTACCTCCTGCTGTACCTCTTTAAATCCTGAATACCTCTGCTGAGTACAGCAAAGTGAGTTTACACTGGGGTAAATGAGACTATTCCTCTTCTAGGTGTTTTTAATGAATGTGCGATTTAAAAAATGTGTTCTGGATTTCCTCCCCTTTGGAGTGGTATGGAATATAAGCAACTCTTCTAGGATCAATGAAGCTTGATTAATGGAATCAAGTCTTAAGTATTCAACGGTATTTAAGCTACATACTCGGCAGCTCTGGTGTGACTTTACTGGTGATATATTAATATACATCAACTGTAAATGAGACCAAGAGAGACTTTCTGTGGTTTCAGGATGAGTGTGTAATCAGAGCAGAGTGCTGGGCTGTGATTGGAAATTGCGGTGAGAAGGAGGCTTGGCTGAGCTAGTGAGGGAACTGTCTGAGGAAATGAAACTCCTCATATCACATTCTCATCTGTAGGTCTTTTGAGCTGAGTAACTGCGGGTATATACTAATGTAAGTGAGAGCAGAGCTTAGCCGTTCTAATCCGTACGGCTTTCTTCTTTCTGGATTGTGCAAGTGCAGCTTGTTTGCAAATCACAGAGCAAAATCTTGATATTACAGCACAGTTATGTCATCTGCTTAATTAGAGAGTCTGGCTTTATCCCTGTGATGATAAATGCAGAATCCGTTTCTTTGGTGTTCTGTTTTCTTTTAAATCCTTCTCTCCTTAGAAGGGGAGAGACTTTTGGTCATGATCTTCCCTGTGTCTGCCAGCTGTTCCTCTCCCCCTTGTATACAGCACAGTGCCACTGATACAGCTGCAGATGTCCCCCGCTCTGGTCAGCCAAAGGATCCTCCACAATGTCGGGGCTTTGCTGCCACCCATCCTCCAGTAGGAGTGTATCTTGCCTCCAGCTATACAGCTGCTTGCAGGCACATCCCCCAGTCCTCACCACTTCTTTCCTTGCAGCGCTGTACCACATTTCTTTAAAGGTGAAAGTCACACCAAACTGCATGAGCGGTCAACTTCTTTGCATGCTCTGGCTGCTTTTATTCCCCATCCAGTGCTGGACCAGCAGAGCTGCATTTGCATAGTACTACATCTGAACATCTCAACTGAGCTGAACAGCTCCATTCTGTACATCACCTCCTCACATACCCCAAGTCCGTATACATACACCTACAGCAATGCCTCCCTTTGGCCCCTAGGCTGCTCACTGTTTCCAAGGGATAGATAAAACTACCTCGCAGGAAACTGCCCATCCTTGCTGTAGTGAATGATAGTGTGCTTTGTCCTTTCTGGGCTGACGCCTCCTTCTTCATTATTACTTTCAGCAAGACTAATGCTAATGTTTGTTTCATGCATGAGGTGCCTACACAATTCACTCCTGAAAGTATTACGCTCAAGTTACTGCACCCAGTTGTTTTTTTGAAACCAAGAGAGCAATTGTGGGTGGTCACAGGTCTGCCCAGGACTTAACCAGAATCACATTAAGGCATACTGACTTCTACCTCCTGTGGCAAACATGGGAATGATGGGATAGCCTCAGGGGTCAGTCATTTGGCTGTCCAGCCCAAATGACACATCTGAGAATAATTCAGAACTGGATGGAGGTTTGGACTGACAACCACAAGGAACAAATTGGTGACGGGCAAGCAGCCACTGCACCTGTGGCATCACTGTAATGGTTGCATTGAGCTTACTGCATACCAGGAGTCTGGAGGGGCTGGGATGCTTGATGCATTGGCCAAGACACCATGTACCGGGATGTTAACACTATGACAGTACAGCCCAACCACACGTTTTCTAAGTATTCAGTTTAAAACTACTAGGATATCTTGCTGCAGTGAGACATTCTTAATGTTCCAACTTCAAGTGCAGCACAGTGATTTGAGAATAATGCTATCAGACATGTCCTAGATACTGAGCGGTGACAGTGGAAGGCCTTTTTCTCCATGCCTCATAAGCCAGCTCGATTCTGAGATTCGCTTGTGAAGGCACAGGCTGGGTGAGGAAAAGGAAATAATGGGCTAATGCCATCTCCAGAGCTACTGGAACCAGTGGTTAGAGGGGCATTCCTTGCCCAGAATGCCATTCCTTGGCAATCGGAGAGGTGATACTGAGGGGAAGTGGAGCAGGAAAGGAGCTCTCTTGAATAGCATATAATACAATTTTGCATAATAATGTATTTTATATTGAAAATTATATATTATGGTATTAAAATAAAACATCTATGTTGGATTCAGGAAATATTAACAAAGAATTAAAATTAATTACAACTGGGATTTTCTCAGTAATGCTTATCACTACTGCTGTCCTTTTCACGAGGCCTTAACATTCTCAGCTCTATTGCTATTGCGGTGGTGGACATTTACAAGAAGGTGTATACTTTGCATTAAGAAAAGTACTTAAACTCCTGCTGAGCTAAGGGTAAGGGTGTTTACCTATGTGTTGCCCTTTTGGTTTTGCCACTGTTCAGAAAGTGGGATTGGAAAATCTCATTAGGAGCAATAAAGGACTTATTCTGGGCTGTCATAAGCAGGTCATCTTCAAAAACTCAAGGTCCCTTGCCTCTGCCTCCCCAGATGCTGTTTGTCCTTTCATCTTTCTTTTAAGCCTCTGGCCAGCTAGCATCTTGCAAATATGAATCCTTTCCCACCCTCTGACCGGAAAAGAAACAAGGGTGAGAAATGTTTTCCTGTTCAGCTCCTGAACTAACTACTTTGCCCTTCTGTCACTCCAAGTACTTTACTGCTTTTCATCATGAGCAGCTCCAGAGTCTACTTCTAAAACAGAACCATGTGGGAATAACATGATTGTTGTCAGTCTGAGTGTTGCTTAGGGTTTTCTTGTTGCCAGCAAGAGAACTGAGCAGTGTGGTACTGCCCAGTTTTATTATTAGATGCTTGATTATCTTGGTAGTACAGAAAGGTAGGAGAAGTGCTGGACTTGGTGCCTCCATTATTTGGAAAGATGATTTCTCAGTCTAGGGGACTACAGATCTGGCAGTTTAAGTGGAATATTGTACTTTTCAGAAACTGATGATGTAAGCCATCTTGCTTTCTGAATAATCGGCATCGACTGGGCAGCAGATTTTGAAAGCCCTAGCTAATGAGATCCTTTTTGCACCCTGGCATCCCGGAGAATTCCACACATTCCAGACTTTTTTTCTGAAAGCATCAACGTGTTACCAGTAGCCAATCTTTCTAAAAGCTGTATCGTTTCCAGCAGTTGCCTGCTGTATCTTCATTGCTCCATTTTTCCATTCCTGATTTTCCTATGTGCTAGCAGTTAGTGATGCAGCTGCTTAGAAGTGTGGGGATCTCCCGTGTTACTCTGCTCTTCAGAGGCCCCTGGATCTCTACAGTGAGCTCCCCTATAGGTTTTTCTTCTTTCCTGAAGTGTCAGTATTGAGATAAAAAAGACAATTCTGTACTGACTCTTTATCATTTTAGGCTCTGCATTAATTTATTCTGCTTGATTGAAGTTGGTTACTGAGAACAGCCTGGCTAGTTTCACTCTTGCTTTTAGTCTCTTTCATTGTGCTTTTTAGGTGGGGTTTTTTGATTTTGTTTGGTTTGGGGTTTTTGTTAGTGTGGTTGTTTTTTTTATTTTATTTTTAACCACACTGATATAATGCTCTTCTGTTTGGGTTTTAAGCACTGCAGGGAAATGTTTAATCCATTATAAGGTTTTAATATGTTTTCTGCCATGATCCTACCATTTTTACAAAACATATATTGGACCCAAAGCTTGTCAGATAATGCATCTCCTCCCCCTTGACTTAATGAGCTGAAGTCTCAATTGCTGTTGAAATGGAATCAAGAAACTTTCATGCTTCCATCTCAGAATATGATTGCCTCTTAAGGCCATCCCAGGCTAAGTGTTGGTGAGCATCCTTGCAGAGATCTTCAGGTAGGTACGTAAGACCTTAAGAGTAGGTGCCATCTTGAAAGAAAAATAAAAGTGCAAGATGAGTAGATAAATATTGCATTTTATCTCAGCTTCTGAAAATCCTAGAGAATTTAAAGTGCAATTTTCATTGTATGGATATTCTATTGTGCTGAGGCGCAACTGTAGACCTCTGTAGGTTGGATATATTTATGCAAAAATAACTTAGATACTGCTGGAGACAAATCCGAACAGATTTCTAGCTTCCTTTAACTCTGTATTATAGTCCTTTATAGTGAATGAGCCTTTCTAAGTAGTTATTACACTCTTAGAGGTACACACTGATGTAGCCTGAGGGATATGAGGCACAAGGGTGTATTCAGAGCTCCCTTCGTACACTGAAATTATATGACTTGGCAAATCCTTGTTGGGTGCAGAATAAAACCTCCAAAGAAAAGCAGTTGTACGGTGGATGTAATAATCCATTGCCTTCAGCTTTGTGTCCTGCACCTGCCCCTATGGAATGACACATCCTCTTCACTTATTCTTTTGGAAAAGGAGAAAGGCTTTACTTGCCAGGTGTGGTTTCTTGATGTTGTGCTGGTCACTGTATACTCATTTGAGTTAGAGAATGCACCTCGCTGGTGTGCTTGCCTGTAGTTTGTCCATGAATGCAAATAACCCAAGTTGTGGGTGTGGGAAAGTTAGAGAATCTCCTCAGTGCATAGCTTCTTCTAAATGCAGAGGACTGGTGGCAAGTTATCAGAGTTGAAAGGAGCAGGAGGCCAAAGCATCAGCTTTCCAGCTTACCTTTACTGCTGTCAGAACAACAAAGGAACAGAGGAAGAAAAACCTGCTCACTTAAGGATCCCATCCCCACCTTACCTAACATTAGCTAGAGCACCATTAGCTAGAGTACTGTCATTTAGGATAATGATGCCTTATCTTTGTTTACCGAAAGTGATAGAGGACCTTTTACACAGGAACACGACCATTCAGAGGCTGGACTTGAGGTGTTTTTTGCTCATGCATTTAGTATGTGATAGAAGGTAATGGGATGCAATTTGTCGGGTAGCTTTGGCAGAGATGTATTCAATTCTTTGGAATTTAGGGTTGTCACCTTCAGTCCTGTTAGCTTGTGGAACGCAGACTGGCCTCTTTGCAGATAAAAGCATAATGTAAAATCTTTTGTCCTGCCGAGATCAGTGAGTCTGTCAGTGGAAAGGCTCTGAGAACTCAGTGCTCAGGTAGATTCTCTAGCCATTACCTGGCACAGCCTGGTAACAGATGAAGAGCAGACAGCAGTGGTTTTCCTTGGAAACCATTCCCTGTTATACAGATTTAAATCTTCTGGAGTTTTGCTGAATGTCATTTACTTGATCTTCCATTGGTGGAGCTCAGAAGGCCTTTGCCTGTTTTACAGCTCCCTGCTTTTCGTTCTACTAATAGTACCTAAACTAATGTACTAGGTTTGAATGTTTGGGGCTTTTGTTGCTATATGGAGAGCCTGCCAGTTAAAAGGCACAATACCAAAAAATATTCAGTGCTTGATTCCCACTTCACTGCTGCTACATAGCTGAGTAATATAATAGTAGTTAGTGGAACTTCTTTCTGGCTCATGCTCAAGAACCAAGCATGGGGCTCTGGTGGGTTTATTAGAAATTCTGCTGGAAATGTTTTAGTTCCTTTAAGACCAATGAGGTCTCTTTCACATAGGAATAAAACTGCAGAGAAGATAGAATCAGGCCCATAAAGAAACATATACTTACTGTGGATCTGATGGTTTAACAGAAATACTTCCTACAGCCCCTTTAAAACTCCATACTTCTGTTTAAAAGCCTTTATAATGTAATGGGTGTGTTCATAGAGAAACATAAAATGAATGTTGCAGTGAAATCAATGGAGTCATTCCTGCTTTTGGTTAGTTCCCCCACTGATACAGGAGAGATCTGGAGATTAAGAAATAAGCAGACTGATAACTTACTGAGGGCATGGGGAGGTCATTCACCTGTTGATTCAGATGCATAAAAGATGGTAGTTTTCCTTTATGAAAGATGAAGGGCTTGGAATGTTTCCAAAAAACTCTTGCACAATTCTCAAAAGTCCTTGAACTGAGGGAATAACTTGCAGGAAGCAAATATAAATACCCAGTCAAAGGGTGCCACTCAGTTGCTGTTCTGGATCAGCACAATCAGGATTTGTTGGCGTTTCTTACATACGTTTACCTGTTCTGTGGCTTCAGTTTCAAGGATCAGATTATGGCCAGTCTGGCAGAGATGTGCAAAGGTGGGAAAAAAAGAGGGGAGCCGGCCCTTACTGCTCCCTGCCGTGAGCCAATCCCAGCCTCTCCTTCTCAGTTCTGGCAAAGGCAGACTTCTCAAGTGTGGCTGTTTAAAGGCAGTACCTGGCTCTTCCTCTCTCCAAACTGGAGAGCAAAAGAAATCTGATGCAGGGGAGTGATGGCTGTTCAAAAAAGCCCCTGATCTAACACATTTCTTTTACACATGCCATGTTGTACCCAAATCAAGCAGAGACCCTCAGGGTACTCTTAACAGCAATGTTATGATGTCCAAAATGGGGAAAAAATAGGACCAGCTGATGTGAGCAATAAACAGACACATTTTAAAAGTATTGTTGCAGGGTTGTGTGGTCTTCTGAGTCAGAGAGCTGCAATTTTTCGAAAGCTGCTCTTTCCAGTCACTTGGCATCTTCATGTAATCGGAGACTGACATCAGACTCTCGATTGGAACTACTTGAGTTATTAGGCCGTGAAGAGCAGAAACTCTCTGTGTTACCCAGTGTGTATGAGGGGGGAAGGTTTTTTTCACTTCCTTTGATGTATTAGCATCAAGAGAGGGAGTCTTCGCTTCATTCTTAATTGCTTCTCGTCTTTGAATTTATATACCAATATGGAAGTAACTGCAAAGGGAGATAGCAGAATTTATAAAAAGTTCAAAAAAGCAGGGCTTAGAGCATGATTAAAATAAAAGATAGCATACAGTGTATGCTGTTTTTAGCTGAAATATCTCCCTAGAATACTTTCCATTTACATTCTCATTATATCTAACTGCTTCTAATGCACTGCTTAGTTTAACAACTGGCATGTTTTTAGGGTAGATTTTATAGTAGATATACACCCACTGTGTTCTTAACTCGAGACTTTAAATTGCAGTATCTGTGTTGGACAATCTTTTCTTATACCTTCTTGGCTGAAGGCAGAAAGAAAGCAATAGTGATAGGAACCTAATTAAGCCTGTAGTCTAATTACACCAGGAGCTGTGTGCTTGAAATGCTGTTCAGTTCAATGAGTGCTGCATGGCACTGCCATGTTAAGTCCCGGCAGAGAATGACATATTTTTTTTTAATAGGATCACTGTAATTCTTACAAAGGCACCATGGTTTTCTCTTTCTTTTCAGCTGCCAAGGCAGTTGGACTTTGAACTACAGCCGCTCAGACCAAGTCCCTGAGAAAGTTTGGAGGAGAAGTCTTGCTAGCATGTGCATGTGATTAAGGCAAATGAGCATAGGGCGGTGTGTTTGTGCTATAAATATGCATAACATCTTCAGGCCTCCGCAGCTTTTCTCCCTGCCTTCTCAAAGTTTTTTTTCTGTTATCTTGATGATTTTTTTTTTGTTATATTGATGATGTTTAGCCAGGACAGAGGGTGAATTGTGGGGGAAAAGGTGCTAATCCTTCTCTTGAAGCTGTGTGTATCAGTGTCTATGGAATTGGGCCATTTTTAGGAGCAGAATATGCAGGGCACATTGAAAAGTTCCTGTGTGTCCAGAGGCTTTGGATTGCTTTAAAGGCAAAACTGGGCTCTCTGTGCATGCTCAAGTTCGCTGGACTTTTTTCCAAAAAAGGCATTACCGAGCATTGTTCATTGGCCTATGACTGTCCATGATTGCAGAAATCAGATCTTCTGGATGATGAAACTCAAGACAGGCAGCAGTAACTCGCTGTGATGCTCAAACTTTTTTAAAGATGATATACATTTCACTGCATCAAGTATTTAATGAGCGATTTAATTTTAAGTGAAATGAGAGATTAATTATGCTTTAATGCTTACCATGCAAATTAGAGTGGGTGCAAAGAGTGGGCACTACCCAGCTCCATTTTTTCTCCCTGTAAGGTTTGTTTACTCACAGGAAAAATAGGGCCAGTTCTTGTCATATGCATGGTCTTTTTTTTTGTGAAGTGGTTTTTGGTGAAGTGTTGTGTACAGGAGGAGAGTCAAGAGATGTATAATAATTCATTTCTAAAAAAAGAAAATCACCTATCTTGGATCGACCACTGACTTTCACATGCCCAGCTTTAATCCTGGAAGATACGTAGCTCTGTGCAGTCCACGTTTTGAGTGCAAGCATTTTTTTTATCTTGTTTTTCTGGGGGGAGATAGCTTTCTTGTACTTATCCAAAACCCTTTCTGGCCTTTCCGTACCCCAGCAATTAACACCATCATGGAGTCTCCTATCTCAGCATGCTGAGGAGATCTCACCTTCCCTTCTGTGCGGACTGTTCCCTGCAATTAGTATTGCTGCAGGAACCTGAAGTCTTGGTCTCTGTAGAAAACTGCCTGAAGTCTTGCACACAGTTAGCATGCCAAAGACAAATTTTCCCCATAAACTGGATTATCCTGGCAATACCGTTTTTGCCTGTTTTTTTATCAAAACACTATTATAGAATAGCGCACACTGTGTGTGTATAGCAGCTAAGAGGTGGGCATGGCCATGTATCTCACACCAGACATTCAGAAAGTTTGTATCTGTTACTCAGCTACAGTTTCTACTACATTGCCATGATGCAGAAATCATTAAGATGCTGCCAGGTAAGGGAGAGAAGAGAAATTCCTACTGCATTTGAAGGAAGGGCTTGTTCTTTATTAGAAAATAGAAAATCCACAGGGGAAAGAATACCATATAAATGTTCCAAACTAATAAAAAAAAAAAAGTACTGCGGTTGGAGCTCACATTTACATTAATGTGAAAGTCAGTCTTTACATGACATAAAAGCTGGAGAAAACCAGGCTTCATTAGTTCCGCTGCTTGCAAAACTGGTTGTTCATATTCCTCTTTCCCCTCTATAATTACTGATTATTTCTTTTCAATTTTAATTTTTTTTATTTTTTAAACTTATGCCTTGAATGACTTTCATTTTGGGCCATCCTATCCTTTACTCATCTTTTCATGGTGGCTTCACAGGGGATATATTTTTAACTCTGTCTTAATGGCAAAGGCAATGCCCCCCCCCTCCCATCATTGCATGAATGAAGAGTATTAATTTTTACAACTGTGGTTTATTCTCCATTGATTATCTTTAATGTGATACTGTCTTGTTCAGTTAATAAACCACCGTTAACTTGCTAAGATGTAATTATCCCCCTCCTCCAAATATAACCTGCTTTTAATAGATATTGTAAATGCATTTATTTTGCCTGCCACATTAAAATCACTGGTTTAAGTTCCTTCACTTTCAAATTGCACTCTAGCTGAAGTGTATTTTGTGGCAATCATCTTGTCATTACTCTTCTAATAGTCTAAAGTAAGTATCACCACTTCATGACTTCAGCAATATTTTTTGTCCTCTGTTACAGCTGCCACATGCTTGATAAATAGCCTTGGTGCCCAGACAGAGGTTGGATAAGCTATGTTCTGGACAAAACCCTCCTAATGGAGACTAGGAGACTCACCTGAAGGTTTATCATTAATTCTCTGTCACTGTTATCTGGTGTGAATTGGTGCCCAGAGCCTGCAAGCTGTGCCTTTGCAAGCCAGAAGGAGAAAGCTAGGATGAGAGCCTGACCACAGATGAGGCTGATCCTGAGTCTGACAGAGGAGGAGGAGAGAGGCCAAGGCAGAGCTGCAGAACCTGTGCTCATAGCTTCCCTTGGCTGACTGTTTGAAGTATGACCTGGGGTTATTTACCCAGTTTGTGCTGTAAACAATTTCAGGGACCTCTGTCAATACATGCAAAATTTACAGGGCAATTCTATTCAGTGATGAAACCATCTGCCTACAGGTACAATGTGGAAATGAACACCCCTATTTGAGAACTGCTGTAAATGAGTGAATGGGTTACAGCTACATTCAGCAGCTATAATGTGGCTATTCATTTATGAAGTTGTCCAAGTGGAACTTAACACAAATTATTAGTGTAGATTAAAACTATTTTTCATTTATCTGCTTGTTCCTAAGAACCCAGCAGAATGGCAATTAGTTAAAGAAAATAAGAGGGAAAGGGAACTGCAAAATATTGCAGCTCAGGTTGATTATTTATTTCCTTTCTGTATCCTGTTTGGCTTTAGATCTGTCTTGATAAGAAGCATTTTGGGTTGTGAGACCAGCCTGGTTCTGTTACCATAAAATAAGTGTGCTCATTTTGTGCAGACCTTTATAAATTATAGTTTATAATGTATATATATATATGTATACACACAGAGAAACACATATCTAGATAAAGGAGGAAGACCAGTGGAAAGACTGGACAAGATAATATTTGTCACTTAGATTAGAAAAGCTTAATAAATGGGAGAAGAAATTTACAGCCACATTAGCAGCAACCTGGTCAAACAAGGGAGAAAATATGCAGTATTATAGATCTCATTACAAAGATAAAAATTGAAAGCATTTGATGTGTCTTGTGCTTTCCTTGTTTTAACTTTGTATCTTCATCCAAAAGCATCTCATAGTTGAGTTGACTCCCTTCTTATCCCCTCCTCACAGTGGAAGATTGGTTTGGGCTTGAGAGGTTGTGATAGTATTGATGGAAACTCTTCTACTGGATGTAATGGGTTATCAAAAGTGAGATATATGTTGCTTGGGGATGTGGGAATTCTCCTCTTTGGTTGTACTTGCATACTTGCAGGCATAAAGCCTTTGCTCTTGAATAAATTGCCTCTACTATATTACAGCAAGGGTTGAAAAATAAAATAAAAATGCAGAAAAGCCAAGTTAATGAAATTAAATCTTCCAAGAAAACAGATGGGTAAGTGAAAGGTAAAGTGATGAAAGTCTACAGTGTTGTTTGCAGATGCACTGAAGGAATGTCTTGTATTTATTATTGCAAAGAGATATTTCCCCTGCCTTTGTTCCCTTTTGAGACAGTCCAACCTTGGGCTTGTTAAATATGTCTCTACAGAAGCTGGCACATATTGACCTTGTTTGCTGCAGTCTGCTCTTCCGTAGCTTCTGGATTCTAGTGGCATGAGCCAGATGGACAGAGCCCTAAAGCTAAATGCTGGATAGCATAATTAAGTGCTCTAGTATTGCAGGCTAGAGCTGACTGAGACAAACTTTGGCCAATACCTCAATATTTCTTTGTTCAAGTTATATCTCTGGTGTCAAAGTAATTATTGGTTTTTTTTCTTTCAGATCATATTCCTTGTGTATGAGGATGTTAAATTGTATACCAGTCATATTTTCATCAACATAATACAGAGCTTTCTCTACTACTTTGTGTCTCTACTACAGTGTCCTGATAGCACTACAGGAATATTTTACAACCTTGTGGAAGCTCACCTGAATTTTCCTTTCATATCTGTACAGCCTTTTTTCTGCTGTGTTTTGGAGTCATGGTGTTTAGTTGTGATTGTCATGTGATTGTCATGTGACCATGCCAGCATGGTCCCGGCCAAACACGTTATTGACACTGAAATGTGGCTCTGCAGCTCTCATTGTGAGTTTGAGGTCTGAGGAGCCTGGAAACCATATGCTGCCATCCTGCAGCGTTTTGTCTTCCTGCTTACATATGCCATTTATAGCAAATTAATTGTGTCTCCCACCTTCCCTTCTTCTCCCCTTCCTTGACAGGCCTCTTAGCAGCTTTGGGGATACAGAGCAGCTGAAGTTTCTCCTCTGCTTCCTCTTTGTAACCTTTCTGTTTTACAAGGGTGCACGTTCCCATGTGTAATGTTGGTGGGCAGTGTGACTGCCTGGGTGCTGTGCAGCCTCCAGCAGGATGGTATCGGTGCATGGGAGAGGGGTTGGCAGTGGGAAGGGAGTGGGTGAGGAAGCAGCCTCTGTCATCCTGAGAGACCACTCACTGAAGTGGTGTTTGTAGAAGCTGCGATACACACTGTGGCTTAAAAATCAGTCTCCTCTGCTTTGCTCTCCATTTCTGCTGAAGAAACTTTGAAGTTAGGGGGGTCATTTTTCCATAATGTTACTGTAGGTGGTAGTGTGTATGCATAGTGGGGAGATGATTACCAAAAAAAAATAAATTAGAGAGAGAGTGAAAGACAGTACATGTCAACCTTGGTGCAGCTGTGAGAAGAGCCACTTCAGGAGGTATTCAGAAATCAGAGCCTCCTTTTTTACTACCAGCGAAGTTTTCTGTCGTGGAGCAGCACTGAATTCCTTCATGTGCCTTATGATCAAGATGGTGTGTGTTAGAGCAGGGTGCTACAGACAGAGTAGCACTGGAACTTGATCACAGGCAGCCATGCTTGGCCAGGATGGAGCCTGTGAAGAATATTTTCGATATCACTGCAGCCCTTGGAATAAGTCTACAATATAGGTTTTAGCTAAAAGATTCCATTGCCATCTAACTGTCCAGACAGGAGTTTATATCTTCTGTTCTGAACAAGCCCTGTGTATCCTGAGGTGTGATACGGTTTGGAAGAAACTCCTGACAGGCCATAGCTGTGGGACCTCAACCCCTTTCAGAGGCAGCCCTGTTCAATCTGGCCCCTTGGGGTGGCTGGCCTCACAGTGGTTTGGAAAACAGCACACGACAGTATTTTTTCTGTTTATTTTTCTGCTGATAGTCCACATGTGCACCATTTAATTTATGAGAAAACATAGCAGATAGCTTTTAGGTGGACTCAGCTGCTATCTTTAAATGGCAGATAGTTGTGCAAAGCAGACTCAGACCCATCTAGGTGTGGAATTCCTGAGGATTCACCTGAGAATGTTCAGCTTTGCAGGTTGGAACTGAGGAGGAGTAGGACACAGCAGCTAAAATACTAGTGCTTGGGAGATCTGGATTCATCCACTGATTTCTCATGGGAACTTAGATTAATGTCGTTAGTGGGATTCAGATCACCAAGTTTTAGCACTGTAAACTTTGGGCCATCCATTCCATTTAAAGGTGAGCCTGTTTTTTCACTCTTGAGAAAGTTTCTAAATTGCATGAGTCCCTTAACTTCTGTGAATGTCACAGTGTGAAGCGGGTACTGCCACAGTCTCTGTAGACCTCTTTTCCTCAGCTCTGTGGCAGAATGACAGCCCACCCCTTCCTCTCAGAGGTGTTATCACACAAGCAGTGAGGGTGAGTTGGGTTGTGTGGTGATAGATACATCATGTACACAGATGTGCTTTGTAAATGGCAAGCAATTTGCAAGGCTGAGATCCTTCCACATAAGGAGTGCTTCTTTCCTTCATGGGCAAACACTTCCAGGTGCCCTACGGAGGCAGTGTCTGCAGGTGGAATTCTCCAGTCCTCCTTCAGCAAGCAGGAGTCCTTGTCACAAAGCTTTGCAGCTCTTACCCTGTGAGGACTAACTTAGATTGGTCTGAGTTTGCAATTGCCAGTCTTTCTTTTGAGGCCTGGCTCATAGAGGAGATTGAGCTTTCTTAAATTACAGACAGTGTGTCTTCGTTAATTACAGTCATGTAAAGATGAGATTTTTACCTTGGGACTTGGTTTAATTAAAAACCAGTGATGGGAAATCTATTAAATGTCTGATATGTTCTATCTGGGTACCAAGTGCTAACGCTGATGTTTTCTTCAGGTGCTCTCCCAGCTTCAGTCAAAAAGGACCATCTTAGCTTGACATCTGCACTAACAAAAGGGCAGGGAGGACAGACTGTGATTCTCAGTCCAGCCAGGTTAAAGCCTGGCAGCTTGCTTTGCACAGCTCAGGCTTGTGTCTCAGCTTTGGGGAAAGGTTTGTGTGGGTAGTAGTGTCAGAGGAAAACTCACAGTATAGAACCTAAGGCTTTCCCTGTGTAGTGGAAAAGTCAGGATCATGCATGTGAAATGTGGACTTAGAGGAACTTTGTGTGGGTGGTCTTGTTTTGACTCTTTCTGCTCTACTCCCTTTCCCTTCCCACTCATGTATGCTGAAGCCTGTCATCTATTAACTTGAGCTTTTCTAATAATCACAGATTATATAAAACAAAAACAATAACAAGGTCCCTGCATATACAATCTCTCTGAACTGTAGAAGCCACAAGATCTCCTAGACATGCTTTTTGTTAGTACTGGCTTGTGAGAGACCTAGCACTCCATGATGCCCATCTGTTAGCAGCATGTTTAAATGTGATTAATGTGAAAGTTGCAAGAATTGCAATAGCTTTTGCTAGTCTACAAGAGAATCTGTCACTGTTAATCTCTTCAAGTATTAAAAGCTTCGAATAATAAATCTAACGTTATGGAAAGCTGTAGCTTTGCTTTTGTTACCAACACCTTAGTGCATTATTAAACTAATATTTCCTTTTCCTCTGTAGTTCGCAAGCATAGAGGGAGTGTAGATACCATTCACATGCAGAAGAATATTTAAATGATCGTCTACATATGAAGTCTAGAGGGAGAGAGAGCTGCTCCAGCATAAAATGTTACGGGGCAACATTAAGTTTGATTGCTATTCCTGAGGGGATGTGGCCAGAACAGGACATATTAGGAGTTAGCCCTTTCCAAAATCCTGGTAGAGGCTGGGAAAGTCACAAGCAGCATCCTGATGTGCTAGTTCTTTGCTATACCCGGGTAGACATCAGAAATCATTTTGGTTTATCACCCATGACAGTAGACCTACCTCATTAGTGGTGCTGATGGTATTTATTCAGATCTGCTGCATCTTTAAAAGAGATCGTGGGCAGGATAAGCAGTGTTACTGCATGAGTGGGGATTGCCTCCTGCAGCAAGATGACACTTCAGGAAGCAAATAGGAGAGGACCCAGGGAAGGAAAATTACTTTCTTCACATAGCTGCTTACGTTGGAAAGGATCAAAGAAAGTATAATGAGTCAGTATTTTTTTTTCTCTTTAAAGGAAATTTCAGAAGAATGGCTCAATTAAATAGTAGTTTACTCAAGATCTGCAGGTGGCTTGTAAAGCGTAATTAGATCCCCCTTACCTTTTAAACCCAGATCTACAGCTTTTTTCATTTTAGTGGAGGTGGAGATCCCTGTTCTTGGATTTACAGTGGTAGATTGGTAGAGGAGAAGGCTTGTTATCAAACTTCTTGGTTTGTGGCATGATTATAAGCTGCTTTTGTTTCCAGCAGGGACAGCAATAGTGCTTTGGTCAAGACATTTCAAAACTGCTTGCAATCTGTTCTTGTAAGATCATCAGGCACTGTAGGACAAATTGAAACCTGCCTTTCGCTGAAACACCCCCTTACTCCATCACACACAGCATCTTCACAGCATCCAAGCAGCTTGTCCACTTCTACTCATTGCAAAAATTCAAAATCAGATCAGATAGGATAGTGCTGTCAAAGGGGTAGTTACAGAATATATAGTTGCAGAAATCCAACTGGACTTTATGGGATTTTCTTGTTCTTTTGTGTGCTCCTCTATAATCCGATCTTTGAAGCATTTAAGAGCTTGAGGTGCCTTAATTAAAAGCTTCTAGGATCATGCTTTTTCATTTATCCTCTAAAAGGACAGTCACCAATTCCACTGCTCTGAGCCATTAAGAAGACTTGCAAGGAAGACAGAACCCACCTGCCTTTAGTAGCCTGTCAGTCAGACCAAGTGCAGTAAAGGGACTTTCTCCTTTTTGTGATAACATGCACATTGTTCAAGTGAAGAAGCTCTTCTTTTTGGGTCTCTGAGGGCTGCTGTGGCACACTCTGCACCTGTGAGTGCACCTATTGCTCCTGCCTTGTTGTCCTGTGAATTGAAGAGTGATGCCTAGTATGCTCCATCTGTTCTCAAAAGCAGACTCATGTGCCAAAGGCTGCAAGTAGTGCGCTGAGGTAAAGGGCATAAAGCATGTTATCAAACTGTGAGCCTGCTTTCCTCTGCCCCTTTCCCCTTCAGTTCTTTGGCAGTCAGATACTGTTAACTCACACTGTGAGAAATCCCAAGAGCTTCTAGGATGGTATTTCAAAGCTTTGCAGAGCTGTGCATGGTAGCTTAAAATCTGTTTACAGGACTCCTGATGGATCAGCTCCTTCCTGTACTCATGATTGCAGGGGTATTCCTGAGAAGGACATTTTTTCATGATTTGGAATTATCTTGGAAATGAGGTAGCAAGGGAAAGGAGGGTTCAGCTGCACCTTGAATGCCTTGCTGTGGACTTATATTTTCAGTTCACTTTTTAGCTGTTAAAACAAGAAGGAAAGTGGATTTAATAAGCAACTGTGTGTGTGTGGGTTTGTTTGTCTTCAATGAGTGCCTGCTCAGGCAAGGCAAGCATGATTCAGCTACTAGTTAGTGCTGATGTTCCAGAATTGGCAAGCACTGAACACTCCTGCTACTGGATCTGCCCCAGTTACTTGATGTGAAGCGATGAATGGATGAACATTCACCAATGCTGTTGCACAAACAAATAAGTTAATAAAAAGCAGCTGAGTGTGTCATTGTACACTGTGGAAACTCCAAAGCAGCACTGAGATGATTTAAAAACACATGTTCTTATCTGGAAACTCTTAGAAACCTTGAGTGGTGAGGGTTTTTAGGGAAAAAAACCCCAACACAAACCAAACTTTCCACCTTGTCCTTAAATGATTTCAGGGTGAGGTCTTTTATAACGGGTTTTCTCCTGAAGCCTTAGTTTGGGTCTGAGTTTAACATTGAATTTAGCTTTAGATTATCTCACAGATAATTGGAGCTGTGCTGGCATTCTCCAGTGAGAGAATTAACTTGCAAGGAAAAGCTTTTTTAAGGGGACTTACTGGAAAGAAAGCTCTGTGAAAACTGGAATTACCCAAACCAGCTGTCTGGCCTCATATAAAATTATACTGGCCTTTTGTACCTCCATGTAAGTGGTATTTAACCCTTGCCATCATTACTGCATGCTGCTGAGACAGATGAACTTCCTCAGCTGATGGCTGAGCGGGCCGAGAACAAAGCGCAGACTGATGCGATTGTAGAGGACGCGGGGCTGTCGGCAGGGCCAACCGTTAGTTCATTATTCAGGCGGACAAAGCTTCACTCCCTCATGAATCACTTCTGGGGTTTTCTTTCCCTCCCTCTCCGAGGGAGCTCACTAAAAGGACCGGGCATACGGAGCAGTCGCGTCAAGCTGGATCATTTCCATTTACGTTTCTCTGCCCTCTGGAGGCAAAAGCTGTCCCGTGCTTATGGCCTGAGTTGTACTGAGGGTGCCCCTTCTGCCCTGTGCTCCCCAGACGCTGATGTGGTGCAGGATTGACTCCTCTGCCCGTTTCCCTGGGGAGAACCTGATTTTCTTTTCAGTTGTGAAAATGAGCCCAGACCACTGGTCCTGTGTCTACTGAGACATTTTTAATTGCTTTTACAGCTTGAGGAGGACTCTGTAGCTATGGCCAGTGGCAGGAGACCTACATTAGCTTCCCCATTTTATCAGCTCTTAAGAAAAACTGTGGAGCTGTGTCCATGCACACTTTCTTCAGTTGTTGTGAAAATGCTTGAGGATGACAGCCAGGTTGGGATGCTACATGCAGCCTTGCTGCTGCTGGAGAGGGAATGAAGTGCCTCTGGGGAGGTGTTCCAGGACCATGGAAACAAACACATGACAATGTTAGTGTTCCTGCTGTGACAGTGAAGGAAGCAGCACAGGATCTCCCCCATCGAAGGCCTGGGCTGCTTCAGGCTGAGGTAGCACGGGGAGAGGGCACGGGGGGGGGGGGGGGTTGGGGAAGAGTATTCTTTCTACCATGACCCTAATGGCAATTCTCAGACACTTAGAAAAATAGTTTTGATCGGAAAAATCATAGCTGGTACCAGATGGTGCAAGCAAAATGTAAGAAGTACTGTAGTAAAAAGTAGTAACAACTGCCCACACATGAAGGTTTATCCTAGAGAGGGAAGGCTTGGCTTTGACAGGTCTTTGAAGCATGAGCTCCTTATGTGTTGTTTGTTGACTCTGTATGTTGTCATTGCACAGGCTACTATTAATTGAGCGAGCTGTGTGTGTGTGTGTTTTTTCTAAATTCTTGGTCTCAGTGATGAAACATGGCCAGCAGCTCTGCAGGTTACCTGTGCATTGCCTGGGAACTCTCTGGAATTCGTTTCATTTCTCTGAATACCCACTTGTTCTTGCATTACAAAGCTGGATGATTAAAGAATCCTGGAGTTCTTTCTCTGTGCTATTCATTACTTTGTGTACCTCTTTCATGTGTCCTTATATCTAAATTAAACATATCAGACCTCTTCAGTGTCTTTCCATCTGTAGATCTTTTCATGCCACTAATTATTTTTATAAGCTGCTTCTGGAACTCTTTTGTTTCTCGGTATCGTTCACCGCTCAAAGGAGGCTGCAGACAGCAATATCCTTATGTGTGTGTTCTGGGAGCTCCTTTCTCCTTAGTTTCTCTCCATCCTCCCTTTTTCTCCAGGCTCAGTGCTGTTGCCTTTCTGTACTGTGCCATCTAATTCCGATGACTTCAGCCATTGTAAGTGAAGACTACAAAACCCTTCATTTATATGTATTAATCTGATAAGTGACTGAAGCTACAGGCCTAAGCATCTTGGTGAGCTGCCATATTCATTTGCTAATCATTAACACAGTCGAAAGACTTTTTTCTTTATTAAAAAACAAAGTGCAGTCTTTAAAGAGCAGTATTTTGCAAGAAGAGAAAGCTGTGTTTGTTTTGAAAGGAAGATTTATTGGGATGATATAATCCGACTTGTGCTATCTCCTCACCTGTTTTTCCTCAGGGAGACCATCAATCTTTATTAACATTTCTAAATCAAAAGATAAAAATGATAGACAAATTCCAGAATGGGATGAAAATGCTAGCAAGAGCTGAAAGAGAAATCCCTTCCTTTTAATACCTGCTGAAATTGAATTCAAAGAGGATGTAGTTCACTATAGATGTGTGGGATCTGAGGGCAGTTTTGTGGCTTCAGTCCTTTGTAACAAGAGATTGGACAGAAAGAACAGTGATGCATGGGTCCCATCTGGAAGGATTTATCATCTGAACTCTTAATGCTGGGCTTGCTTTTAATTTTTCCATCTAATCTTTTTGCAGTCACATGCGTCACATGAAACAACTTAGAGTAGATCCTGGGCCTGGCTGGATCCAGTTTCTCACCTCACTGTATCATTTCCGTCCTTGAGTTGACTCTAGCACAGCTGATGCTTTCCTCATCCTTCAGGCTGTCACTGCCTTTCTGGCTTTGGCCAGAGTGCTGGCTCCACCACAGCATTAGTACACACAGCTAGATGTTGCCAATTGTGCATCTGGAGATGAATGTTGTGCTGCAGTCCCAAAGCTAGCACAGGTTTGGCAGAACGTAATGTTTTAGTCCCCTCATTTGTGCAATGTCTGCATCTGACCTGTGAGGCTCTGTCACTGCTGGGGGGACAACTGCATTCAACAAGAGCCGGACATATCATGTAGGAAAAGATGGGTATGTAGTTGGCAAGTAACCTGCATTTTCTTACAAAAATGGGCTGATGGGAAAGCTCCTCCCAGGGAGGGATACTTTGAAGTGCATTCAAAATGTGGCTTGCTAAGTGCTTGGAGGATGATGGTTTCAGAGAGCAGTTGTCCCTCAACTTGCCCTTGAAAGATATTTGCTGAAAAAGCAGCAGTTATGCCTGTAGTGTTAGAGTTTACTCTTATTTCAGGAGAACACTTCAGTCAGTAGAAGTCACACAGATATTTAGTAGCTCTTCTAGGGCTACTAGAGGTCTCTCCTCCCTCTGAACATAGTCTATGATACCTGCCCTGTGCAGGCAGAAAAAGATTTGCTTCACAAATTAGGAGGAAAATTAGAGAAGAAAAGGATTGTTTTCAGTAGACCGTGCACAGATGCCTCTTTCAGATAGAAAAGTGGCAATTCAGACTGAAATAAAAAGATTGTTTTCAAAATTCTTCTTCCTTTTACTTTCTCCGCTTTCACAAAAAATAGTCTTGTGACCCCAGCAAGAGAAAGCGCTGGGGAACTGGGAAAGCAGGCAGCTTGTCAGACTGTGGTCTTTAACAAGGTTTAAGCATGGCAACCTTAGCTGTAATTTCTAGCATCCACAGATAAATACATGCAGGTTAAATATCTGTCCATTCATATATTTAAATTATATTATCTTCAATTATTAGATTTATTCACATATTTCAATTTTCTTTTCAAGATTCTTTGCATCAGTTTGTGTTTCATTGTATATGGAAAGAAAGGGTAAACCCTAGGCTTTTTCTTATTTATAGATAAAAGATACTATTGTGATCCAGTGATTGATTTTCTTTCTTGACTCACTAACCATGAATTAGTCCACAGCTCTTCAGCACTGAACTACACTGGGTCAGAGTTGAAACTGTGGGCTGTGTTGGAGGATCAGAGCAGGAAAACACATTTTCTGATTTGTTTTTCCTTTTTGATCTTGTGCAGTATATTGCACGTGTTGAAACTAAACAGAATTAACTTTGTAATCTCTAGCATACAGCATCAATTTCTTTTGCAAATAACCTTTGAATAACCAGATATAGTTACTGTTGACATTTGATCAACAACAAAATCGTTTTTGAATGCCTAATAAATAGAAATGTCTGATAGTACTCATTTTTTGATATAGAATCTAAAAAATGACTACTCATAAGGGAAATAAGACACTGTTTGGCAGCCCTGGAACAGCCAACCTGTGTGAGACAGTGCAGCACACCCTGAATTTGTCCTGTGTATCAGAACTGTTTACAGAGCAGAACTGCCATAAATGAAGCTGATGGACCTTGGTCGTATCTCTCCTGTAGAAGCAACTGTTGAGAGCTGACTTGAGAGTAATCTCCCCAAAGGTAGTCAAGGATGTAATTTCTTTCCAGGTTGGCTATTCCAAACACATCTTTGTGTTGGGAACAAAGGAGACAGACACAGTTATATAGTTTAGGCTTGATGTACTTCCTTTGCCTTGTCTTTCTGGAAAAAGCCTTACCCCTAATTACTGGTTTCCCTATGAAAGCATACAAGAAGTCAGCTGGTTTTAGCAATAGAAGTTTTGTCTCGGAGAGGTTCACTAATACTGAATTCTGGTTCAATACCAGGAGATAAGTTGTTTTGGTTTTTTTTATCTCGGAGAGTTGTAAAATATTAATGTTCTTTGTATGTGGATATTCATCAGAGGGTGGCAGGGAGGAGACTTCTTCATGGGTCGGGCTTTGCTGCCTGTGCAAAGCTGCTGTGAAATTGGAGGAATTTCTGCTGACAGTTCGAGGGGTTCTAAGGTGAGGAATGGGGCAAAGCACATCAACTGGGACTAGTCTGTTATTCTGTAGCCTTTTTTCTCTGGAAGGGCATAACCTTCAGTGAATATGGACCATTATGAACATACTGAGTGGATATATAAAATGTGTCAGAGGAAAGAAACAATTTTAAATGAAGTGTTCAAAGGCAAATAAGAGAAAGAAAATGAGGTTGGAATAGACACAGAAGTCTCAGAGAGGACAGGTGCCTTGTTTTAAACAGGGGATGTATATTTTACAGCAGCAGCCTTGGCTGATCTTTTCTTTCAGTGAAATCTTAACACAGTGTTGGTCTTTACACAGCAATACTTATGGTTTAATTAGGTTCCCACGTTAGTACCCGAGTCTGAAGGGAAATGGAAAAGGTATTCAAAATTCCAGAGGATATGATTAGAAATTGGACTAGTCTGAACAGGGAATAAAATCTGTCTTTTCCTTTTTGTCTCTCTCAGGAGTGCAGCGGCTGGTGGGGGGAAATTTACTTCTCATGATTGAGTGACCTGATTTTGTCTCCCACTTGCACAACACAGCCTCTTGTAAGAAAACGACTGGTCTTAAATTCATACATAATTGCACAGCAGGGAGACTGAGTTTAAAAATGCAGATTTCTGTGTATTAAGAAACAGAAGTCTGTTTTGAACCCTTGAACTTCCTTTGTTGTTTAAATGGCCACCTACAGAACCCGTCTGTAGAGAGCCAGCGAAATACAGTAGCTTCTTTTATACAGAAAAAGTATCTTCCCCCACCCCTGTCCTTCTCCCCTCCATTCTGACATGAATGTATACTCTATCTTTGTAACAGAGGACACTAATTATGGAACTTAGGGCCTATGTATGTCTAGGCTATACAGTAGCAGTGGATGAGGGTATATTCTGCTAATCAGTGGTACTGAGCTTGGGAACAGTGTTACCTTTCTTTTCTTGAGAAAATGGGCTACATGCTTCATTTTACATGTTTTCTTACTGAATGTTAGGAGCTCAGTCAGTAGGTACAAGCCTCCTCCTATCTGTATCAAAGGGGCTAATGTTTACATCTTTGTCTTGAAATGTTCAAAATCACATCTTTTTGCTACGATTCAGGAACTTAAGAAAACATATGCACGCTACTGTTGCTGTCCTCTATATTAAGTGCTATAAAGGTAAATTTGACTGTGAGTATGGTTTTATAGGGCAATGCAAAGGGCAATGTTTGACAAATGTGCTGTGAGGAACCCATGTGAATGTCAGCAGGAAAATTAAAACAGTGCAGGATACTTTGTTTCATATAAACGACTTCCTAAACATTAAGTTTTACAGTTTCACATTTTTCATTTCAAGACCAAACCAAAAAACTAAGCTCAAACAAATCACCTTAACTGTAAGCATGTGGAAAAAAATTTTGTGGAATGGATGATTTGGTGGTAAAAAGGCTTTGGTCCTTGTGGACCTGGGTTAGCATATACCTGTGCTGCCGAATTACTTTCTTTTACTCCATGTAAGGTAAAAATAAAGAAAAATACCCACACTGGGACAATTAACTCTCTCACAGTTGTGTTCTTGTCCCCATGTTGATGCAGAACTGGATAAAGTGATGCTCTAGCTCTGCTGGGGATTTCCTTAAGTGTGACCTGCCTTTTGGAACATTTTGGGATATACTGCAGGGAGAAAGTGGCTGTCCTGTCTTGGCATGGAGGTAGAAGTGATGCCAGTGATGTTAATATGGCCACTTGCTGCAGTATGCAGCTGAGAATTGAGAATAGAGCCTGAATGGCCTGAACTCAACTTCGAGACCCCATGTCCCATAGCAAAATAGTCACCTACTGTCTATCAGTCACCAGGGTGTGTGGATTTCTCATTCCGATGCCAGGAGGCACGTGGCAGGGCCTTTCAGAAGGAAGTGTTTGCCCTCAAAGGGTAACCTTACTTGGGAGACTTAGGCTGCATGTAGCAGTGATGGGGGAGTGAGGATAATGTCTGCAAATATTCGTGGAGGAAGGAGGCTGATGGCTGTTTTTGGAATATGGTTACAAGCGTGTGGAGTGGGGCTGCATCCCTGTGCAGGCCTGAAGTCAGGCTAGGACTGGAGCTGAGCTTCTGTGGGGTTTGGAAGTACTGCAGTAGCCTTTCAGCACAGGACCATATGTTTCGTGTGGGTTGCCACTGTTTTCTGGAAGTTGGCCCCTTTGAATGGCATTTCTTTTTGAAGACTAGCATGGTTACAGTCTTTTAGTGGACTGCTGAGAAAATCGGTGTTAACTTTTCTCCTTTATGTACTGTGTGCATGGCTAAGGTCATCTAGCTTAGAAGTGAGAACATTAATGAGTTCTTCATTACCTCCTAGTACCCATACTTTGTTACTGCCTCCGTGTTTATCTTACTTTTATTCCAGAGTCAGGGCTGCTAGGTGTAGATTTCCTAGCTACAAATAAATGGATTTACTTTGGAGAAAGCCTCAATACTCTGGCTTCAGAAACTGTGGTTCAAGAGCACTGTGTGATTTCTGCCTAGCTTGGAGCAGACTGGTGCTTATATTACTTTGAGACCCCACACTTGACTTCTGCCTGCTCCTTCCTAGCAGCCAGGCCTGAATTTCCTACATATTTCAATAGCATCCTGTGACTGACCATATGTACTGGAATTAACTGGGTCTGGTGAAAAAGGATTGCTGTGATGCAGCTGGGTTACACTACCTAACAGGAAACTTCTAATGAGAGGCAGGGCTGCCCAGTGGCAGACCAGAGGCAAGGGTTGTGATACATCTCCCAGTAAGTAGTGTAGTACTGAGGTGCATCCCCTTTTCCATGACATGACTTAGGGCTTTTCTGCTAGTTGGGAAGGAAGATGCCCGAGAGGTCTATTGTTGTGAGACAGGCATAGTGGACCAGTGTGACTGCTCCACAACTTGTGGCACAGTCCCAAATATTTCTGTGCCTATGGTTTGACCCCCCCTTGTGGTTTTTGTATGCTTGTTTTTTTGCAAGCAGAGACACTGTTTTGTGCTTAAAAACTGAAGCTTTCAGAGAGATCTCTTTGCAGTAAAAAAAGTATGTAATTGTGCTGCTTGCTTCATCTGTGTGGAAATTAGTTTGATTGGTTTTGGACCCTTTGTCACTTCCTGATGTGAGGAAAAAATGGATAGCCTAGGAATAAGTTGTGGCCTCTGAAAGACGGGAATGAGCGAAACAGTGAAGCTGAGGCACTCTATAAGGTCTTCACTGAGTTTAAGTGAAAGCTGTGCACAAGAAAAATGCAGTGTGCCATGCACACTTTGCCAAGCATGCAAATGAAGCTAAAGCATTTTGTGCTCTTTTTACTACAACGTTGTCCCTGAATGCCATTAACAGCTATTTTATTAATCTTATTCACTTTGTGCTAGCATAGGCTGTATTATTTGAGAGGTGCTGCTAGTAACTCTGCAAAAACACTGATGGAAGGCGACCTTGTGAAATGGTAGATGAACTGTTGCCCTTGGTTTAAGGCTTGCTGTCACTCTGGGCAGTATTGCCAACTTCTGTGATTTTATTGACCATCTTGGACTGCCAAAAACTAGAATCATATGTTCATTTGAACATTAGTTCTTCATGTTTAAGAAGAAACAAGTTAGAAACTAGCTAGTTTATTTGTAAACATTAGTATTTTGAACTCTAAAGGTTCACAGCCCTGAAAGTAAATGAAAAGCACTAAACTACCCTTTAATAAACAACCTACAGAGCCCTGGCACTTTTATCTGGATGATATGTATGCGGACTCTCTTTTAGAAGCCAATAGCATTTGACTGCTGATCTCTAAATACTTGGGTTTGGCAATAACGGACAGAGATTAGCATATGATCTCCCTTTTAAGGTGAATTTACTTGAAACTGATCTCAGCACCTTAAAATAAATCCAAAACATAAATAAATTGTGGGTTGTCTGTCTAGAGGACTTCCTGATAGGCGTATTGCTGTTTTCTGTAAGTGCAGTAAGAGGCAGTTTTCCATCCTGCTCAAAGGATTTTTGCTGCTGCTTTCACCGTGTACTTTTTTTCCCCCCTATTTTTATGGGGGAGGTCTTGGTAGATTTTACTGTTTAATCTGGAAGTGGTAGTGATACCTGGCAGTGACAGTACCTTCTATTTTTGCGAAGAAAGTGAAAAATTATAAAAGAATAACAGTTAAAACTGGTTGAATTGAGATATTTTTCTTTCAAAATTGGCCAATGCATGTGACAGTGCTTAGATATTTTTCTCTTGACATTCCTCTTGCAAACTCATTTCTAAATTACAGGAATCTGGATGAATGGTAAGGAGCTGCCATATTTTTAATTCTTCCCCCCTGACACTCTTCTTTAATGCTTTTAATCTCTTAAGCTACTGAATAGACTTAGTTAAAACCTGTCTTCATTTTATTAATCACAGGTTGCATATTTTATGACCAGCATTTCGTATCATGCATTCCATCTATCTGGAAATAATGCTATAAAGGAAGTGAGGAATACTGTCTGGTTTTGATAGCTATAAATTTACTTCTAGAAAACACAACTCAATGTTTACATCTCCATCTGAATGTATTTTAATAAGGGAGTTGGAGCAGCACCACCATCAATACCATGTCCATGTACAACCAATGCCTGAAGGATTAAACCTGTAAACAGATATGTTTGGTTATGTCCTTAAATCTGTCTGTTTTTCTATAAACCGTTTCCTTTGATCTAATGCATCTTAAGACTTGTGAGCTTGGCTTCAGGCTTTAAAATACAAAAGGCTTTTAGCACAGCGATTGATAGTAGAAGAACAATAACCGCTTTGGATTCACTTGGAGCCCTCTGCTTCTTAGCATTAATGCCATTAAATTTATTCTACTTCTGTGACATGTGCTGCCTTTTTTTTTTTTCCTCTGGCAGAACTGCAGTTATTAAAACAAAGTCAGTTTTGCCCTCCCATCTCAAGGCTAGGTTATGTCTTCCTTTGCTAAACTGGGATTTCTGTGATTTTAGGCATTCTGTTCCACCTCCTGGTTCAACTCCGCTATGGCAGACCTTGTCTCCAAGCATTGCTGGCCATGCCTTCCCATGCATATCACATCTCATGATGGAAATGCCTCACTTGGTGGAGTTTGCTCATAATGGCAGAGCCTTAATTGTTGTTGAGTCTGACTGAAGGCTGTTGAAAGCAGTAGCAGGAAACCTGCTGATTTCAAGAGGCACTGGATGAGGTTGGTAGTGAAAAGAAGAGAGGTAAGAAGGTCCAAGGAGGTAAAAGGGAGATGGTGCAGAATCAAGAAAGTAGTAGTACTCCTAAGTACTATTATTGTGTACATCTGTTCTGTTTTCCATTCCTTTGGGAGGATGGATGCCTGGCTGGTCACGTAGCATGTGTTGTGTGGGTTTGTCTGCTATTAGGTGTGCTCCGTGGCTCTTTCCAGTGCCCACTTTTTTACCCTTTCATTGCAATGCGCACTTGAAAAGCAGTAAATGAGTTAAAAAATTTTCTACTCCTATATGTCAGGGGTGCATTGGAATGTGAGCATTATTTTCTCAGCACTTAAATTTATTTTCGTGATTATCGCTTTCATTGGCAACTTAAAGTTTTTAAAGCCTCTATGTCAGCAGGAGAACCCTTTCATCGGCAATCATGGGGACACTTGAGGTAACTCTAGGATAGCACTGCATTGCTCATTTTGGCTCAGGGGAGTCTCTGTGCTGGCACACATATACCATTTCATCACGTTCAGGAGCACAGTCTTGGCACTGCTAAAATTTGGGGTTAGTTTTACCAGGCCCTGCAAGTAGAGAAGGTGGTATACTGGTTCTTGCTCCAAAAGCAGTGGCTCTGGATTTTTTTTTTTTTATCCTTTCCCAAACTGCTAACTAGGATTGTTTATATTTTACAATACTATTACTTCTGTTATGGGCTGCCTAAGGCAGCCACATCAAAGTACTGCAGAGTGCGCATGGTGCCAGCTCAAATAATAGCAACAAACGCTGGTCTCCCGAACCTTGGTTTGATTTCATTGTTCCAGTAGGAAATGAGTTGGTGTGATCCCTCCGTCTGTGAGAGTCTTTGACTAGAGATCATTGTTCTGGTACTCATATCCCTATTTTAACCAGAAAAGAAGGAAATACTTTGAGCTGATGCTTAGATAAAAGCTGCGAATCATATTTATCAGTCTCTGAAGGAGTTTTCTTTCAGTTTAAGACTTCACAGCAAAATCCTCCATTAGGTTTAATTTTAATTTTTTTTTTTTTGGTGTCTCCTGCTCTCTCTGAGGTGGCTAAAGTGATGGCACTGTTGTCTCAGCTTCCGCTGGGCATCCAGCATGATGTCCTGGTTTTACCATTAGTTTCAGTGGGGGTGCCGTCTTGGCCATTGTCCACACTGAAGGAACTAATAAGTGGTCCCACAAGGGCTGTTGTTACTGTTGGTTGGCGTGGGCCTCTGGTAACTGGCTTTGGGTGTGGTGGGGGTACAGCTGCCCACTGAGGTCATCTTTTCTGTCCTGGGGCTCCTGCAGGCACCACAAGCCACAGGGCTGGGAGGAAAGCCTTTAGTACACACTGTCTCGGCTTATGTATCTGAACTGAAGCCGTTTGTGTAGTGCTTACAATGGCAGGAAGTATCATATTTAGGTCCTGATAATGGGTAAACACACTGATTTTTGAAGTGTATGTTCTGAAGTGAAAAACTGACTTAATTCTGAATGGAGACTGTGTTTCAGCCTAGTTGCCACTGCTGTCCAAAGAATGATGAAGATGAGGACTGCAATTTGTGGCTTTTCCTTTCCTTATTATGTTTTTTTCCTAGTTTTCCCTTTTGAAGAGGTGGTATGTGTTGTCTTATATCTTAGTGGCTGGCAGCAGCCTTTAAAATGTGCTTAAATGAGAAGGATTAGCTTCTACCACAGTCTTTAATATCTTCCTTCCAGAAAACCAGCCAGTTCCTTGCAGGAATCTGACTGATCACAAGTAGTCCCAAGACAGGACAAATTGAGCGCATGTGGAATTTGTTCATTTGGTTGTTAATTTTTAGAAAACTGTGTTTTCCTGGGGCAAAACTGATAACATTTTGTGAACATGACATTTTTGTTATGTCATGTAACTGGTAACATACAAGTCCATCACAACTGACTTGTGAGCTCCTTGTATTTAAGTTTCAATGTCTGACTTTCAAAGCATGGCCCAACTGCAGTCCTTGATTGGTTTCATTGTATTCTGCCAACTGTGCCATCTTGCTTCAAGAGTTGGGGAGTGTAAATGTTCAATAAGAGTAAGCTTGAAAAAAATATTCTCACATAGATAAGAAAGCCCTCAAGCCTTCAATTCTATGATTGTTTGAACAATCTTTCTGGCCAAACCATTAGAAGTAATCAAGCAGCTGTGCATGAATGCTTTAAAAAATAAATGCTTAAAAAAGCTAATTGAAGACAATCTAGCTATTTGCTAGGAGACTTAGCTGTGTTGCTATGAGCTGATGTTTCCCATTTTATCTCAGGCTATCCTTTAAAACAAAATGCTTGGCAAACTTCTTTGTATTGTAAAATGTTGTATAACTTTATTTTCTTTGTAACTTGCATATTATTAAGCAAGGGAGAGGAGTTTGTTTCAGGGCAGAGGAAAGAATAAAAGACACTAGGTAGGGTTTTCTTCTTTAATTTACATCAGCACAGTTTGTAAGCAGTGATTTCACAAAAATTTCCATTAGAATGGAAGTTTTGTTATTGAAAACACCAAAATTTCTGTGAAGTTCTTGTAAAAACCTGAGATATGAAGAATAAAAAACAACAAGGGTTTAAAATGTTTACATTGTGGTGTAAACGTTTTTTATAATGTGAAAAGTCACAAGCATGTAAAAAAATGGATTGGAAAATGAATTCTTTATTTTTATGCTATTTTCTTGGAAAATAATGTAAATGTAAAATAAAAAAAGACAGTGGAAATGTTGAACTTAAAGCCACATAAAATTTACACTATTACACTATTAGGCCACTGACTGGAACCCTGGATTACTGTAGTTTGTCATGAAGGAAACCAGAAGAGCTGGCTACAGTAGAGGGATGTTGAAAACACAGAAGCAAATTAGGAAGTGACAAGTTCAAAATTATGTCAAGTGGGTCATCGGGCAACTGGGGAGCTCCTCACCTCAGCTTTTGGACCACTGATGAAAGGGAGATCTACTGAGCGCTGATAAATACAGGGGCATCTGCTCTGTTTCAGGAAATTCCAGAGGGGCACCTTGCTGGAAATGGACTGCTCTGGAGAAAAGTCATGGCACATTCTTTTACATTGGCTTGGTCAGCTTCTGGTGACATTGTTTATTTTTTGGGAGGTGCTGCCACATCAGGTTTGCGTAGAGTGGATGGAGCAAGCTTCTGCACTGTCTCACAGGCCCATGTCTTGTAATCTAGAAACCCAGTCAAAGGACTGAAGGCTGAGCTCAAGCAGTTAGTAGGAGGGCAGAAGACGGTGTGGTTTGTGCAATGACTCAGACATGATCACTTTGACCTCCAGTTTAACATTTTGTTTTCTCATTTCTTTTGGAGTTAAGACAATTTTGTAGAATATAATTTACCCAAGTAAATACCAGTTTTATAAGCCTTGCTTCTGGGTTTGGGCCAGAATCTATAAACCTCTGGCTTCTAGAAGGTAGTGAAACCACAAATAATGAACGAGTGGTGTTAATAAAGAATAAATCAGAGCATTGGCTTACTTATTACAGCTATTAAAATTGCTTGAATAAGGTAAATGCAGTGCTCAGACAGCTAAACATTGTGCCACTGAAGTCAGTTTCACAGCTTTCACTGACTTCTCCCTTAATCTTCAGGAAAGCATATGACTATTCCTCAAAACTTGCATGGAACTAATTTGAATTTATCTGGGCTTATGCACTGCCTAGCTGATTGAAAAAGGTAGCAGCGTTTCCTGACATTGAAGTCTTATTGCAGTAAGGAATAGGCAGTTCACATTAAAGCATTCTGGAGCCTACAGCTCTGCGTGTGACTGTGTGTGTGTAGGGTGGAGACACCCACCCAGAGGTCCAGGCCAGGTTTGCAGCTGAAGTGTGCCTGTGATTGAGGGAGGAAGGTGACACGGTCTTCTTTCATAGCTGTTCACATCTCTGCTTTCTGAGACTTATTCACATTTGTTTCACTCCAAAGCTGAATAACAAATGACTGTGTCCTTCCTGGTGAAGTGTCTTTTCCATTCTTCTGTTTATCCTTTCTTTATGTCTTATTGAGCATTTCCAGAGTTCACTTGCAGTGATGGCCTGGGAATGTGATTAAATCATGATTTACTAAACCCTGCCAAACCTAAAGTAAAATATGTTTAACATTCTCCAGCTGTTCATCATACATAATCCTTGACTTATTTTTATTTTTTTTTAAATATTGAGCTGGTGTCCTGTGAAAACTCTCCTGGGAAAGCTGCTCATTTGCCTCTCTGCCAGCAAGAGCCTCTTTACTTGCTCAAAAAGCCGCATTATATGCTTGACACCTTGGTCCTGATGGGTAAAAAACACCAGCCAGTAGCTTCCCAAAAAACAGAGCTCTTCCAGGATGGAATGGTGAGCTCAGTCTAACATAATAATGCTCACAACACACACAAAATGAGACCTGTAATGCTGTAATGGTGTGCAGGTGCTCTAGCTCCAGGAACAGAGGAAAAGAAAGGTGGTCAGTAATTGCAATGCATGTAGGTAATTCTGTCATTCCTTAAACATTAGGAGATGCTGTCATTGAGACAAAGCATTTCTCTTCTGTTATTTTCCATGCCTTTCTGTATTTTGAGCCTATGCTATTAGAATTTTAATTGTCGGAGCTCCAGGTACCTGCTAAAACCCAGGCTTCTGGTTTTTGCATTGAATTATTTGCTGCATTCCTTAGCTCTGTGTGTCCACCTGGATATTTCCCTACACACTGAGTGCCAGGTGACTGCTTCCTTGTTTTTCTCCTAAAAGTAGCTATGCACATCACTAAGACTGTGGAATGAGCAGGCAAATATCCATGTTTGTAACTTCATCCTGTCAGATGGCTTTGGGGAAGACACAAGTTATGACTCTACATATGAGATGGTCTTGCGAGACCTTTGCAGGGTTTGGAGCCAGATCCTTTGGATACTTAGTGGGAGCAAGTCTTCACCATGTGATGGAAGGTTTCATGGGTTTTGTTCAAGGGATCTCTTCATGAAGTTTTCTCCTGATTCTCCTGAGTTTGATTTAAAATCAAACTTACTTGGGCCTATCGTGCCTCTTGATTAAGGTAGCACTGAGTGATGAGGCAGACAGGCGTTAGAGGGGGCTAAACATGAGAAGGGAGTATCCAAACTCTTTTCAAGGATGTATGTATTTTGCTGGAAGGTTTTTGATAGCCTCTATACTGTCTTACTCATGGTGAAGTTCTGATTTTGTTTGTTAATGCAAGTTTAGCAAAGATTTAAACCTTCTTTAAGCCAGCCACACCTAAGAACAACCTCTGAAGAGACCGTATCTGGTTATTTGGGGTCTATTTTGAAGGAATGGGGCTCATTTTAAAGTTGTATGTTTTGCATTTGAGAAAGGGCCCTATGTCATCCAAGTACAATTTCCAATTGATCGTAAGGTAATTGAAATCCCATTCAAACAGCAGACTATGTAACAGTGGAGCCTATTTACATATACTCAAGTGCAGTATCTATTCAAGGGCTGTGTATAGATTTCAGTTCCTTTAATGGCTCATAGGGTGAGTGATTAATTTGAGGGAAAAACTCTGCTGGAGTAAAAGAAGAATCTGCTTCTTGTCATCGTGTGCTGTTTTGATAGGAAGTGAAATCTGGGATTTGAATGACTTGACAGTCAGTGAGACAGTCTTGCTTTCAGCTGAAAAAATTCAAACAGAGCAAGGAGAAAAGAATGCAAACCTGAGCAAGGGATATGAGCCTCTTACCATCTGATTTTAGCAACACCCAGCACCTCATAAATGTAACAGTTTTCCTTAGTGTGCAAATCAGGGGACTGGTGATGCATTAGTTCAATACCAATTATCGGTGCACTTTTATGTTCACTGCTGTGGTTTTGGTGGGGAGGAACATTTTCATTAGATCCATCTCTGCTTAAGCTGTCTCCTTAACCAGGTGGTGCAAAAACAGAGTGTGCCTAGGCAGCTTAGGAGCACAATGGTGTCTTCGGGCTCTGGTGAGCTGACTTCACTCACTAGTGTAGCTGTTGGAGAACCATTGGCTTCAGTAGGACTGGGCTGGAGAGTAAGTGGCCTCTCACTCGGCTGCTCAGCACAGCCATTGTGACTGCTTCTGCTATGTGAGAATAAAAAGAGATTTTTTTCCATGGTTACAGTACAGCTAGTCTTTAATGTTCTTGCTGATTACCACTGACCCAAAAAGTCTGCCTAGCATGCCTTTTATATGGAGTATATGTCAGTGAAGCTTAAAGTCTCTTCTCCTCCCCTAGGCTTCACTCTGCAGTCATGTCTTTCAAACAGCTGAAATGCCATACCTCATTCGTTGGGCTTTGTAGGGAAATGTTTGATCTAATCATGTCTGAATATTTTAAAAGGTTTTTGATAACAGAATGCTAGAAATGTGCCTTAAAAAGGTCTGCATTCCTGAAAAGTGTGTGCATATAGTTTTAAGTTCTCCCTCTGCTGTCTCCCAGATTTTTGCCTATGAAAGTATTTCCTGTTTTGCATTATAATCATAAACCCTTGCCATAGTGTCCCTGTTTTTAGTGCCTTTTATGGTTTTATTTGTATTTTTAGGCGCGAGTTGCAACATTTAAACCCATAGTGACAGAGACTCTGTCAATGGAACACAGTTCCACTATCACTCCAGCAAAGTACACGGCACTGTCGAAATGAGTCCAGAGAAGGACCACAAAAGTGATCACAGGGCTGGACCACCTCTCCTATGAAGACAAACTGAGAGAGATGGAGTTGTTCAGCCTGAAGAAGAGAAGGCTCTGGGGAGATCTTACAGCAGCCTTCCAGTACCTAAAAGAGGTCTACAAGAGAGCTGGAAAGGGACTTTTTACAAGTATTTGTAGTGATAGGACAAGAGGAAATGTCTCCAGACTGAAAGTAGATTTAGATTAAATATTAGGAAGAAATTCTTTATTGTAAGGGTAGTGAGGCGCTGGAACAGATTACCCAGAGAAGTTGTGAATGCCCCATCCCTGGAAGTGTTGAAGGCCAGGGTAGATGGGGCTTAGAGCAACCTGGTCTATCAAAGCCTATGGCAGGGGGGTTGGAAGTAGGTGATCTTTAAGCTCTCTTCCAATCCAAAGCATTCTATGGTGCTGTGATTCTATAAATAATTTGCATTAGCTCATGCGATACTGTAATGTGGAACATGCTTTGTCTATCTGTCACAGTTATGCTCATGCTAAATAAGAAGTTTGAGGAATTTTATCTAGAGGGCAGTTTAAATGAGGCTTCTGTCCTTCTGCACTGAGTTTTGAACTTCTGACATCAAAATATGGCCTTTGCTGTATTAACTGGGTGCTTTCATGTGGTCCATTATTAAGTCAGATTTTCCCAGTATAAAATTCCTTATGGCTGGATAATTCCTGAAAATAAACAGGATAAGAAATCTTACACTCAAACTTATGCTACAACTACGTTGCAAAACAGATCCTGTCTGAGATAAAGGGGGACCTGAGCTGTTCTTGGTACTTTTCCACTATTTACGTATGGAGTGCTTTGGTGTATGGAAATCACCCACATGATGTTATAGCAAAAGTGCAGTTCCATCTAGTCCCATTCAGCTTTGTGTGCTCAAAGCATTACTGTTGCAAATGAAAGTAGTCGGGTGTTCTTTGAGCCTTGCGTGACAGGTCAGGATGCTAGGGGTGGAAGGGAGGAAGAATACAGTAAGGAAAGAGGATAAACCTGGGGTGCTCCCTGAGGGTAAAAAAGAGGTAGATCCAGTGCAGGCATATAAATGGCACATAAACCTATAGCTGGAATTGAGCTTCAGCAGAAATTCCATGTGTGCAGGAGGCTGCTGCCCTTTCAGGAGGGTAGGACATTAGGAGACCTTTTGAAATGTTCTTACTAAAAATTCATGTCCTTGACTCTGCTGAGAAGTGCAATGATTATAGGGGTGAAAAAAGGGGACTAGCCACACTACACACATTGGTGTCTTGGGGAATCAAGATACTTGCTTTTTTATTGTGGTTTTTTTTTTTGTTTTTTTTTTTTTGAGAGAGGGTAGTGTCAGATTATTATTATTATCCTTTTGTTGCTCTCTAAGTCAGCAGTTTGCCTGAGGAGTATACAGTATACTTTTCTCAGAATTGATTTTCAGGGGAAAAAAGCCAAACATTTCCTGTCAATAAAAACATTCATTCTGAGAAAACATTTCAAAACCAAAGTTAAATACCTAGATTGGTAGAGCTTAAACAAGCTCTTTTCAAATCTCTATACATACACTTTTCTATATTTTTGTATTACCTGTTTAACCAAGTAAATTTTTTTGTTAGTTGGAGAACCTCTCTTGAGGGATAATGCCAACCAGTAAACGGGACAAAGAAACTGTGAGTTAATAGAACTCCAGCATCTCATATGCAGTGGAGAAGAGCCAGCTTCATTGAGTCAACCTGAATCACTAGCAGTATATTGGTGAAAGCTATTGCAGAGCTTGCAGCAATATGGCAAGACGCCACCATCCCTGTTGAGAGGCAGAAGATATGGATTATGTTCCATGCCTGGCTTGTAGCCTGCTTTGGTTGGCAGGCAGTCTGGTTCACCCCTTCGTATCTCAACTTTTCATGAGTGTTTAGATTATGAAACTCTTAGGGGAGAGGTAGTCTCTTTCACAGATATTGGCTAATACTTGGGTCAAAGAGGCTTTGATGTTAGTGAGGAGTTTGGGCACTTAATGTAAATCAAACTAAGCAGGCAGTGAAGGCCGTTTAAGTTGCTTATCAATCAAAGAAGCAATTTTTTGAATCAATGATGCACCCATTCATCTTGATTAGGCACATTCATGTTTATAGTCAGAAATCAGAGCAGAAGAAGCTAAGGATTTTCATAAATAATTGATAGTGCATACTTCCTGTGGCCATGCTTTCAAAGGAAAGTGAAGATGAAGAATGCATACAGAATGTTTGAAAGATAATAGATGAACTCAAGATATAAAATGTCATCCTGTCTTCACATTAGTATCACTACAACAACACATTTGATGTTCATTTTCCTCAATGCTGGTGCTCCCCAAGACTTTGTCCTCAAAATAATAATAACAGGGGAAAAAAGGAATCTGATCTGCCGGTTTCTGATCAAGCTTATGTGTGAGCTTTTTGGCTGGCTTCCAGTGCAGTTCTGTATGTTTGTCTGTTGAAATAAAAAGAAACACTCACCTGGGATATTTCGATGTCCTTCCCACCTTTCGTTTCCAATGCAGAAATATTATTTCCAAACATAGTACATGTTAGGTCGTATCCTAGTGACACTGGGGATCTATGCATGAATAGTGTCCTTTCTTCAGGAACATGGCTGAATATTATTTGGCTGAGGTGTTCAACTGGAGTTGACCCAGATAAATATATATATATATATATACACGTATACAGATATATACACATACATGTTGCATCTCCTTTTCGCAATGCTGGAGGGACCACAACGAAGATGTAAAGCCATCTCTTTGATTATGCGAAATCATCCTTCTGAAGTAAAGTTAAACTGTGAAATTAAGGTCTGCAGTATGAAAAAAGGGCAAGGAATGGGTTTACCAGTGCTGAAAGAGGCTTTGAACTTTTTGTCCAGCATAATAATTAATCAAAATCATCTTTAGATAACCTGCTAAATATTTCTAAAGAGAATAAGGATGGAATCCGAATCATGTTCACCTGCTCAGCTATTGCTGGTCAGGGCTTGATAGCCATGGATGTGACATGCTGAGAGAGAGAGGGAAATGTGTGGGAGGGGAGAGAATCATCAAAATGCCCAGAGGGAATCAGAGCTTCTCCAGATGACCTAGCCCCCATGAACCTTAACGCAGTTGAGCTTTAAACTGCCTTGCAGCTTCTCTCTTGAAAAGAAAAAAAACCACAACCAACAAAAGTTACATGAAATCATTTTGAGTGATGGTTTCATTATTCAGCTCCAGTGGATAAACTTCCTCTAGGCTTAATTGAAGTGCAGAGTTCTACTATATGGAAGTCAAGGCCCTGGCTGAGAGTCTCTCCCTTTAGTTGGCCTTAAGAATTATTTCTCTTTGCTGGCTCTCTAGTGTGCTCCCCTGAATTACTTCTTTCATTTCTTTCCAGAAGCTCCAGCTTTTGCTGTGGTTGTGTGCAGATGCCAAACTCTTCTTTGTTACATCTGAGTGTGGAGTCGGCTTCTGTAGACCCTTTGGTACCAGTGTGAGAGCCGGCTCCCCTTGACATTTTACAAGTCCTTGCTTCTCTCCCATTTTGTAATCTTGCAGGGTTGGTTAAGGGACCAAGGGAAAACAATCAGGGAGTGTCTGTGGTCAAGAAAGGGGGAGAAGGAACCAAGCAGAAAACTACAGAAAACACCTGGTCATCTCCAATCAGCTTGCCAGCCCCATTGTGAGTCAGATAGGAGAATGGGAGTCAGTACAAGATGCTCCAGGGTCTCACCTGTGAATAACACATCTCTTTGATGCTTTTTATACCCTGGGATGGAAGAAGATTGGTGGTAATGATGCTCAAACAGTGGGTGTTTATGCCCCCCTTATCCTTCCATTAAAGGAAGAGGGATTCCTCTTCCAAGCAGTGTTTGGGATTCAGTTAATGTGCTGCCTTTTAATGAGGGAGTATTGGAAAGCACTGTCTGTGAGGACACATCAGAATGCAGCATGTCCCACAGCTTGTGTGTATGTAACTGTGTCATGCAATATGCAGAAAATTCCAAGTGCCAGACCAATATAAGGAGAGAGTTATACTGGAAGAAAATTTCACTGCTTTGCAATGAAGGGTGCATGAATGAACTAATAAATAAGTAAATATGTCTGAAGAAGGAGAAGGAGAAGAGGGAAAGTCCAGTCCACTGCTTCATAAACTTCAGCGCCACATTAACCAGTTTTGCTCCTATAGCAGACCTGCTATGCTATCACAGTGCTTTAATGTTTAATTCACTTTGATTTGCACCACAGAAATATCGAGTGTTTCTGCAGGCAAACCGAGGCATCTAAGGAGCTCTGCTGGGAATAAAACTCTAGAAAGACCTTCAGAGAAATTAGAGATGGGGCACTTTATTGGTTTTTATTCCACTCCTGCAGTTCTGCTCTGTGGCTTTGTTTTTTCCCCTCTGTTTAAATGAGTATGTGGTGCAGATTTATTTTAATATCATGTCCTCATTTCTGTGCATGACCTGTGGAGGCTGTCTATAGCAAGATTAGAAAAACAAGCAAATGTTTAATTTTTTGAGGGGGGAAGGGAAAGGCTTCCAAGGCCCTGCTGCTGTTGGAGAACATGATGGCTACAAAATAGACTTATTGAAATCTGCTCATCAGGAAAAAGAATTGTGATCAACCCTTTTGTTCCTGCTACCTTCAGACATCCAGGTCATGTGCATTTCATAAGGAATCATCAGGAAAAAATTAACAACCATTGACTCATATTAATGTCCTGTCAAATACGTGGTCAATTATGAATGAATTGTGCCACAGAGACACTGCAGACTCTCTCCAGTTCTTGTTTTGGGAGGCTACTGATGGGTCTAGTCCTTTCTGCATTGCTGTGACACTGTGAAGGGTTTGAGGGTTGCCAGATAGAGACATCAGGGAGCTCTGAGCAATTAGATGTGCTACCCATGCACTGTACAAATGCTCAGTTTCTCCTGAGGGCATGGTATGATGAAAGGGGTAAAGAGCCAAAGCTACCTCAGTGTCCCCACCTCCCTAAAGGACATGGCGGAGTTTCTGAGCGTGCTGTGTTGGATTGAAAAGCATGTATGAGTATCCCAAAAAGACCATTTTATAACAGTCATTTAGCTCAAGATACGAAGTTCTGCAGAAGACATGCCCACAAATTTTGTTTTGAGCTTCATCAATCTCATTCAGCCCACATCCAGCTTTTGGGCCACCATGGCACTAGGAAACACTTGCACACTGAAAGCAGAGGTTGAGGGCCAACAGCCTTTGATGTATCACGGAGGGGATGAGCCTGCTGGACTTCACACCTGGAGGGGGTGAAGCAATGCCCTTTAGGGCTGATGCAGTGAGGATAGAAGGCCCGTGCCCATCAGCTCACCTGATGACCTCTCTTTGCTCATTCTGGCTGAGGGAAACCACAATGGCACCTCTTGGGGCCTACAGCCCCTGGATCAGCTCCAGGTCTCACATACATCATAGGATGCGATCACCTTAAAACCCTTGTGCCATGTGAACAGAATCAGAAAATCCTAGAGCGTATGAAGGGAAATAAAGACCCAATAATGGTCCACAGAATTACTATAATTCACCCTATTTTTTTTCCAGTCTGTCTCCACATTTATCATGGTGGTGCCGGCAGACTGCGGAAGTACATGTGCAAATAGCTAAGTTGTAATTTGCAAGTGCAATTAGCTGGTTTTGTGAGTGCAATCACAGTAATTGCAGGAGCCTAACTTATGTGCTTCACTGTTTTTCATCTTCAGAGCAAAGACTAATTAAACATTAATAATAACATTAACAGCAAAATTAACATATATATATTTGAGACCATGAATTATTTGCTTTACTGCAAGTAACATAAGTGTGAGGGAGACAAAATGTATGTTGAACAAAAAAGAAGCTTGCTGCACTGTTTTGAACTCCCCCCATACAGCTGCTTCATCGCCATGCTGGTGTCATAGCTGTAGCAGCAGACAGATTTAGGCATGACTGTGCAAGGATTAGGGCTCTTTGTAATGAAATCTAGAGAGCGTGTGATGTAAGATGGCACATAGTGCAGGAAGTTATCCTCAAGATTCCTATTGCATACAACACTGCATAAATGCACAGGGACTTGATGTGAGGAAATACAGCCCTCTTCCAGGTAGTTTGCCGGTGCTAGGATGACGTTTTGGGCCATGAAATAGTGCAAAGACACTAGACCAAATCTGGCAGATGTAGGAAAGTTTCAAGGGTAAGGTAGGTTCTGCAAAGATATAGGTCATTAGGTAAAAAGGATATTGGAAGCTGTTGCGAGTGTTGTGGTGGTATGAAAAAAAGGCACAGAGCTGAGAGTGGGGGAACACTACAGCTGTAACAACTGAACTCAAATGTCTATTTTTGTTCACAAGAACAGGAAGTTGCTTTTTTGTTTCTTATCTTGCCCTATGATGGATGCAAACAATACAGTATAAGGACATTGGCTGTTTCTGGATGGCTTTCTGCTCTTTGCTTACCTTCATCACAGCTCTGTCAGTCTGCTGCTGCTTTGAACGGCACAAGGAGTGAAATGTTGGCCAGAAATGACATCTTCTTTTCTTCTGACAAGTTGAGGTGAAGTAAGTTTAATGAATTAATAATAATTAGTGAAATAATTAATGAATAATTAATTCACTAATAGCACTGGTGGTCTGTTAACCCCTTATCTAAGTCATGCATAAACCAGCTGTTTATGATAAACTTCCATTCATGTTTTTAAACCTGGAGATTTAGTTTTCATCTCACTAGTGGTCACCTTTGTAGCCTTCAGGTTGTCTGTCCTCTTTAATTGGCCCTTTCTGTTCATAGTCTGTCATTTGCCTAGTTTCTGCAAAACAACTTAACGTCAACATCGATCAGTACAAACTGTACCTGTCATTGGGAATTTCAAGAGGTACAAATGATCCATAGTTTTTGTAATGGCTGAAGAAATAAAACCCAATAAAACTCTGAGCTTAAAATATAAAATGAGGCTGCAGAGGAAAGAGAGAGGGGCACAGAAATAGAATTCCTTAAAACCATGCTATCATGGTTGAAGAAGCCGTCATGACTCAATCACAGGCTGAGATGGCTGCTTTATCAGGCGTGAACCTCCATTTATCCTTCTTTCTGTGAAAGTATATGAAAAATGACTCCTTGTTACTCAGAGGTGGGCTGGCGTGCTGTGGAGATCAAGCATTTCTGACATACCAAAACAGAGGGGCTATTGCCTGACTTTGGCTTCTATGAGTTGCTGAAAATACTATTCCAGATCTTATAGGTGAGCAGTTTAGGTCACTGTTGGGTGCAAAGAAAGGAAGGTGGATTATGGCGAGACCAATACTGGGGTAAAGATAGCTTATGTCTGCTCTCGTATTTGTGCACCCTGGCAAAAGCCCCGCTTCTAATGAAAAGTTCCTTGTAAGTGTGCGTGTCTGGTAGACCTTAGAGAAGCCAAGCTACAGAGCAAAGGGAGAGAGATTAAGTGCTTTGCACTATCTGCAGAAGTAGGTAGGGAGGCAAGTCTTGGACCAGAGGCATCATTTTTGAAAACCTTTCAAAATCTGGGGTTTTGTATTTGTCTTAATGCAGTTAATTGGCAGATGCTTGCTCTCTTGGAGACATAGACTACCTATGGAGACATAGACTTCCTATAGAGGAAATGGCCCCTACTAATTGAGCTAAAGGTGGATTTTTTTCTTCTGTTTGAACAAGTACAAGGGGGAGGGGAAAGCAAGAGCCCCAGGCTGTGTGCAAAATTCATGTGAGACCTTCACATTTTAGACAACTGGTTTCTCCTGCAATTATAGGTGTTTTGATGATGGGTTTACAGTTCCTATATAAGTAATCCTTATATCTTGTTTAGCGAATGCTCCAGCTGAGCCAGCAGTCTGATATTTGTCAGTAGCTTATGGGAGGTTGAGGGCAAAACAAGAGCAAGGAGGGGGAGCAACCCTCTACCTTCCTCCCCTCCCCACCTTACAGATACAAAAACTGCTGAAAAGGGTAAGGAAGATGTGAGGTTTGTGTCAGCTTTGCCATATTGTGCAACTTGTAGCATTTTGTTATTGTGCATGTAGCTGACATGAAAAACTGCTTGAAGATTTTCATAAAGAGAGAACTCAGAGAGATTGTTAATAAGATAGATCTAGGGACATGGGAGACCAAGCAAAACAGACTGTGAATCTGTACTTCTCCTTCCTATGTCCCCGAAGTTGGTTATTAGCTCCACAGCACCCATCTGCATTCTCTGTCTCTAATTAAGCTCATTGCAAGAGAGAGTGCTTCCAAAAACAAAAAGGCTGAAACAGTTCAAGGAGTAGAGCAAGTGACCTTTGCCAGTGCAGAACCTGGCCCCTGGAGGTAAGATGCTGAGGTGAAATGCTTCATGGAAAATCACTTGAAGATAAAGCCAAGCTTTGTTATTTCACTAGAGTAATATTTTCACCCACACATACCTCCATTTTCTAGGGTTAGTAAGGCCAACTCTGCATTTTTAGGAGTCTGGTTTTAATACTTAATAATCTGTAATGGCTGCTGATCTAGCAGGTGACATTAATTGGGAAAGATTTTTTAGTCACCTTCTTAGGTTGGCAGCAGGTCACATGTGGTGTTCCCCAGAGCTCAGTGTTGGGGCCAGTCCCGCTTTATATCTTTATCAGTGATATGGACAAGGGCATCAAGGGCAACCTCAGTCAGTTTGCAGATGACACCAATTTGGTTGTTTGTATTGATCTGCTGGAGGGTAGGAAGGCTCTGCAGAGGGATCTGGACAAGCTGGATTGATGGGATGATGCCAGTTGTATGAGATTCAATAAAACCAAGTGCTGGGTCCTACACTTAAATCACAACAGGCCCATGCAATGCTACTGTCTTGGGGAAAAGTGGCTGGAAAACTGCATGGCAGAAAAGGAGCTGGGTGTGTTGATTGACAGCAGCTGAACATGAGCCATCAGTGTCCCTGGCGGCCAAGAAGGCCAATGGCATCCTGGCCTGTATCAGAAATAGTGTGGCCAGCAGGACCAGGGGAGCAATTGTCCCTCTGTACTTGGCACTGGTGAGGCTGCACCTTAAATCCTGTGTTCAGTTTTGGGTTCCTCACTACAAGAAAGACATTGAGGTGCTGGAGTGTGTCCAGAGAGGGGCAACAAAGCTGACAAAGGGTCTGGAGCATAAGTCTCATGTGGAGCAGCTGAGGGAGCTCGGGCTCCTGAAAGGAGCTTGTAGCCAGGTGGGGTTGATCTCTTCTCACGAGTAACAAGTGACAGGACAAGAGGAAGTGGCCTCAAGTTACACCAAGGGAGGTTTAGATTGGACATCAAGAAAAATTTCTTCACCAAGAGGGTTGTCAGGCATTGAAACAGGCTGCTGAGGGAAGTGGTTGAGTCACCATCCCTGGAGGTATTTAAAAGACTTGTAGTTGGGGCACTTAGAGACGTGGTTTACTGGTGGACTTGGCAGTGCCGGGTTGTCCTAGTTCTGGCCAGGACAGGGCTGATTTTTGAAGTAGCCAGGAGGGGGCATGGCTAGGACCCGGAGGTTATTCTGTACCACCTCATGTCATTATTGGGGACAGGGGAAAAGAATCTCTCCCGAGGAGAAGGGCTTCCTTACAGTTGAGCAAGTGTGGTGCCAGTTCTGACCCAGAAGGAGTGGTTGGATAATGCCAGTTCTGACCTGGAGGGAGCAGTTGGGTGGCTCCAGTTCAGAGCCAGAAGGAATGATCAGGGTGGCAAGGCTGTAGTCAGGTCGAGCTCCATGGTGATCACTTTTGCAGGTGAATCACTCTCTCTTAATTAATGTTATTAATATTAGGGCTGTTACTGTTTGTTTTCTTATGTCATTGCTGTCTCCAGTAAATTGTTCTTATCTCACTCCATGATCTTTACCTTTTCTGCCTCCAGTTCTCATCTCCAGCCAAACACAGGGGGAGTGGAGAGTGAGAGAAGGAGCAAGCAAGCAGCACGTGGTTTGGAGAGTCTCAGTGGGAACTCTAAATTGGGGAGTACCATTCCTAAACCATGACATGGGTTAAGAGTTGGACCCAATGATTTTAGTGGTATTTTACAAATTAAACAGTTCTATGATTCTGTGTAGTTTAATCAAAAAGCTACAACAATATAAGTGAAAGACATGCAACCTTCCTCTGGGCTCTTCAGAGCTGTTAAAACCAAAAAGGGCATGTCCTGTTCAGAAAACTTTCAGTGCATGCTTCAGCAACCTAAGAACATAATGATTTCTTTGGAAACATTAAGGTTTATCTGGTCAGTGATATGTCAGCCGTTGACACAATAGAGCTGTTTCAGGTCTAGTTGTTTCAATATTCCCTCAAGAGGCCAATTGTCCGAAATGCACTGTCCTCCAAAGAGCATCAGCTACCTCCTAAGTGTCAGATGTGCTCATTACAGTAGGATGCAGAAGTCTTTAAGAAAAATTAAAAACCACTATAATAGTTTCTGCTCACTTAATTTATTTAAATCTCTTCACTCTCTCCCCTGTGCACCTAGCTATTCAGGAGCCCTACAATAAAGATAACAGTATTCAAAACAATGTTTTTTGTTGTAAGTGCAACATATTACTGATGAATCATGGGAAATAATCCTGGCTGGTTAGGAGGTAGTGTGGATGCCTGGGAGGTCTTCTGCTTTTATAATCCCTCATGCATCATACCATATTTTTGTAACCTCTAAGTGCTCTCTTTCAAACTATTTGCTCCCAGACTGAGATTTGTTATGAACTTGTGAAGGTGCTGGTGTTTACCATTTCTCTACTCTGGTTGGGAACACAACAGCTTTACCTTTTTACTCCTCATCTTCTTATGAATCTTAAACTATTTTTCTCCAAATGGCCTTTCTTTTTGATCCCTTGCCCTCGGGAAACCCACATTTTGATGGCAGTCTTGTCTCCCGTGAGAACTTTGCCTGGGAGGGTAGAGGTGGGTCTGACACATTGTTAAGTAGCATCCTCTCCCTTACTGCTTATCACAAATGCCTTTAAAAGACAGGTGGCACTTCCGGGAAGAAAACTTGCCTATACCAGTGTGTCCTGATGGAGAGAATTTACCGGACCTCCCATTTCTTTCTCAGTGGAAGAAAGAAAAAGAATTTGGTACAGTCCCTGTGATGTTTCAGAGCTGGGCTGAACTTGTAAATGAGAGAAGTTTTCAGATTCATTTGTCAGAGTTTGGGGAGGAGAGGGGTAATCCTGTAAAGGGAGACTTGGCCACCTTTGAAGGGTTTTGTTACATCATGCCATGGGTTCACAGTACTATTGACAAAGGCTCTCACATACTTGACTGAATTATGGTTGCAGATCACTATCTGGGGTTGAGTACTGAGGCATTTCCTGACTGACTCCTTGAAAGTGGGATGAGTTTCTAACATATTGCCATTCTGAAATCTCATTTGCTGCTGCATGGATGATCTGCTTGTATTTTACTCTCTTAACGTTCATGTGAGCAAAATTTAGAGAGAGTGTTTTAGGGAGAGGTGCCATCAATCCTCAGGTGAGGGGAAGGTCAGCTACATATGCAACTGGGACATATTTTTACACTTACAGTGTAGCAGAGAGGTGGAAATGAAACTAAGGGAAGAGTTCCCTTGTAGTATAGCTGTTGTGAGGACAGGGATCATCTGAGGAGAGAGAAGGTAAGACACCCACAAGTGATCTGAAAAACAGACAAAATATTAGGGAAGGAGAGAGTAGTAATTTTAAGCTTTCACTCTCATTAAAAGGAATGTTCTGTAAGGCTTTCACCTTGCTACAGAAATGAGACCAGCGAGTAAATATTGTTACTACAATAAAGAAGAAAACTAGAATTATTTTTTTTTAATGAAGAGTAGTTATTTGCAAAGGATAGTTCTTCCACAAACTAACTTGTTTTCAGAGGTTATTTCATGTTATACGGCAGAGTAAAACACAGCATTTCTAAAGTGCAAGTAGTTTTAGTTTAATAAACAATTCATAGAATCATGGAATCATTTATGTTGGAAAAGACCTTTAAGATCATCAAGTTCAACTGTTAAAACTCATGCAGTCACAGACAGCTCAGGCTGGAGGGGACCTCCAAGGATCATGCAGTCCATCTCCTTACCCTGAGGCAGATCAACTGTAACAATGTCATTTCTCAGAAGGTGTTTGTTTAACCTACGTTGAAAAGCCTCTGATATTGAAGTCTTCATGGTCAGCATGTTCCAGGGCTTTGCTATTTTTATCATTAGAAAGTGTCTCCAGCTATCCAACTGGAATTGTATTCTCCATGATATAAGCCTGCTACTTACTGTTTGTCATGAATATAGAAAATTGACTTTTCTCCACAATAGACTTTATGTATTTGAAGACTGTTGTCCTACGTCCCCTCTCGTTCCTCAGACTAGGCAATGCCAATTCTTTCACTTTGTACTTCCACATAATTTTTTTAGACATCACATCTTTTTCATTTCTCTTCTTTGGACTATTTGCAGAAAATATTTGTTTGACAGTGATCCCTTATCTGTCAGTCTATAAGGAGGGGTGGTGAACAAAGTGTAGGTTCTTGGTGTTTCCTTTTAAGTCAGAGGCTTTAAATTCTGAAACTGGGGATTGGTGCAGGTTGCTCTGAAATGTCAAACAGTCAAGAATTGCAGAGAAGCAGATTCATTATGTTTGACCTTATTAGTCTATTTGAACTGAGTTTCAATATCCAGTAGTCATAATCTAGTCTTAAAACAGTGACGTTTATTTAAAAAACCCAAATCAATTTTGCACATTCTTTGGTTTATTTCAAATTTTTCTCTATTTTGAAAATTTGCTCACCTCTAACTGCTTCTCCACAATTATAAGGTCTAATTTTTTATACCTTTTCTTCCTTTCTTCTCACTAAATGATAATCTTGGCTTCCACTCAATCACTTGACTTCAGCAGCTTGGGTTATAAGAAAACCACCATATGCAATTCATAAAGTTGCTGGATGTGTTTACTAGGTTTTCTTGAGGGGTGTCATCTTGATCAGCAATTGTGGTCTCTATCAGTATAAAATTTAAATAGAATTTTTTTTAAATACTACAGATGTATTAAAAAAATAGTTCTGATAAAAATCCACTGTATTCGGTTGGATGTACATTTCCTTGCTAATAGCTAAAAGGCAGGGTGGAGTTACGACTCATTGCCAATATTTAGCCAGTTCACTTCAGTCTCCCTCTCTGTCCTTTGCAGAAAGGATTAGGGGGTGACTATAGCTATAGCTTGAGAGGTTATTCCCCACCCATGTTTGGAGAGTTGTGTTACTCTCTGTACAGAGAGTATTTTATGACAATGCCCTGAACGGATTTGTTGTTTTAAAGATTATCTTCTGCTGAAAACCCCCACATCCCACTGCTGGCTTTTCTGCCCTGCCAGTCTCTTCAGCCTCTACTTTTACTGCTGACATTTTATATTCTTCTTCTTGTTGCCTGCTTTGGCTGACCTGATCACTTTTGTAGTTTTGTTGTTCTTTCCCCTTCCTGCCCTCCTCCTCACTTTTGTTTTCTGCCTATGATATATTACCATTTCCAGTACAGCAGGAAAGAAAGATGGAAGGATTAATCAAGAGAATCTAAATTAAAAACTATAAAATCTAAAAGCTAGACTGGATGGCTTAGCATATATAACCTCACTTTCCAAGTCACTAGCAATGACTGCAAAGCCTCCAATGAAATGGATGGGTGGTCTTGTCTGGATAATTGGCAGAAAAATTTGTACACATTCCCCACAGTCCCATCTGGTAGTTTCTTTCTGGCAGCTGTGGTGGGGATGCCAGGATTGAAACGGAGCATTAGTATCTTCTCACCCTGTTAAAATGTGTCCTTCAGAGCTGGTCTCCTGCCTGCTGGCACTGCTCTTGACAGGGGGGTTTGCTTTTGTCTTACTGAATGTGCACACACCCTGCTTACAGCAACCATCTTCTCTTCGGTCCAAAGAGCATGTGCTCATATGTCTCCCCAGATAGATCACCCATTAAAGTGATACTGAGAACCTAGGAGAAAAGTTTCCTTGCTCTCTGCCCCTACATACTCCCACTGCCCACATTTGTGCTGCATGATGGAAAATGCTCAAAGGCAGGCTACATTGAATAAAACCTACCAAGACCTGGTCCCACTGCTTTGGAGCTGTGGAGGCCATCAAAGTGAGGACTTCTGTCAGCTGGGCTCACCCCCACCTTTGCCTTTCCAGCATTGTGACACCTGCAGCTGCACATGGGAGAGCATTTTCAGAAGTTAGAGTTATACAGGGGCTGCAATACAGAGCCGGGGCCAGTACAAATGGTTGAGGCAGGACACAGCTGAACAAGACTGCTTGCAGGGTATGTTTGTTTTGTTTGTTTGTTTTGGGGGTGTGTGTATGTTTGTTTGGTTTGGTTTCTGTGTGTTTGTTGATTTTGGAGGTTTTTTTAGAAAGTCTTTTCATTATGTTGGTTTGAAAGCAGAAGTCTTAGAATGGCATCATCTCTTTGGTATAGAATCATAGAATAGTTTGGGTTGGAAGGGACCATTAAAGCTCACCTAGCCCAACCTTCCTGCAGTTAACAGGGACATCTTCCACAAGACCGGGATGCTCATCCACCCCAACCTCAAATGTTTCCAGGGATGGGGCGTCTACCACCTCTCCAGACAAGCTGTTCTGGAGTTTCACCAGCCTCACTGTAAAAAATGTCTTCCTTTTAGCTTAAAAGCGTTAGCTCTCATCCTATCACTACACTCATAAAGAGCCCCTCCCCACCTTTCCTGTGGACCCACTTTAAGTACTGAAAGGCTGTATAAGATCTGCCTAGAGCCTTCTCTACTCCAGGCTCTAGTAACCACATCCAGCAACTTCTCAACTCTCAGCCTGTCTTCATAGGTGAGGTGCTCCAGCCCTTGGATCATCTTCGCAACTCTCTTCTGTACCTGCTCCTACAGGTCCATGTCTTTCCTGTGCTGAGGACCTCACAGCTGGATATACTACTCCAAGTGGGGTCTAGCCAGAGCAGAGCAGAGGGGGCAGAATCACCTCTCTCGACCTGCTGGCCATGCTGCTTTTGATGTAGCCCAGGACACAGTTGGCTCTCTGGGTTGCAAGAGCACATTGCTGGACCATGTTCAGCTTTTCATCCACCAGCACCCCCAAGTCCTTCTCAGCAGGGCTACTCTTGATCTGTTCATCCCTCAGCCTGTTATTGATACTCAGGGCTGCCCTGACCAGGTGCAGCACCTTGTACTTGAGCCTGTTGAACCTCATGAAGTTCACATGGGATGTTCATCGATGTTCTAGTAACAATGCAAAGGTGTTTCCACTGCTGCAGGTATTCACAGCACAAAGGAAAAATAAATTACTGTGCTGCAAAATATTTATATCAGTGTGACTACATCTGTGCTACCACTTCAATTTTACAGGTAAAACATCACACCCCCAGCTGAAGTAGTCAGACTATTATGGAGACTTTGGGTAGAACAAGTCTTAGAGGAACTAAAACCCAGAGGGACTGGCTTAGCTTGAACCACCAAGTTATTTAAACTAACCCAGCTGATTTTTGCCTGAAGCAATTGAGGGAGATCCTTGCCTTTCAGGGCACAGTAGGGAATAGGAAGAGTGTCTGGGAACTGCAGTACATGACAAGTGGCTGAAGACAGTGGTAGAGGGCCTCTCCCATAAGCAGGTGTATCCATGGGAAGACTAGCGTTCAAGGACTTACCCATGTCAACAAGCATTTAAATGGGTACCAAGCATGTATAGCATGCCTTTTCTCAAGGACACTATTGCAGGATTTAGTGGTGGTATATTATTGCACTCTCTTGAACAAAGGGGAAAATGTCTCCCTACATTGTTTGTAGCCCACTGTACAAAAAAGAAAATTTCTCTTCCGAACATTAGGCTATGACTGAATGTGTAAATTGATAAATAAAAACATGCCTGAGTCCTGCTAGCACTTAGGATCTTAATGCAGTGACCAGTGAATTGCAAATGCAAGTCCTAAGCTCATTACAGTATATTTGGATTTTTTTAATGAGTTGGGTTAAAAGTGATGAGATGTAGCTGAGGGGCACTGTTTGAAATTTCAATTTGATTTTAGCTTACCCCAAAATAAATATGAATAAATCCATCACCTCTTCGCGTATTCCTGCTCTATTTTTATTGCCGTGGTGCTGTATCTGTACACCAGTGGGCCATTAGGAAGACCTTAGGAAGTAGTTCTAGATATTAGGAAGAAGTTCTTCACGGAAAGAGTGATTGGGCATTGGAATGGGCTGCCCAGGCAGGTGGTGGAACCACCATCCCTGGAGGTGTTTTAGAAAAGATTGGATGTGGCATTGAGTGCCATGGTCTAATTGACAAGGTGGTGTGAAGTCACAGGTTGGACTCGATGATCTCAGAGGTCTTTTCCAACCTAGTTGATTCTGTGATTCTTTGATTTCAGAAGCTTTAGTAACTCCATCCTCAGAAGCAGAGGGATTGTCCTCGCAGTTCACCAGATTATCAATCTGCTTCTAGACTGGACTAGTTGTGCAATAACCTTTGTTGGTGGTCCTTACGAGAGCTTTGGCAAACATTTGACTGATATTTTTTAATTTGTAGCTATTAATATGTTGGTTTCCTCTGTGAAGTTGATGTGGTGCAGTGGGCTCAGTCTCAGCAGCCCATGTAGCAGCTCCAGCTGCAGAACCTCTGTCCTCTCTCCCTCTTGTATGACGTTGTATCTTCAGAGGAAGAGATGTGCCCCAGTCCCATCTTTTTGTCCCGTGTGAGCTGTGGGGATTCTTTAGCTTTGTACTAGGCAGTTCATGAAGATGGAGGAAACATTAAGTTGCTAGGGCTAAAATTTCTTGCTGAAACATTGAGTTTCCTGACACTTTTTTTTCTGAAGAGGGAGGACTCGATTTGGACTGTGCTGATCTTTTCATCATCCTTTCTCTGGTGAAAGTTTTGTTATCCTAACTGGCAAAATTTTGTCCTTCTCAGGACAACTTGCCATCTTGACATGGCCAGTGAAACCATGTGAATAAAGAACAATAAAACTAAAGAAATAGATGAAAGCAACAAAGAAATTGTTCTTTATGTATAGATAGTACAGATTTGGGTGACCTGGGATTTCGTTTGTACAAAGGGATGAAGGCCTCCCAGGGATATTGCTGGCATCACCCTTATTTTTCTTTTTCTAAAAGATGACTGTTCTATATCTGCACATTCACCTTTCATGTTGTTATGGGCTCCTAGAGTAAGGCATTACTGTTAATGTTTGACTTAGATATGTGGGAATGAATATTTGTTTCAGAAAGCAAATCAAAGAAAGCCCACTTATGTCTATCCACCCTCCCTCAGCTGTGAAGCTAGTAGGCAAGTATTCCAAAAGGAAAACAGTTCTTTGAATCTTAAAACCTACCCCGTGTGACCTGTGAAAAAAAAATAGCCAAGAAACTTGAAGCTTTTTAAATGCAGCAATTTGTTAGGTTTTTTTTAAACAAATCTCTTCCTGATCCCGACAGGCTTTGGGAAAGTTAATGTTTGGTAGTCTGAGTAACTGAGTGCTGACTACACCTTCTAACTTGAATGGAGGAGAAGGACCACACCACCTGTGCTCTGCAGAGCCTGCTGAAATACAGCCAAGTCTTTAGCCATCCTGATATTGATAGCTGTTTCCCTGCCACAACCTCATTTTTGCAGCCTACAAAAGAGTCTGAAAAGGCTGGTCAAATACCACAGCAAGCAGCTTCACTCAAACACCCCGATAGACCCAGAGTACTACAAGGGCACAAGCCCAGTTAGCATGAATCTTGTGGAGGTACATATGACAAGGCAGTGACTGTGTTGCAGCTGCACCCTGAGGACAGCTTGGGCTGGCTTCCCTCAAAGGCTGCAGGTGTCGGGCTCAGCACCCATTGGGGCAGCTCCAGGGGGAACAGCAGCAATGCCAGAAGCTGTAAAACAAGTACTGACCTGTTTGAGGAAGTGTGGCAGCCTATTTCTTGAGGTCCTTATGATAATTTCAGCTTTTAAACTGAAGTATCCTTGTTTCCCATGGACTGCCATAGCTCTTATGATTTTTAAGCACTCTATGCGTGCAGAGCTCATAGCCATATTTGTTCTCTGTCATCTCCAAGCACAGTCAGAGGGTAGGCATGCAAGCATACAAATATGGGGATGAACAAACACACACACACACTCCCTACATACTGCTCAGTGTGTGTATGCTCTTTCTGGCCCTTCCTCTTCGACTTTCTGTGCACAGTTGTGTTACTCTCAGTCGGTCTGTGAAGGCTTAGTTAGCTTTGCCATTGGTCTCTGCAAGGGATCAAGCCTGACCGGGTTCATTGGTGCTTGTGTATACTTATGAATATGAGCTAGCCTGGGAGCTAATCTGTACATTTTGCACAAAGATAATTCAGTTTAATGAAACACCATCTTAAAACTGCAGGTGGGACATTGTTCAGGCACCGTGTCTTGCCTGAGCCAAGGCAATTACAGTGCTTGGTGGGTTGAGGCCTTGGACTGAGACCATCGCCAGGAGGAAAGTTCATTCAGCTCCTCTTTGGACATACAAAAAATTAGATCAGCTGTGATCAGTGGGGTTTCTTCATAAAAATGTTATGCTGCAGTGGCCCTGGTGTGGGGGCTATTTTAGTCTGAGGGGTTATTTTCTTATTTCTTTTTTAGTTGGTTCCCCCCAAGTGTCAGTTGGTGTCATTTTGGTCTATGCTTCTGAATATCCTTTTAGTGTTCCCAGTTAGTCAGTGTCACTGAACCAGGACTGTAACAGTCTTACTCTATTAGCTATTACTGTTTGCTGAGGAGTTAATGTAAATGAGGGCAGTCAGGAGGAGAAAAGCAAGGGGAATTTGACTGTTCCTCCTGTTACAGCTCTGCCCAACACTACATATTTTATTGTAGGTCTGGCACTAAGGGAGATTGATAATATAAGATGAAAGGTCTGTGTGATCTCATGGCTGGTAATAATGACTGAGGGACCACTTATTTCTTCCCCCCATGCTCCCACTCTCAATCCCATTGTGAATGTTCTTCACTTCAGTGCATTGTTTAAAGCCCACAGGTCTGGGTTTTTTTACAAGGCTTTTTTGTGGTGCAGTTTGGTCTGATTGAAACCACATTTTTATATGTGTCAAAACCAGTTCAGCACTTAAAAAGAAATCATAGTATCGATTGGATCATATTTCCTAAGTGGATGTCACTGGCTAATTCTTTTGTTATACCATTTAGCTACACAGTATTAAGCAAGTGGTTACTATTAAGCAGTTACATATGGGTCCTATTAATTCACACATTCTGGCACTGCTTTTTGAGTAATATCTCATCAAATAGGTTAGGATTTCAAAATGTCTAAGTCACTGAACTGCAGGGATCCTTCATTTCCGAAGCTAAAGTTAGTCCACATAGGGGTCCGCAGGTTAGGTATTGACATATGAAGGACTTCTGTTTCTTAAAAAAAATAGCTTGTAGAACAAAGTCACCTTTTTTTTTTTTTTTTAATTCCCTCATTAGGTTTCTTGCAGTGTAAGAAAATGAATATATATGGTTTGCAAAAAGAGCTAAGGATAAAGAAGATGACTTCTGCGCCTTCTGTCATCTTTCAGCACACATCTCCAGGAGTGAAATGCTTACCTTCTTGCCAAACTTTCTTTCACTCCTAGATCAAGGTCCTTGTCTTTTTGTCAGTCTAAATGAACATCATTTTACCTTTTGATGGGTATTGGATTATCTCTGCTGTCATGGCCTGTGATGACCCTTCATTTTTATTGTTCTTCCTCCCAAAAAGCTCTGGGGCCTATTTGAAAGTGCTCACATCCTTTTTGGAGTCAGGCTTATAGGGCGGGGAAAAAAAGAGGAGAGGCTCTGAGGCTTCATAGCAGGGGTGGGGAAATGCAGTTTGAGAGGCGGCTGCACTGTTATTTTAGCCATTACTTTCTGATGGGCTAAAGTGTGTTCCTCTAGAGGCCTCTGTTCTTGCAGCTCTTTTTGGTGGGAGAACACTTCCTTGGAGAGTCAGAGCTCAGCCAGGGTAAGGAGCAGCTGAAGTGAGGCTGTCTCACAGCCCTGGCACCTGGCACCTCTGCAAGGTCAGAGAGGAGCATGAGCTCTGCCTCTGGGGTTATGCTGCTGCCAAAAAAACAGTGGCAGCAAAAGGAGAATCTTGCAGCTTCTTGGTAAGGGATGGATAGGAGGAGACATCCAAAGTAGATTAGGGGGATGACATTGCACTGACTTGAGACATAAAGCAGCAGTCACAGGACTAAACAAAAGGGCACATTTTCTCAAAGTAATCTCAGCTATAAAAAAAATCAGGAGCCACTGACCTAAAATATGACATGATTTTCTTGAGCCCTTCCACAGGAGCATCCCTAAAGTCCTGCTTTTTCTCTTGGTTGTTATGAATTTGTTCAATCTGTAAAAACTAAAAAACTCCTACCTCACCACAAACCCAAATGTAGTCTCCCTCTAATTGCTTCATCTCCCAGTCATTGCTAACATCTCCAGGAAGGAACACCATCTTCTTTGGTGTCTACAGAGCAAGCAGTATATGACAGGTATACTCCTCATGCTCTGACCTCTTCTGATTTACTCTGGGGTTTGTTCCTTTTTGATATGTTTTTGGGGCTGAGGTATGAGTGTGCCTTGTGGAGCCAGGACAGAGTTAATTTTCTCCTGTTGGCTGATACTTTAAAGTGGGCAGAGCTGCACTTCTTTTGCCTCCTACCCAGCTCTTCTTCAGAAGGGAGCTTTTCTTTTCCCTCTCTTTATGTGTTTTTGGTAAACATGCCATGTTGCAACAGAACAAGCCAATGAAAGTCAAAACTTCCTCTTTTCCAGCCTGTAAACATTTCCTGGAACAATATGCTCAGCTTTGAAATCCTTTCCAGAGAGTATCTTAAGACCTCCCTCCCTTTTTCTATGAGTCGCTTGATCACAGCGGCATTCCCTTTACTTCTGTTCAAGCCACTTCCAGGCAACCTTGTTAAAGCAATAAGGATTTAGTATATGGGAAACCACTGCCAGGTTAGCCATTCCCTCAGGACATGCAGCTGTTTACCGTCTGCTGGAGCTTCTTGGGAGTCTTTGGGCTCCAGTCCCAGGTTGCAGACTCTCAGAGCAGGAAATTTTTCTTGGACACTGTGTGTTATTCAGAAGGATAAAGTTCATGGGCACAATATAGTAGGTTGCACGCTTTTTATTGTGTTACTCCATCTAAAACAAATAAGTTAGCTATTTGCTCGTTCTGCCCTGCTGGTAATCCATTACATATTAGACCTTACTTCATTGTGTAGCAGAAGTGAAAACTGAAGAGGAATTTAGATAATACAAAGGAAATGAGCTGTCTTTTAAGTTGTCTACTCTAACTTGTTAGAATTGCGACCCCGTGATGGGGTCGTGCCAATGGCAAGTGCCGCACGTGAATGAAGTGAGCTGGGAGTTACAAACTGGGAAAACTGGAGCTTTGCACCACATCTGTGTTATGGGGACCCACCAGTGGCTGTGGCTGGGTCCAGTGGGGCATATAGGAGGTGCAGCGAGGGCAGCCTGACCACATGCTCCAAGGCCATGGGAGATGTTATGCCACTGCTCCCAGATGGCTGTACTTTTTCATTGCTTATTGAGGCTGGCAGGGAGGTTCAAGTTCACAAGCTCTCCCTGAGTTCTGAGCTACCACAGAACACAGGGACAGAGCTAACCTGGACCTGTGTCCAGGCAAAAGAAAACCCTTGGCCTGTGAACATGGTGCTCATTTAGGTTAGATTATGATTAATATTATTGTATAGACCAGAAGCAACCTTCTGCTATTGTTAGGGATAAGTGCTGACTCTCCAGCTGTAATCAAGGCTGATATTTACTGTAAAGGAAATCAGATTTAAGAAGGTTTAACACCTCCTTAAATTCCAGATTTAAGGAGGTGTTGGGTGAAAAAAGAGCTCAAGCACTTCTGAAGCCTTACTCTTACACTTCCACCTTTTAGAGAAGACTAGCGTGAGTCAGTTAACAGCAGCTTTGTGAAGTCACCCATAACCATGTGTAGTGTTTTGTCCTTGAAGTATCACTTTACGTATTTATTCTTACTTAACTCGAGGAGAAAAGGTACTCCCTTTTTTTCTTTCCCTCTTCCTTCTCCTCATGGTCATTTCAACCTGACACACTGTGCTGCAGAGAGGGATGGGTGCTGGCCGGATGTGCCCCTGTGGGGACTGTGCATCTCTGCAATTTATTTCCCTGGTTGGTCTGAGTCCAGATCTGAGAGTACTGTGAGGAAGATATCAGTTTAAGAGCTGTTTCTCTGCTTCCCAGACCAATTAAAGGAAAGGCTCTCACTTTTTTAGCAAGGTGTTTGGCTGGAAGATTTTCTTTCTAATGATGATTTGAAGGCTCATGGGGTTTGATAGTATGATTAATTATGCGTTAAGATGCCTAGAGCCTCCAAGAAGCATGCAATTATTATTTATTAAAGTCAGAATATCAGTAAATATAATGAAGTAGAGCTTTAAATAAACATGGAATAAAAAGTGGAGGGCGTTTTCTGCTGAACACATGCAGTTCTGCATTGGGCTGAGACTGCGTGGAAGACTGAAACTTACCCAAGGGACTCAAGTCACTGAAGATCAAGACATATCAAGACAGAAAGAGAGACAGAGATAGAAGAGGTCTTCCTGCAGAGCAGGTGTCTGACTTTAGGAGCCCCAGTTCTCACTAGGCAAAGGCTAGTCTTTTTGAATATCCCTTCCTTTCCTTGTTTCTTTTCCAGTATAACCAAACACCTCCAACACTCAACAACTTGCACAGCACTGCCGTGCTCCCAGACACATTCCAAAGACTGATAGATGGAAGGCAAAAGGAAGGTGCTTTGTGCTATTCTGGAGAGCTTTACTATGAACTTCAGCCTTGAACGTTAAAAAAAAGCAACAACTCATCTATTTTCAGCCTCTTTCTATCCATATTCAAATAATTGAAATTTCCATACTTCCATAATTGAAATCACTCCCTCATTTTCACAGAAATAATGTAAGGGGTGTGACTGAATAGCAGCTTTGAGAAAGTAATAACACTTTGTTCTGCTTGATGATCCATCTGATATAGACTTTGCCCTATACAAGTGTGGCTGGAGTCTGTTCCAAGAGCTATTGAGTCTGAGAACGCACGAATGTAAAAACAAATACTTGAGTGCAGGAGAGGCAGCCTGGTTGTTGTAAATGGCTTTGCCTGCCAAAAAGGCTGGTAATAGTGTGTTGGCCAGGCATCTTTGCTTTCCTAATTGGAACCACAGGCTCTTTATTACAAACCTTAAGAAGAACAGCACCTCCTCTAATTTAAACTCCCTTTCTAGCTTCCATAGTCTGATTTCTTTCTGGAGTGTTTACCAGTGCAGGCTGCCTGCATTTGTCTCTCTTTCTATCCCTGGGCCCCTTTTTTTGTACTTCAGACTATTGCATCCTTTCATCAGCTCAGCTATTCCAAGCACCCAAGTTCTGCATGAACTGACATTTAGTGAGAGTCTGAGATTTATGTGAGAGGTTTGTGCAACTTTGTAGAAAGATGTAATTCACTGAAAAGAGAAAAGAGTTAGTAACTAGGCTAGGATGCCTGCTATTTGGCATTAGATATCATATTGAGTTCATATGGTACTTTCTTAGATTTTCTTTTTTTTTTTTTATTTTTCAAAAGCTGACAGTGTCAGTGTAATTATGGATGCACCAATAATGTGATGTTTTAGTGGTTTTGACCAAATAAGGAAGGTGTGCTATAAGTACAAAAGGTTGGTTAGTTGTCTAGAGTTCTCTAAAGTTCTCTAGACAGAAATGGCTTTAAAAGGCTAGTGTTTTGAAGTTGCTGTTGGATTATAGGCTCAAAAGATCACTGAGAAATATGTGGACTACCCCAGGCTTTTCAGATGGCCTGCCCCAAGACACAGTGGACTCAGTGAAATTCCTTCATCATTTTATATTCAGATGTGTTGGTTGGGCATATTCTGATACAAAACTTTTTCTATTGGACAATGCCAAATTGAAATCAGACAAATCTGTGACTCTGACTTCGTGATGATGCAATTTTGACAGGCACCAGTCAGCTTCTCAAGAGAACTTTCTCTGCAATGCAGGATCTGAAACCCGCCTTGTTCCCTGCCAGATCCCCACCTAGCCAGCAGTCACATAGGAGCCAGCAGCAGGGAAGTCTCAGATCTGTGTCCTTGGTAGCCTGGTCTTGCATCACCGGAGCTGTGGCTGCAATGAGACCCAGGTGGTAGAGTACTCTGAAATCAGCCTAACTCCTCAGAAGCTCTGCACATGCCATATCCTTGAGCATTTCCATCCCCGGAAGGCTCAGGGAGCTGTAGGAAGATTTTTCAAGAAATGTTGACGTGAAATATGGGTATTGCATGCCATGCCAAGCACTGACTATGCCAACTCACTCTTGCGGATGAGTGTGGCAAATTATTTATCTTGACCTACAAGTCTTCATCAATATGTTTGCAGTAGGTTCAAGAAATACATTTTCAAATAGATTAAAATCAGTGGTCCTTTCTCCACCTGTGTGCTGTGCAGTACCAGTGTGTATCACGCTTGCTCTCCTTGCAAGTGCTGTGAAAATATTTGAGTAGTAATTCCACTTAGCAGCACCAGCCTCCAGTCCCTAAGTACCTTCAATGGCAGCACATGTGGAATTAATTCCATCTACAATAGCAATGATTAAGATGCCCCCCCCTACATACCCACCCCACGAAAAAGAGATGGCATGGTAGCTAAGACAGTGCCTGTTACAGAAAATATAGAGATTTATGCCTGCCATTGGCTCAGCTTTAACTTTCCCATTTAATTTTCCTAGGCTCTGTCATATTTGGGGTGGTAAATTTTAAATGGGCAAAATGGGAAGAGCAGTGAAAATGTGAGATTGTGAGGGCCTTTCTGCTTTCACTGTGCTCTTTGGAAACCTGCAGAACCCTGATTTGGGATGTAGAGGCCACATTGTACTGTTTAGTTGAGCCAACACTTGGTTAACTAGTTGTACTTTCAGTTTCTCACTGCAGAGCTAGATTTGTGTACAAGTCGTCCATCTGTGTTAACTTAAGCTGATCTCTGTTCCTTTCCCTTTTTTTCTTTAGTCATGTATGTTTGTCAGCAGAGCCAAAAGTGAAATGTCTCTACCTCAGCTAAACCAAGGGGAAGGAATAAAGCCTCTTTTTGCTTCTGAGGCTTCCTTTCCCCATGTGAGTACTTAAATGGTACCAATCAACAGCTTTGAAATGCTGGCAGCAGCAGCTGGGAGAGATGGCATGCCGGTGTGGGACCTGACACCACCACCTTTTCTGCCGTCAGAGCTAAAAATCTCATTTTTAACACTTTGGAACAAATAATATGTTTAAATAGCCATTAATTTGTAGCTGACACCTTCTCTCAGTGCCTCTGACAGCCTGCATATTTCCTTTGTAGAGTGTCATGCTGCTTCTGTTTAGAAGCTAATAATACAATTTTCATAGTTATTACACAGGCTGTTTGGCTCTGAGGTTTCCTTAGAGTCTAAGCAGTGCCAGAAATTCATAGTGGAAGCTTTGGCAAGCTTTAAGTGAATGACATTCGTTGGTCACTGTGCTGATGAGGGCTGCGATACGGAAGTGAGCAAGATACCTATAGAAACTTCAATTAAATATCAAAATCTGAGCAATTCAAGGTTTAGTTAGAATGAAGCCCTCTCACTATCCTACAGGTTTAATTAATGGTGCCCAGTGCATCACTTGATTCAGTTTGAATCCAAAAGGATGTTTCGTGTTATGATAAGTTATAAGCTTTTTTCCACTGGTAACAGTTCCCTTTGCCAAAGGTATGGGAAGGAGGAGGATTATTCGGAGAGTGCTTCTTTACATTATTTTTTGTCTCTTGTCTGACTGATACAGCAGTTCCACCTAAATTTGAGATTACCTTGAGTCTCAAGAGCAGTAGAAACCCAGTGCATATGCAAGAACAGAAAATATGTTCTGGTAAAGTTTACATCCCTGCATGATATTGGCTGATGCCCATCAAGTCTGGGAGAACTTGAATGCCAGCGTTGCTCATGTTCAGGCTGAGAGACTTAAGCCTTCCTCCTCCTTCAGCTGTTACTAGAAACAAAACTGAGTAAGATTGCAGAGGCACACACTCAGAAGTTAGGAAATGCCCTTGTGTTTCTGAGCTACAGCAAGCTTTAATTACCAGAATAGTAGCAATTATGGCATGGAAAATTTCAGCCCGTGCACTTAGATGTTTGAACAGAAAGCCTTAATAAGCAGCTGAAAAGCTACACTGGGAAGGGTTGCTTTCTACTTCTAATGACATGTTATCAGATCCCATATGCCATATCAAATCTTACCATATCTTTGGCTCCCTTTCCACACACTAATTAACATAAATGCTCCCACTCCTGATTGCTTCGTAGGCTGTTAAGTTCTGGGGGCAGTTGGGCAGCTTGGGCTGTGGCAGTGTGTTCCCATGAAAGAATAATTTTTTATATGTTTTTTTAAATATCTGAGACTGTAGACTTCAGCAAAGGGAGGTTGCTCTTGATGAAGCTGTAACAGGTCTCTCAGATTACCTGGCAGGTGACAGCTAATTTCACTGCAGAATTACATATACAAATTTAATTCCTGTTCTTGCCAAAGTTTTGATCATGACTGACCCAGCTTTCATTAAGAGAAAAAAAAAAATCAGCCTGATAGTCCAAACTTGACTACAAATCCAAACTGCAGCTGAAAAGTAGGTGAGGGAGCAGCTGAGAGACTTATCCATGGATTTTTACAAATAGATATGTCTGATGTTTGCAGTATAAAGAACACTGGTAAGGATGTGCCGTAGGGTACAAAAAAATCCACTTGTCCTTGAGGCTGCCTAAAGAGCTGTCTGCAATAGTTGTCCTCCACTTTTGCAGGTTTCAAAACTTGCAGTCTGAAAAGTTTCTAACCCTTACGGGACCTGCAGAAAATGGAGCGAACGTGAGCTGGTCCTGCGCTGTGGCAGACTGGCCGCTGACGAGCGCCTTGGCAGTTTTCACTGCTGCTATTTCAGATTCTGTGGGTGGCAGGGAAACAAGCAGGAATTAGGTCAATTTAGCTCTTGCTGCTGCTTGGGAAAGCGAAGAGCAGCTGCTGAGGCAACCGCAGGAGTTATTCCCTCTAGAAGAGCAGACAAAAATTGAAGGTGGGGGATGGGTTAGGACATCGAGCAGCAATGTGAGGAGAAGGGAGATCAGCTGCTGGAGTTGCCTAGACCGGGAGTGGGCATTGCCTCAGGTGAATAGTGCATACGTTGGCTGCACATCCATGTAAACAGGTCTGGGGATGTAGTAACAGCATTTTCTTGCATTCTGGGAAGGGAAAAGGTGGGAGATGTTTTTAGTTTCTCCCCTGCAACTGCTCTGAAGACATTTCTTCTTCCCTAATCCTCTTCTGTTGGTATCTGCAGTGTTGAGACAGGGCTAAAATCTGTATTTATGGAAAAACATAAATGTAGTTTAGTACTGGTTGGATCTTTGGTAACTGAGAAAATAGAGAGGAGTTGGATTTTTAGCTAGAGCATATACAAAGCTACCCGCAGGACATGCTCTCTGCAGGGCATTACAGGGATGTTGTAGTGCTTACGGTGGGGGCGGTAGCCCTTTGGGAAGGAGCAGGTACTGTGAATAATACACTGGATGGAGACAAACAGGCTGCATTTGTTTTCAGTTTAAAGTGACTTAATACTTTTTTTCTCCTCTTCATCCATCCAGAAGAGTTCCTTGGTCCAATCTCTGTAAGCCTACAGAACGAGCTCTATCAGCAGGATTGGAAGGGCACTGCAGTGGGTGGGAGCAGGCAGTGGGCAAGGAAGAAAGAATGTGGCAGCACAGGGAGCCTATGAGGCTTCCCATCTCTCCTCTGAAATCACAACCTGAGAGGGAAAGATTGCCTATGATAAATGTAAGATGTCTCTCACTTGTCCCCCTTAGATAAAGCACCTGAAAAAAGATCTTGTCTGGAACTTCACAAAAGAGTAAACTCTTACATTCATTTGATGTCTCCCAGGTAGCTGCCAAGGGTGCAGTCAAGCAACCACCATATGTACAGCCTGAAAGGTAGGCTGCAGTGGTTTTGCTAATAGCACAAAAGAAAGAAGGAGAACTTACTCTTCTGTTTTATAATCCATTGACTTTCAGACATAGTCAATTGGTAAAACAAAACACTCACAGAAAGTCTGGCTTTACAGAAGGTGAAAATCTGCCACCAAGAATGGTAATGTTGTTTTAATTATGCCAGTGCTTGAATGAGGGTTGCAAGCAGGCTTGCTGCTCTGCGCTCCAGGGCTTGATGGGTGCCAGAGTTATTGTCTTTGTACGTCTCACCCGGTCCCACCAGCTGCCAGGACTCAATAAAGTTACATCTGAGTCACTGGTTCCTAAAAGGATGACAAGTAGGTTGTGTGTAGCTGAATAGGACGATTCTGGTCCTCCACTGATCCTGCCAGCTCGGGGCTGGACCCGGGCCATAACTGCACGATAAATCCAAATGAATGCTGTTGGCTGTTTAAGCGAGCTGGTCGGCTGGGGATAGGAGAGAACAAGGCATGCAACCAAAAAGTGGGCTGGGATGCCAACAGAAGAGCCACTGGCCCTGTTTCAGCTTTCAGCAAACAGAATGGATCACTGGAAAGACACAATGGATGTTGTTTGCAGCCAGGCTGTGCAGGAGAGGGGGGATGCCTCTTTCAGAGTCTGTGCCAGGCAGGCTGGTAACTTCTGATGTGGGTCACTGGTCTCTGTGTGCTTTGGTCCTATTGACACCATCTCGCTCAGTGACACTGTGAGTCACTGAATTTGCTGTGCAAATATGGAGAAGCAGGATGCTTTTGAGGTTTTGGTTGGTGTGGTTTTCGGTTTTGCTCTTTTAGTTTGCTTAGACCAATAAAACAACCTCCTCGTGTTGTGGGGAAAATCCAGCATATATGTAGCCGATAGGGCATATACAAGCATCCACAGAGATAGCCTGGCCCAGGTCTGCTCCCCTCCTAAGAGACCACTCTCCAGACTGGATTAGTTCTTGTGGGTGAAGGCAGCCTGCATCTGTGGCTGCTCTCCAGGGCCTGCTGATGGTGAGCCCAGGAAGCCTCTGCTCAGGTGCATGACAGCTCCTGGTGACTCTATATGCAGCGAGGGGATACCTGCTCTCTGGTTGCGTATTTGGCATTTCACATTGCTGTTGTTATGGCTTTTGACTACCTCCTTACCCCAAGGAGAGGTCTGGGCTCCACTCTTCCAGGTGAAACACATAATGCCCAATTTTGCAGATTTCTGGGTTTTCTGCCTTCTTAGCTTTCTTTCCACACTGGAGGTATGCTCAGGGCTTGAGCACTAACTCTTCATTTCTCATGCTTAATACTGTCCTATTTGTTTGCTGATAAGCTGTGTGTGCACTGAAGTAGACTAGGGGAGAGTCTCCTGACACGTTGCTGTATCTTTTCCCCATAGGTTAGATTTGGTTGCACAGTCCTAACACAAGTGATGTCTTCAGCTGTGACAGAACTGCTTTCTTCCAGTTTGCTTTTATATTAGTGTGCATTCAAACATAATGCAATGACTTGTGGCAAATGTCTGCAACATATTATTTTACAGTCAAGTTAGTCAAAGTCTAGAATAACAGACAAATACTTGATTGAATACTTAATTAAAAAAAAGGTACCAGAATTTGCACAAAATATTTCCTACGAATACATTACAATCTGATTCCTAGACTGTAGCTGTGCTTTGAATTTGGCAAAGCAAAGGTACTTTGGTTTTGCAGACAAAAGCTACAGAGTTTAGTCCTGGTTGATTATTTGTAATGGTTGACCTAGGTTATGGGAACTAGTTCATTAGCTGAGAGTGATAAAGGAGGTGAAAGATAAGGGTCACGCTATCACTAGGATTAGTTGGGTGAATTAAAGGACATGTGGAAATACAGCTAATCAGGATAAGGGCCACACAAATGATGCCTTCTACTAATATGCTTCAGCACTCTGATGCCTTGAAATACAACTCCTGCATAAAGCAAACAGCAGAAGTAAAGAGGCCATGTCCAACAAGCCACAGGGCTGAGCACCAAAGATCAAAGGGATACAAAAGTAAGTGTTTTGGGGTATTTGACTGTCAGCTAATTTTAAAATTCTGCACTGCAAGGAACATATTCATGTCCCCTGAAAGCTATTCCTCACTATTTTTCCTGAAAGCAGTATCTTGCTCTTGCTGCCTCCAGTTATTAACTCCCATCAAGTCTAACTGGATGTTCAGGAAAAGTAAAGGTCCTGCTGCAGTAGTGTCAAGCTTAATTTATACACTACAAAACTGGAACATCTTTTAAATAATGACTGACAGGTTTACCAGCTCAAATGAACTGGTTTTCTTCAGCAGTACTGCCAGGGAGAGGCAACTCTTTCGGAAAGCACCAGGGTGTTCACAGTGCTGAAAAGAATATGGGTAGAGGTGAGAGGACAGCGGAGTAACTGGAGAAATGTGACCAAGGCATCTAGTACTAGTGGAGAGGGTGAAGCCTGTCCTAGCCCCTTGCTCCTGCCATCCTCCCTCGATAAATCTGTGCCCACTCTATCACTTCGGCATTTGCCACTGTGGTGAGGAGCTGGATACTGATGGAGAGAAGCACTTCTGGCAAACTGTGTAAAAAATCTTGGGAAGTGCCAAGAGAAACAGGAGTGATGTAGCATGTTCACATTTTTAATTTGTCTGTGTTTGAGTGGTGTATCCAGAGAGGAACAGGGTGTGTCAGGTTGCGGCTTAGACAGACTTTTCCTGGGAAAGAATGCTGCTTGTACAGACTTTACATATACATGGTGTATAGACATACACACAGAATAGAGCACAGGGAGACATCACCACATATCCGATCAGTGTGCAAGTGCATTTATTTTTAAATAAAAAACAAAACAAAATGAGATTTACTTCATTATTCTGGCTGCCATCAGGCTCTCTTCATTTACCATGGGATAACAGAAATGGCGAGATGTTCAAAGCCATATGGAATCTCTGGGGAAATGGATGATGGCAGTCTGGAACATGTTGCTTCTCAGGTGTATGGAATGTCTAAGAAAGGAGAAATTACAAGGAACTCCCATACACAAAGAAACGTAAGTGTTAAAAGCAGATTTGGAAGCAGATTTGGAAGCAGATTTGGTGTAGATGAGTGAGATTGGAAATGATCTTGCAGTACTACACTCTAATTAGTAGTCTGTTAGTAACTAGAAAGTTAGTGCTTTGTGATAAAAGGGTTACAAAAGGGAGAGCTTAACTAGAGTCTGGTTTGAAACAGGCCTTGGCAGAATAAGCATCACCAGAAGCAAATAATCTTTGAATCTTAAATTCAGGGAAAACTATAAGTTGGAAAGGACCTCTGGAGGTCACCTGGTCAAGCCTCACAGAGGCTCACCGCAGGGCTGATTTCAAAGTACTTAGCTTAATAATTCAAAATATTAACATGAAAAGTAGCACTGAGAATGATTCCCAGAACATGCCATTTGAAGAGACTACAACATCACCAAAATGCAGCAGCAATTGCATTGAAGCAATGTTAGGATCTAAAGTAAAACAGTGCTCTGCCAGTCATATTTTCTTCTGTACAGGATATCTACGTGAAGTGCTCATACTGGGATTATGTTTCCCACAGAGGTGAATCTTTCCCTTTCAAAAATCCTGTGCAGACTTTCAGAAGCACCATTGTTGCTCACATGGTGGGAACTCCCTGCAGGAACTTTTCTTCCCAAGAAGCTGTCTAAGAGAGAGCCCAGCTTTTCCTGACTGTTGAGCCGGACCCATTCCAGGTATGTGCTGGTGCAGCTCCATTGACTTCTGTGGAACTGCTGTGGCATAAAATGAGGATGAATCAGGCCTGCAGTCTTTCTTCTGAACTATGAATGTCAGTACTAGCCTGGAGAAATACAATTTTCAGGCTGATGTGGTTTGACACCAAATTCTACAGCAGAGACACTGGACAGCCCAGTGGCTGAATTGACTCCTGCGGGACAGCGATGAGTGATGGGCAGGCACTTTTTTCATACACAGAGGCATTCTCTGTTCAGGCTTAGTGACATCCAAACCCGATTGATCTTCATAAAGAGTTGCAGTTTGGGCCCCGTGCCACAGAAATCTCTCCCTTTTCTCTCTGCATTACTCATCTTCCTGAGGGCCTTTTGCTCTCAGATTTGCTGCTGCTGTTTCTGGAAAGCGTCCTATTGTAGAGCCTGCAGAGAACACGCACCTTCCATCATGCAGTGAAAAAGGCCAGTCACAGATTCCTGTTGTCAAGTCCACAAGGAAAACAGACTAAAAATGGAGAAAAGCAATACCTTTGCTAAATCCTGCTAGCATGTTAAGGATTTCTTTATATACATATATATAAACCAAAATGAGCACAGTACTCTGAGAAGGAAAAGCAATATTGTAATGTGACAAATAACTCTGTTCTCCCTGCTGAAAGGTCTAGGGTTACGGACCTTCAGGCACCTCACAGTAGGGCTGTTTATATCCCACATCTTAAGCCCAAGGAGGAAGTTGGGGCCATTTAAAGTGTTCCCTGTTGTTACCTTGTTAACTGCTAACAAGTGCTGCAGAGGAGACCCTCCACTCACCATTTGAGTCTCCACTTTAGAAAAATGGTGTCAGGAGAGGGCATTTTCATGTCTCTTGTTTTCCACTCTCCAAATACAAAACTGCTGAAGCACATTTTGTCCATTTCCCTCCCTCATAGGAGGGAAAAAACTTTTTTTTTTTGGATTTGACCTCACTTGTGGCTTTATCCGGTGTAACATGTTTATGGCAGGGAGATGTGACATATGGTCCTGGAAGGTCAAGCAAGATTGTCATCTTGTTTCTGCTTAGCCTTCAAGTAATAATTTTCAGCTACTAATGGCTATGATTTGTTATGTATAAGCTGTAATAACATACTGCTCAAATTAATGAAGTCCTACTTCAGTATTTTAGGCTAACCAAAACTTAACTCTTAGGAACTCTACTTAGGGCTTAACTGTTTGGTAGGGTTGTTATGCTTCGGATGAATAAAAAAAAGAACATAATAATAAAAAATAAACCACTAAGTGTTACAGAGTGAAATTTCATTATGGTTTCTGTAATAGTTGGTAAACATTTGTTGAAAAAGCTCATAATTCAAGCCTATTTTAACACAAGTAACAAATTACAGTAATTTTCAAAAGCATCATGAAACAACAATTGTGAGACCATCTGAAGCTAAAGAACCCCTAATGAGATGCAGTGGTTGCAATAGCAAGACAGACAGAAAATCTATATAGATAATTAAGAAATTATCAATTTGCGAGAAGTTTAACTATCTTTTACGTTCTCGTCTGTGGAAGCCAATACATGTAACTTACTTCTCACATCTTCTCCACCTCTGATTATTTAACGATAACACAGGAATTGCTACAATGTAAAGAGGCATCTGGGAATAAAGCATGGGGGCTCAAGCATTGGTTAACGCTGTCTAACTGACTCTTCTATTGGCAGAGCTAAAATTCCAGTACAAAATGCTAGCCCCAGGGGTAAACAAACTCAGAAAAAGACTTTAAGAACATTTTTCAGAAATAATGCTGTGATGCTTACAATGGACAAGAAAGGAAGAATAATAAGTGCCAGCAAAATCATGATGTCCTGATTTGGTTTACACTGTGCCTAGAATTGCTTTTACCCACTCTTTCTTTTTACTCTCTCCTCATAGTGTGAAACCCAGTGATTTTATTATGCAAGTGTCACACAGATAAAAAGGAATCAATAACATCTTAGCTACAGATTTCTGTGAAACAGACAGATCTTTTAGTATATGTAAAAAAAAAGTAAGAACCCTCCCACAAATGCCATTCTTGGTAAGATGTGTAGTGACCCTCAGAAAATTAGGTGATATATGCAATGCACACATATGAGAGAGCATCTGTTATTATACAGATAATAGTATTTGAATGGGGACTCATCTTCCTTAGGAGAAACACCTTTAGAACAAAAATAATCCAAGATAATGAGCCAGTTGAAGCCTAGTTGTCTGGCCTGCTTAGACTAGAGTCATTTGGGGACTGAAGAGAAAACAAAGGAATTCATGACTCTGGGTTTGAGAAGAAAAAGATGGGACAGTGCTGTGGGAGTGCCTGCTACAGTCCCTCTATCTGCCACAGTGTGACCCCAACACATTTGTCTCTGAAGTAGGTCATTCCATATCTGCTCTTCAGCAGGAAAAAAACGGGTTGACTAAAACATATCTTTTAAAGACCAGTTTTAACTAATAAACTGCTGCTTTACGTCTGAATAAAAAACAAGACATTTTGTTTTGAGGGAGTGAATCTCATTGTTGTCCCTCTTCTTCTTTCTTGTCCTTCTCTTTCCCATAATTTCCCTTCTCCCAACCCTCCCAAAATAAGGTATCAGGAGCTGAAAGCAGTTCAATTAACTAAAGATAAACTATTGCATCACTTATGTTGTTGTTAGATTCCTTACTACCAGAACAGTGAGGAGATCATATCTGTGCAGTGTGATACATATTGCTGGGATTGCACAATGATCTAAATTGCCATTCTAATGCAAATAAAAATATGTAAATGATGTCACCCCTGATGAATGTAAAACTGAGCCAAGCAAATATGGGAGCGTCAATAAAAAGCTAGATGCCTTTTTCTAGGATAATAAAGACCTGCTAATTTGTCTCCATTTTTAGGAAGTAAGAAAGAATCATTGTAGTGATACAAGGACATTTTATCTAAAGTGCTTCTTTATCAAATGTAATTATACAAAGACATATTCTTATACAGCCTAACTTCAGCGGTTGAAGACTTTTCATTTATTGTTGAGAAGCCAAAAGTAAAGGAGTCTTATGGTAACATGAAGGAATAAATGACTAGAGATTTTATCTGAGATTTCAGAGTTCAAGTGCTTCTGCTCTCAGATTCATGACCAATTTCTTTATGAGCAGCCCCACAGTGTTAGATGCATTAGATTATTTAGATTGGGCGTCTCTCGATAATTTTCTTCAAAACAGTAAATTTAGAAATAGTGAAGGAATTTTCTGAATGATCTCTGTGAAGTATTCTTTAAATTATGCTAAAAAAGAATAGTAAAATATTGCTTGTGCTGGCTGTGGCTTTCCCTTGGTGCCTTGCCATGTGGATCATTTCAGTTGGGTGAGAAAGGGGAGCAGTATGATTATGTCATGCAGGTTGCATTATAGAAGTAACTTTTTCTACATAGTGATGGAAAATGGTGAATTCAGACTGTTGGGATGATTATGCTTTTTGATTAATAAGTAAACTGTCAAATTTAATGCACCTTTTTTTCCCCTCCAAACTTTGCTGTAAGTGTTATGTTTGCATCATAAGAATCATGGAAAATTCCATCATGTTTATGTGGCTTTGTAAAGACTGTACCCACACTGAAGCATGGGTGACTTTCAGAATTCTACGGAGCCAAACCTTGAGTACTGCATTTGTCACTGCAGTTTTATTTTGAGGAGGTCCTCAGGATCCCTGCTGCTGCCTGACTTATCTGTAAGTTCCCTCCCCTTAGACCAGTCTGATTCTCCACTGTAGGTCTGGAAGAAGTTATTCAGACCACCTCAGTGTCTTCAGGCTATGTCCATCTGCATCATTCCTGAGAGTTGATTGTCTATATTCTTCCTAAAAACCCCTGGTAACTGATCCCCTAGTCTCCCTTGGAAATTTATTCAAGTAATTTCCTGCTCTTACTGCTCTTTTCCCCTTACACCTAACCTAGATGTCTTCTCCTACAACTTAATTATTCCTTAATTGCTCCCATTATTTCTTGTCCCATCCTCTCTATTCATGGAACACAGTCTCTTTCTCCTTGCTGTAATCTTTTATGTACTTATGGCTTAACATGAAAGTTGTGTGGAATATCTTAGTCAAATCCCACTAATCATCCAGCATTTTGGGGAGACAGAGAAGAGAGAAAATAGGGACTTAAGACTTTGTGAAGAAGACTTCTAAATATGTACAAGTAATCTCTAACCACTGACAGGCTCTCGACCTCTGCTCTGAACACTAAAATGTGAAACAGTTTCAACCAGATTTTCATCTTATGCGCATTTTAGGCAAAAACTGTTCAGTGGAGTGATCCCTAATAGGAATGAAGAAGTTTAAGATGGTGATGTCCTGTGTTCTCTGCCACCCTGGAGAAGAAGATAATGACTGGGAAGTGGTTGCATGTGCAGTGTTAAGTAGTAACAACAGCAACAGTATCTCTGAATTCTGCACTGGGGGTAAAATACTCTCTGTCTTGTGGTTTTAAGTATGTCCAGAGTTCTACTTTCCAGAGTTTTGTGTTACACTGTGACTTTGGAAGACACTAATTCCTTGAAATAGTGAAAGTGCAGGATCTCAAAAACCTTTGTGTGGCTCATTGCTGCGTAAACAACACCAATCCAAAAATGCATGTGCAGGGGCAGGGGCAGGGGTGGGAGGATAAGGGAGGAAGATGGGGTTCTGAGACTGCAAGAAAATGGGACAATTAGGCATGAACCCAGACCTGACACCCTGCCCTGATTAATTTAACAATAATTAAAGACTTTCAGTGGAGATCAGCATTCTGCCGGTTCCCAGCCGTGCAAAGAAGGATGAGTTGTGCAACGGTAACCAGCCCCTATTCATCACAGGCAACACACACAGCAATTACCAGTGCTGTCTATAAACTGAAGCAGACTTTTGCATTAATTGATTTACTGGGACCTTTTATTCCCTTTCTCTTTTGTTTCCTTCTTTTGTCTCTTATGTTTTTATTTGAAGGGCTGGTTCATTTGGCCACATCGCACAGCAGTGCCTGGCCGTGGGGAATGTGTCCTTGGGATATAGGGTGGAGCTACCCAGATTTGAGACACTGTGCTCTGCAACATCCTCCTGAGTCAGTGTTTCCCGGGGTGCTGCCTGTGAGATAGTCTTTCTTCTGCAATCCACTGTAGTAAGCAAAGTGGATTAGACATCCGCTCTTTCTACCTCCCTTCCCCACACCTCTTCTTGCACTCCTGTTTTCAGCAGTGTTGTCATTTGCCTCTCATTTCATGCTGAATACGAGAGAGAAATCTCATTATTTCTGACTTAGCTATTCACATTCGTCTCTCTACAACATGTCATGCCAGTTGCCAGCTTGTTGCAACATCAGAAGAAGAATTCAAAGTGCTGATTTATCTGCTATTGGAAATGTCTCTAGGGATGAAAGCAGATACAGGAAGGAGGGGGAAAAGGAGAGAACACAGGGTAGGCAGCACAGGGCTGCAGCTTTGCAGGACAAAAATCTATCCTTATCTTAGTTTTCTTGTTTATTTGCTCCTGTTCTGCTAGGTGGACAGGCAGAATGATCAATGGATGTGGAATAACCAAAGATGTAATGGGCAGGAAAGTTTTTTTGTCTATGAAGGGAAACTGTGGGAGAAGGATGCTACGAAGTCTGGCTGGTAACTGTTGAACAAAAAGAAGAGAAAAAAAAAGAAAAAAGTTTGATACTTGATCCCAGCCTTTTGTTGGAGAAAGAACAGTAGTTTTATTTTAGAGCTGAAAGGCTTCCAAACACAAAGAACACCCGTCCGCTCCTTGCATTGAATATTGGAATCAGATGTCTAGTTTTGGTCCTCTGTGTATGCTTTTTTGTTTCATGTGTCTGGTTCCCTTTATCATTTGTTGCTGGAGTGGGCAGTTGATGACATCTGTAGCCATGGGCGTGACATTTCTAGCTGTACTCACAGATTCGGTATCCTCAAACCTTGGTATTTATTTTGCATGAGCATGTAGCAGTTCAAATGAGGGATTACCAACTTCTTTATGCAAAAGACAGATACAACTGAGGAAAGAAGGCATCTCTGGAGAGTATTCAGGCCAATACCTTCTCACGGCAGAGGCAGCTGCAGCAGGTTGCTTGGAGCCGTGTCCAGCTGGATTTTCAGTATTTCAAAGGACAGAGGCTCCACAAGCTTGCCAGGCAACCTGTGCCAGTGTTTGACCCCCTTCACCACAAGAAAGCTTTTTTCCCCGTATTTAATTTTGTGCCCAGGGCACGTACCTGCCTGTGGCAGACATGTGCTGTCCCTGTGTGGGAGTGGCACAGCACAGGTAGCCATAAAGATGTATCTGCAGATGCCAAAAAGATGTATTGCTCTGCCCAGCCTCATGTCCTGCGGGAAAGAAGGCACTAGGAGATTGCATGCACTGGTGTCTCCTGTTTCCTATGTGTTTGTTGGGAAATAGAAGCTTTCAGTATCCAAAGGGAAGGGCAGCATAACCCGGTAATGCTGCATGGAAATGTTATGGAAATGCTTTCTATCTTTCTTCTAAAATAGGAAATAGTTGACTTCAGTTTCATTTTTTTAGGGCGGAGATGGGGGGAACAAATATGCTTTTCCTAGTCTTTTAAATGTAGGTTATGTATCAGAATGTATGTTCTTCTGTGGGTAATGTACAAAATGATTCCTAGGGGTCTTAAGCCATTCATGAATCTAAATGGTTAAACTACCAGAGAACATTAAACAAAGTAGTGAAGTGGTTAAACTCCTTTCCTCAACGCTTAGAGGGATGTTGTGAAAACAAACTGATATTTATACAGTTCTTTGAAGGTTTAAAGTGTGCATTATTTATTTACTGTTATCATCAGAGAAGTGATTGATAGCTTCTGCTTATGCTGGTATTGATATGAACCTGTGAATAATATTTATCAGAAGAATGTCAGTTTGTCTGCAAATGGAAAAACCAAATGTAAGGGATCCTTTGGAATGATAAAAAAAAGTAAGACAATAAAGATATGGAGCAACCTTATAAACCTATTGCAGTGTTAAAATTTCTACTATATGTGTGTTCTGTGTTATCAACAGCCTTGCACACTGGCTAGTGAGGTCTAAAATGTTCATATTTTAACACAGGGAGCATTTTTCATTCAGAAAGAAATTACATTCAAAAAAACTCCGTTAGTATTTTTAAATTAATAGAAGACTAGCAATAACTCTCTGTGACATCTACTTAATAAGCCGTTGAAGTGATTTAGTGATCAATGAGCACTGACATTCCAAAAAGGGAAAGGCAAACTTTGGCACTCCTTCTGGCACTGCCCCCTGCCTCTTTGCTGTGTGGGAGGTAAGAGGGGCACCCCTGGGAACCTGGGTCTGCTCCAGCCAGAACACTCTTGCCATTGCTTGCAGGAGGCTGCTGGGAGGAATTGTGCAACAGATCTTCTCTTTCCCTGTTAGAAAAAAAATTCTCTGAAATGTTTATTGAGCAAAGCATTTATCTTAGGCTACTCCAATGTGGGCATAATTTTAGGCTCCTTGTATATGACTGATTTGTGCTTATTCCCATTTTCATCTTAAGCACTGTTGCACTGGGATGCTGCAGCACAAGAATGCCTAAAGTTGTGTGTAACTCAGGGGGAGGGAAGCATGCAGGATCTGGCTTCCTCTTGCTCCAAGGAATGGGCTTTGATACACATGCTGAAAGCTGCCATTATATGGATGTGACAGGCACACATCATGAGCCTCCATCGTACACAGAACACGTTGCTTCTCCTAGAACATATTTAACAATGAAAAGGAAATTCCTCAGGTTGTAACTGCTGCTTCCCTTTCAAAGTAGCTGACAATGCACAAATAATTATGGTTTGCTATGTTAGCACAAAGAGTTAGAAGGCACAAACAATCCTTCTCCAAAGGACTTTCTCTCCTTCTCCATGTAAGGCCTTGTGCTTGTGGTTAACCCCTATGTCACTTGGCTGCTCTCACTTATCCTTGCTCGGCCCCACCTCCAGAGGGACATGCAGGCATCGTGGTGGCGATGGTGACACCAGCAAAAATGATGACCCAGAGTCCATTGGGACTGGGGCAGGATGGCCTGTGGCTGTCCCCTGGTGCACCCCCCAGGTGTACCTCCTGCTGCCAAAGTGAGAGAGCTGCCATGGCTCCTCTGCTCTTGCTGCCTATGGAAAATATCATATGAGATATGATGGGGTGAGACCTGTCAGGCCTCACTGAAGGAACTCTGAAAATGCAAAGGATTTAGTAGGGAACTACTCTGTCTGAGAACCGTACTAGAGCATGTGGAAGGGTTGGAAATGCCTGCTTGCATACTCTGTAACACCTGATTCTACAGAAAGGAAAATTTTCTGTTCCATGAGGTCATTGAGTGATATCTATCCTAGGGCCTGGTGAGGCCATGCCTGAAAGTCGGGACTGCATGAAGACTTCTCTGTGCCTTTTCTCCAGACATCTCTGCCACAAATATCTGCATACAAACATGCAGGCCCATGTATATATTCTCTCTGTGTGTATGTGTGTATGGTATGCATATGAATATATATGGTATGTGTATGGTGTGTGCCATATATGTCATATGACATATATATGGGATTTTTTTAATCTATCCATATATATATATACACAACCTTAGTTGTTTTATTTTTGTATATGCAGTGATAAAAGTGTTTTTGAAAAATGAGTAATTTCTGCTGCTCACTTTTTGCTGAATTCAAATACAGATGCTTGACAGTGAGGTGGAAGTTTTTATTTCAAAAAAAATGAGCTTATTTCCCCAAACCCAGTGAGGGAAAATAAAACCCAAGGATAGTGTTAGCATTTAATGGACGAGAACTTTAGTAGGAATAAATTGTTGTAACTTGACTAGTATCACTTAAACTGCACTGATTTTCTTTGCCTGAGAACATCAGCCCAGGCTTTTTGTTTGTTTGGCCTGTTTTAATGTCCTCAAATGATTCTTATGTTATCATTAGCAGAAGGTAGTATGCTAAGGATCAGATCTGTGTACACAGCATTCTGCTCTCTTTGTTGGCACACACATGTGCCAACGTGTGGGGCTTGACAGTGGTGGAGCAGGGATTGGCTGCTGTGATCAGACAGTAAAGTTTTGCAAGTTGGTTTTTTTATATTCCTTCTTTTAGGTTCATAGCTAGTAAAGACAATTCTACTCTGGAGGCACTTTTATAGTTCATTATAAGGATTAATAGTCCCCATCATATTTATCAACATACCCTTCAAATGATAATAATTACCTCCACCAGAGTTTGGTAGCTGGTCCCTGCTCCTCTGCTCTTCTGTTGCCCACTTCCTCATTCTGAGTTGATTTGTTCTGAGGTCCCCCCAACATTAAATACAGCACTTGGGCTCCAAAGCTGAGGCAGGTGGAATAAAGGATGTGCTGTACATTGGCATTTGTAGGTCACTTTAGCCAGGCAGACATTTGAGGAAGCCCATCAAAATGCTTCAAGCATATAGAGCTGCTCTTGGGAGATCAGGTGAGGCTTGAAATGCATTCCATACTTGGCTTTCCTTGTCAGGTTTGGTTGTGGGAGGCTACAATGGGACTGGATGAGCTTTGACTGGGATTTCCGGTCTGCAGAAAATGTTATAGGGCAGGTCACTGTGAGCCTTCCCCTTTCTGCTGGCCTCCCATTTGGATGGCTGGAATGACGTACTGCAAACTGACAGCTCAGGGACGCGCAAGCGAGATGCTCTCTGGAGTGCAGCTGCTCTGCTGGGCATTGCTAAGGTAAAGTTGGAATCTGCTGAGATGCCACTGGCTCTCTGCAATGTGGTGAAGAGGAATTAATACTTGGATACCAGTGCTGCAGCTCTTGAAAGCACCCTGGCATAACACTCACATTGCTAGAGAAGCTCTGTTTCTTCTTTAGCTCTTTCTTCCCTTCTTTCAAACTCTGTGAAGCAAAGAAGAGCCTTTGGTCTGCATCGTAGAAATTGCTGCATGGTGCTGCCTTTTTAGGGGATGAAAAGACAACTTATCTCTTCTTTCTCCTCTGCCTGAATCTCTTCTAAGCTTTTCACTGTCTTACAGTCCTTTTCTCATAGTCTACTAAGTAATTTTTGTCTTTTAGGATAAATATATTCTCTACTTTGCTGTCATTTTTGGGTTAAAATGCTAGTCAGTACGAATATTACTCTGTTGTCTTCTTCAGTTTTGATTAATGTGCATGATCTGAGGAGGAATGTAAACCCTAATCTAGGAAAAGTCACTGTTGAATCTTTGGGACCCTAATAGCTGTACCCCATTTTGCAGTGGACTCTGTCTGAAACCACTCATTGATCTGATGCATGCTTCAGCTGTCAGTAGATGTTGCTTCTCTGTCAGGGAATGGTAAGCAAAAACACATGGATGCTGAAATTTAACTCCTGAAGTTAGATCCTACCCTATTTGAAGCAAGGGTCTAGAAACACTTCTGAGGAACTGTTGCAGTAGTGTTTATGTCATGCAAGATGGAGATGGACCAGTGTGTGAAAAAATGGTCAGGGCACTCAGGGACCGGAGGGAATTGTCCTACAAGCCACCAGCAGTACCTGAGATAACCTGGAAGCCTGTCTTCTAGCATAGGAGGATGAGGGGTTCTGCTTTCGATACGTTTTCTTCATGCCATTGCTATGTTGTCTTCCTGATACTAGGATTTCTGCCAAAAAAGAAATACTGTTGATGTTTTCTTTTATTAGCAGGCATTTATTGAGGCTTAAGACTCCAATTCACTCCTTATTTTCATGCTAAACAGGTTAAGTTAGGTGGCTACCAAAAAACAGTGTTCAAGAGGGAGGTCAGAGAAACATTTGTTTATAATCTTAATACAGTCTGTTCTAGACAGCTCTTTTAGACCTCACTCCACTCTCCTTCATTTGTTTTACTTTTTGAAAAGATAATGGCTATGAAATGAAGCAGAGTTACCAATATCCTACAAACAAATAAGACAGATTTGAGGTTTCTTTTCTGCCTTTTTTTTTTAACCTCCCACACAAGTAATTATTTGCTTTAGAAGTATATTACTTTAGAGGCAAAAGTCTCACCAGGAGTTCAACCAGTGATGGAGTTTGAAGTGGCTTAATTGTAGCAATGTGAGAATTATTCTCTGGCCTGTTGCACTGTATAAATCTGCTAAATCCCTGTAGAACACTGAGTGTCATAAATGCCACCAGCTTCACCCAGAGATAAGAAGCATGATGTTTAAAAAGAAGTAAACCAGCCCCTTTCTGTCACCCCAGGAAACCTACAGAAGAAACAAAATACCTTGAGAATTGTACAAGCAACTGTTTTGTAAAGGAAAATATGTATCGAGATACAGTACAGGATACTCATCTCACACACTGAGTGCCTCTTCAGCTATTTGAACAGCCCAACAACCCCTGTTACACCAGTTTGCTAATATTCAGTGCTGGCCCATAGGCAAATCTCACTCTTCAACCTGGTTGTTTCACTGTGTGTCACCACTTCAGCCCTGTGTCACCACTCCCCAAAAGCAAAGTCAACTTCTTTCCAACTAAGCTTTCAGCTTTCACATGAGATCTTCTTTTTGCAGCAATTCCAAGTAAAGCCTGTTGGGAAGTTTATGTCTGCTATTGTGAAGGGATCTGCTGAACACCAAACAGCTCTTCAGTTTTCTCTACCTTTTCTGGTTTCATCAGCTCAGGAGGTGGGGTTTTCTGTGAATGGGATGAAAAAAATCCATTGGTTTCCTACATAGAGGCTCCTGTCCAGAATGTTATTAAATGTTATGCATGAAAAAAACTCCAAAACCCCAAAGCTCTAAAACTCATGAACATCTTTATTAAAAGAATACAATTACGGTTGCAAAAAACGTGTGTGGAAAATGCCAGAACTGATGTTTGTGCAGCCTTACTTCAGCCAGCAGAGATATGTGAGTTTCGCTGCAGTCTTCATTCGCACAATGACATGTTGCACTCTTGGGTGCAGGAGGATTAATATGACTGAAGGCCTTTTATACTTGGAAGGAGTGCGTGACAGTGTCATAGACCCACCCAGCTCTATTTTAGGAAGACAGGGAAGCAGTCCTCTGGGCTCCTTGCATATTCATTGGAAAGAGGTGGGTGTTTCTAAGAAAGGTCATCTGTGTCCCACTTAGATTTAAGGCATGTATGTTAGGAAGGCTGGATCCTCCCCTCTGGTCTTCTCATGTTTTTTCTCAGTGTAAATAAAAGTTTGCATACTGTTTTTCTACCCTCCTTCCTAACCCCACCTTCTGCTGCTTTTATGCTGCTGTGAAATAAAGCCTGTACAGAGCACCGCTGTTGTGGTCTGCTAAGAAGGCAACACCCACTGGTCTTGAAAGCCTCATGCATGTCTCTCCTTGGTGTCACACAGATGGGTGGCCAGTGATGGCCAGGTTTTGACCTGCTTTTCACAGCCCCCCAGCGCAGGCAGAATGGCCTCTTCATCGCTTCATCTCCAGCTGCCCCACTCCCAACCTGCTTATTTCTCCCCAGAGGCGTGTGGCGTCAGGGCAGGGCCACTGGTGGCTGCTGCATGTTACAGGCAGCAGGGCAGAGAGCAGGTGAAGGAAGGGCTGTAACTTCTCTGTGTGTTGAAACAGTTGAGGGAGGGGAACAGCATGTTGTAGGCAGAGCTGGCTTTGCAAAAATCATTAGAAAGCACTTTTATGAGGAAAGCAAAGGGGTGGGAAAAATCCCATCTGTCTTGCTTCAGGAGGTTTGAAATGAAAAGCTAAAGCTCTGAGTGCCGGTCCAGGACATGATCTGCAACTCCACCCAAAATCCTAATGTCTTCCAAATGAACCTGGCTTTTAAGCAAGTGTCAGAAGACCTGACCAAGGAAAGGAAATGTCAACATGGTTCTGTGTTAACCCTGGAATGGCTGTCAGAGGCCCTACCTGTGATTGATCTGGGGACCTGCCACAGCTCCCTGAGGGCACTGTTGTGTTCGCACTGCCGCTGCCAGGGGAAGGCCAGATTCTGTTGTGCCAGCCTGGAGTTTGTGGTGCAGAAGATTGCCTAAAAAAGACAGGATATGCTTTGAGAGAGAAGAGAGTGCACTGTCCCATGAAACACTCGCTGTCCTAATGCTCTCTTGCTGCTGGGAGTACAGTCTCACTGTGGTCAAGGCATTAGGAGGTGGAGATCAGTATCTAGGTTTGGTCAAGCCATAGGTTTACCCTGTGATTTTGGGTAAGCTGGTTCAGCTCTCTGCGCTTTTCTCGAGCAGGTTCTGTCATACCCATTTATGAAATCCTAAGGCATAGCACCCTATATGGGTTGGAAGAGTTGCTCCCATGGTGCTTGTGTAGTGCCTGTGTCTGTGAGTGTGTGTGTTGCAGCTGGTGAAACTAATTAGCACCACTAGACATAAGGGCCTGACACAAGTGAGGGAAGAGGAGGAGAAGGACACTGAACCCTCCTTGTTCTCTAGACATTGTCGTTTCTGCTTGTCAAGTTTCTCTGTGAATGAGTCTAATGACAGCTGAGCTGTTGCGTGAGCTGTATGAGCAGTAGCTTCCTTGAGACGCTCTGTGTGGCTGAATTGAGCTCTTGCTTGCTGGACTAAAGTCCTTCTTGGTTGTTTGGCAGCTTCTGGTCTCCATTGAGGCAGGGAGAGGTGAAATAACACAAAAGAAGGGTACAAACAGCAGAGAAATCTAGGAGCAGCTTTGTCATGAAGACCTGAATTGTGTCTTGCTGTTTCTTAACCATGTCCTTGGTTTTAATGCAATTAGTGTAGTCTGAGGTAATGTGAATTCATTTAGCGTCTGTGCCTTCAGGACTAAATTGGTTTCTCAGGGACAATCTGGAAATCCCTTCCTAAACCATTACTGTGCAACATGATATGATGTGTGTAAAGGCACTGCAACTGAGCTTAAGAGAATAGACTCAGCTGCATGAAAAAACCTGCAAGTCCAACTCCCACTAATCAGGTGTCCAAGTGTATTTGTTTTCTGGGCTGAGGTGATATAATTTGGAAAGAGGCAATAGGGCAAAGAAAGCTTCCCCTTTTTTCCCTAAAGGGATAAAAGCAATTTTCGTCAGGAAAATCAGAACATTTACTTGCATTTATTAATGCACTTGCACTTGCTGCCTTTTCTGGTAATGGCTTATCTGCTCTCCCATATCCTCCAGCCTGCTGACCAGGCTCTCCAGTTGGGCCTGCATGTGCGTGAGGGGAGTAGCATGGTGTTGCTACATGATCAGAGCTGCATCAGCTAGGCAAAGGGCATGGGTTACAGAAAGAGACTGAAATATTTAGACAGACAATCTTGGGCTGCTCTTGTGAGAAAGAAGGGAGGAAACTGTTTTAAAGGAAGAGTCAAGACCAAACAATATCTTGTTACAGGAAATATAGAAGTTTATTTTGTATCAAAACAAAACAGTATCTGTCAGTCTTTTGAAATGGAAAAGTTCACTTTGTAGCTCAGAACCAAACAGTTTCATTTTCTGGATGCCAGGACCTCTTTGGTGAATTTCTACGAAAATCGGAAAATTTCAGCCAAAAGCACACAATTCAGAATAAAACTCTGTGTTCTATTTGAAAAAGCAGCCTGAATAGGAAAACTGTGTGGTTGTTTCTTGGCATCACAGTATTCATACAGCAGCACTGGAATGTGCATTCTGTGTATGAATGAAGAAATGCTCATTTTAAAATGTTCTTAACTATCCCTAGGGACATGCAGGAGAAGGGGATGTGCTGGCATGGATCATTCTATAAAATGCTAACTATGAAGATGGGGAGAGAATACTTATGCTTATTTTACTGCTCTAGTAGAATTAAATGTACTTTTTTGTTATTCCCATTAAGAAAGAGGGAATATGTCCCTTTTTCATGAGGGACATAGGTGCTGATTTGCTGTAACAGAACATTTCCCTTGCTGTTCCCCTGTTGACTTTGATTATTTATACCCCTTGTGCCACAGTTGCTGTACAAGGTTTCTGCCTTGTAAACCTGACAGTTCCCTGGGGACACAGGGCTGTTTCCCACTCCATGAGACACAGTCCCAGCTGGGTATTGGCAGCCGGATGAATCCTGAGGTCTCCTGTTCCTCCTCCCCATGTACCATAGTGGGTAGGAGGGAGAGGGAGGATGTGGTGTCACCAAGTGCAGTGTCTGCTTCCTGTCTTGTGGCCAGACAATTCTTGAGGTGGCATGCTGGAGAAGGCAAGAGGGAATGGTTCTACCTTGCCTGCTCCTGCCCTTGCTGCGTGCTGACTTGTAAGGTAACAGGGTGGCCCAGTGGTTTCAGTTTTCCTTTTCCCATACCTTTTCTCCCAGTTCTATACAGAGGAATAGGAAAGTGCATCCCTTGAGACTCCCTTGGGTGGACTGGCAAGACTGTAGTGTAGTCAAGCCCCAAATAACCAGTGAAGGAAGTGGGAAAGGACAGGAACTCGGATATTGTGTCACAGGGGGTTCAGTTAAGTGTCTATCTTGGGATATGTTTGTTTGTTTAGAGTTTTTTACTTGGTTTTTTTTTTAAACTTTGATAGAGCTTTTGCTCTCACTGCTGATTTTGGCCATCAGCCTGCACATGCATCCAAGAACAGACTTCACTTTTATTTTCTTTAAAAGGAAATCAGAGCCCTTCATAGACACTTACTGTAGAGAAGTAAACAATTTGATGCAGACAATTCATTTTAACCATAACTCTTCCCACCTTCTCAGAGCACTGCTGTATGCCAGGGTGATGCTAATTCACCCAAGCTATATTTCCATTATGATAAAGCTGCAGAGGCTGCTTTGGAGGGGGGGGGAAAATTCCTCATGTAACCCACTTCACTCTGCTAGGACTAAATGATAGGGAGACTGGTGGGAAAGGGGAGGTTCCCAGCCCCATGCTGCCTTTCAGTGGGCTCCTTGCCTATTCCTATTTCTATCACAAGCACTTGGCTCCATGAGCTCCTGCCATGTGAAGTAGATGATGTGTTTCTCTGTCGGCTGCTGTGCCAATATGGAACAATAAACTTTGTTCCTCTTCTTTTTAAAAATAGATTCATAGTTTATATATATATATATATATATATACATTTTTATATATACATAGTATATATACATATATATGCATTTATACTTCTACACATTTGGAAATGAGCAGTTGTTACTGGTGGAAATTCTGGTGAGGACATTATCTGATTATTTTAGATTCCATCTTGGACACATGTATCACAGAAATATTTATCAAACTGTTTCTGGTTTTCAGGTCACCTGAAGATTGTTAAGAGCAGTGTGGGGTATAATTAATCTTTTCCATCTTGTTTTACAACATTTCTGCCACTTATGTGTGCCATTTTCTCAGTGCTTAAACTGGATATGTGCTTCGTGTTTCTCTTCCAGAATGACTTCTAGAAAGACAGAAGAATAATTTTTCAAGCTACACCTTAGTTGTGTAAAGCACAGCATAGTCATTGTGATTATCAATATAATTTATCAGCATATAATTGAAACAGGAAAACTGAAATTAATCGCTCAGTGCTTGCAGTCAAAAGACATATCCTAAATAAATCTTGGACATGAAGAAGATTTGTCTCAAACCAGGAACAAATGCAAAATACACATTGTTATTAGAAATGGTTTACTCTAGAGCAACACATTTGAGCAAAGGAGTGTGTGACATTACCCATCATTTTGTTTTCTTACCAATTGTTTCTTGGCCTGAGTAATGCCAGTTGCCTTCTGTAGGCAACTGGAGTCACAGGTATTTAATCTAGTCATCTCAATAATACCACTCACATGAGAACTTTCTAATGGAAGAAGGGATGGATTTGGAAGGAATTTGCTTACAGTTCTAAATAAAGATGATCATCATTGAGGTGTCCGCAGTGAATGCTGGCGCACACATGGAGGAGGCTGGCAGTTTACAGGCTCTCCAAAAGACAAACTCCACCTTCCCATAAATGGTCAAAAGTCCCTTTACGCCTGTGGGGAATGTGGTTTGTTATTACCCCAAGTAGTGTTAACTGTTTTCACACCCTGCCTAATAATATTAACTTTCCCCAGAGGTCTCAGTTTGTTATCCCTGTCAGTGATGGTATGATGACTGGGGCTAGTTAAAGGCATTTTCTGGGGACCTGGATGTGATCAGGAGTGATAAGGAATCCTTTGCTTGAGATTTACAAGCTAGAAGAATTCGATGGACTTTCACGCTTGACATAGATTATACAGCAGGTCCCCTGGAGAGCAATACTATGGACAGCCTGAGGAAAGCAAGCTGGGAGATACAGCCCTGGTTTGCAAGGGAAAACAGAATACTGACTGGGCTTTTGAACTGGTGGTTGTTTGGATTAAGTGCCTGCACCATCCAAAGAATATTTGAAGGCAGCATCATTAGCTGAGCTGTGTCCAAAGGAACAGTAACACAATTTAAAAAAAAAAAGTATCATTTACCTTGTACCGCCTCCTAAATCCTGTCTCTCTTATTATCCCTGTAGTTAGGTCAGGATGCTCATGTTTGACAGGACAGCTCCTTCTACTTTATTCTTCCTCTTGTACACAGTTGTGATACTTATGTTGCTATTTATGCTTTTCTGCAGAGCTCTGATGTTTGCTTTTTTTATAACAAAATTAAATAAATGCTAGGAACCAATGATGTTGCTTGAGTAAGAAATCAAGGTGTCGGGTAATAGCAGAAGAAATATGAGAAGAGAAAACCTGTTTCAATCTCAGGATTACATATTTCTGTAACTAACAGCAAATATAAAAATAAAAAATTCCGTGGTGGTGAATTCTCTGTTAGAAAGAAACATTTGAACATTTCCAGAACAGTCACCTAATTTCTGCATGCTACAGCTCATTCACAAGAAATAGCTTGAAGCTAAACTGGTGGGTGTAAATTTCTATATCAGGAAACACTATTTTTTTTCTCTTAACACAACTGAAGCTAATTCTGAGGTGGCTATTCTAAAATAAGGAGGCAATTTAAGCAGAAAGAGTTAAGACCTTCATGTACCTCCTTTTAATTATTCTGCTTACCTAGATGTGATTCTGGTGAAAACTGCATCTCATAGCTGTTGGTATTGCAGGACGTTACTCTGGGCTGATGCCCAACATGGAGGGCATCAGATCTTGTCCTTGGGATGGGAACGGTGAGTGCAGATCCTTCTAGAGTGCACATGTCCAGCACTTTTTTTCTTTTATATTTTAGATCAAAATGCAGTAAAGAAGACAGGCAAACAGACTGGTGTTAGGGTCCCTGCAATGGACCCTTGGCAGCAGGGAGTCCTACATCCCCCACTCTCCTGCAATTTGAGGCTTTGACTGTGTCTGTGACAGCCTGGAGTTGTGGCAGCTTTGGGGTTGCAGGGAGCCTGACTCATAAACCTTATGACCATTTCAGGTCTTGAAAGACTAAGGACCTGGGAAGATCCCCCTGAAATGTGAGCACAGGGTTGTTTCTGGTTGCTCCTTTCCTCTTGGACCTCAGCCAGTGTTTTGGGGGACCACAGAGCAAATGTGGCAGCAGCAGCAGGTTTGGTCTGTGCTTGAGGAAGTCACTGCCGTTGGGAATTGGTGACACTCCTGCAGCTCATTTCTGCCTTTGTTACAGCTATTTGTAGCCTGGAGGTATTTGGGAGAAGAGCTCTTCTCGACTTAAGTGGTTTGACCAAAAGAAGCTGCAGGATGGAAGATTTCTATGCATAGATATTTCTCTCAACTGTGGCTCCAGGGTAAAGGTGTGGCAGCAACACAGGGAATTCTGTCTTAAGTGTATGATAGTATGAACAATTTTAGGCACCCTGACTTGGCTTGGCATACTTACTGTTTTACAGTGCATCTTAATCCCAAGATTCTGGTTTTCACAAAATTCTCCAAATCCCTCTCTCGTCTTGAAATAAGGCCAAGTGTCTTTTGAGCTTATATACAGCCTTTTTTTCAGCTACCTCTCCTGGTAACTTCTTCCACATGTTTATTACCTTTCAGATGGAGCAGTTCTGCCTGAAAACTTCCCTGTTTTCTCCCACTTGTTTTATTTGAAATGTTTGCAGCCTGTTTTGACATACCTTGCCTTCCTTCCCCTGCTGCTCCACCCAAGCTTGTAGAGATTACCTTGATCACCATGATTTTGAAAATCATCTACTAGGTCATGTCAAAGTATTCTCTTTAAAAATGAGAATAAGCATAACATGCCCACCTAATAATTTAGGGCCCAGTAAGAGCCAAAATCTGGTTTCCCTTTTTGTTGCCCTGCTTCTGTACCCTCTGAGGCAATAATATTCTTTCTGCGATACAGTGACTAATAGAGAGCATCTGGTAAGCCTTCATCTCCAGGACAAGCCATTGATTTCTAGTTGTTATTGCCATGTCTCTACTAGCACAAGTTATAGCCATTTATCTTTTTCTTTCCTTTTTTTTTTAATTTTCTCTGATGTTCTGATATATTGATGGCTTTAATTATTTTTTTTTCCACTACAACCCTTAAAATCCTTTACCTCAACAAAGTGTCATGTTGTTATGCTACTTAACATACACAGCTTTGCTGATTCCTTTCTCAGATATTAATTTATTTTGTGCTTTTTGTGTTGAGCTACATTTTGTGGTGGTGAATGGAGTTCCATCCAGCTTCTGAACAGTCACAGATAGTGCTGCCCAGGGCTCAGGATTAGGGCCAACCCTGTTTAATATCTTCAGCAATGACCTGCATAAGGGGATCAAGTGCACCCTAAGCAAGCTTGCAGACCAAACTGGATGGGTCTGTTGATCTGCTGGAGGGTAGGAAGGCTCTGCAGAGGGATCTGGACAGGCTGGATTGATGGGCCAGGGCCAACTGTATGAGGTTCAGTAAAGCCAAGTGATGAGTCCTGCACTTGGGTCTGGACCTGGGGGAGAGTGGCTGGAAAGCTGCTTGGCAGAAAAGGACTTGGGGAGTGCATAAACATGAGCCAGCAGTGTGCCCAGGTGGCCAAGAAAGCCAATGGCATCCTGGCCTGTATCAGAAATAGGGGGTCCAGCACGACCAGGGCACGTCCCCCTGTACTTGACACTGGTGAGGCCACACCTTGAATCTTGTGCTCAGTTTCAGGCCCCTCACTACAAGGCTTTGAGGTGCTGGAGCATGTCCAGAGAAGGGCAACAGAGCTGGTGAAGGGCCTGGAGCACAGGTCCTATGAGGAGTGGCTGACAGAGCTGTGGTTGTTTAGCCCAGAGAAAAGGAGGCTCTCTAGAACTACCTGAAAGGAGGTTGTAATGAGGTGGGTGTCAGTCTCTTCTTTCAGGTGACAAGAGACAGGACAAGAGGAAAGAGCTTCAACTTTCACCAAGGGAGGTTTAGTTTAGATATTAGGAAAATTTTTTTCATGGCAGGGGTTGTCAAAACATTGGAACAGACTGCCCAGGGAAGTGGTTGTGTCACCACTCTTAGAAGTGTTCAAAAAAGGATATGGAATGCAAGGATATGGTTTAATGGTGAACATGGTGATGGTGCTACACTGATGGTTCAATTTGATGATCCTAGAGCTCTTTTCCAACCTGAAAGATTCTATGATTCTATGATTTGCTGACTGAACCAAATTCCTCAGCATTGAGTGTCCTCAGGCTAGATTTGATGCTTAGATGAGAGCTTGAACACCATGTGAAGGTATTCTTTTCAGTGTTTCTGTATTGACATCAGTGTACAAGTACAAACTTGGTTCTGTGAACCAGAAGCAACTCTAAAGGCCATTGTTTATTACTGCTATAATTTAAGAGCCCTAATCACAGGTAGTGTAGGTCATGTGGACATTTTGGTCTGGAAGATGCTGACACAGAAAAACCATTTGGGGCAAGTGGGATGGGATAACCCTTGTAAATCTGCAAACCCTTGACCCCTGCACTCAGTACCCTTTTCCCAACATACTTTTTTATATCTTATTTGAACTCTTGCTCCACAGCCACTGTTCCGTCCTTTTACTTTGCGATCCATAACTCTCTGTTTGTCTCCATTAGTCATCTCTGACGCTGGACCTTGTCAAAACTTTGTTTGAAAAATCTAACCTCAATGTGCTATATAGCATCTGTCATGTTTTTCTTATCTGCCACGGCAGCATTATCTTCAAAGATATTCAGCAGGTTAGTTAAGCATGACCTTCTGTGTCTAAATGTATGCTGGATGTCCTTAATCAAACTGTCTTTACAGGTGCTGTCATGTCACATCCCTGACAATTTTCCTGTGCCAGATGTTAATCCTACCTCTCTGTAATTTCCTTTTTTTGCTCTTGACTTTTTTGGGGGATGGGGGAAAGAAGCCAGAGTGCAACTTTAAGCTTTAAAATTTCTGCCAGACTCAGAGTACCTTAATATAGTATCTTCCTTACCCTCTCTTGTCTCACCATTCTTGCTCAGTCTCATTAATGGGGGCTGACAGTTAATGGGCACTTAAACCATACTCCCCTTTTCAAACCAGTTGGTGTCTCAGAGGCATCACAAGTTTTTATAAATGAGAGAATACCTTGGTGCTTTGCCAGAAAACCAAAGGCCAAAACTGATGTATTCAAAAGGAACAATGTTGTCTGTGTCCTTATTTACTAAAGGTTAAAAAATGGCTCAGACCTCCTGCACCAAAATGCAGTGCCTTGGGTTTTTTTCAAAGACATGTGTTGGTAGATAGCTTATTTCTTTGAATTGCATTAGTTATGACGGCAGGAATGGTGTTGGTACCTTGTTTTGGCCTTGGATAAAAAACCTGCAGTGCAGAAACTCCTCTTCTTGTTAAATAAGGTAAATTGTCCTGTAGGTGATGAGTATTCCCCTTTCTGTATGCCAGACTGGAGACTCTAGTCTAGATTTCCTATTCCAGAAAACCATGTCATTTCTTAACCCCTCTCTTCTTATGTGTTAATGGACTATAGTCCATGAAAATATTTTTTTGCACACTGGTTTACTTTTAAGCTGGAGGCTTGAATGCAGGAACTGAAGGACAAACCAGCTGCATGGATCTGCATTCACCTTTTTCAGTGAGTGAAAGATTCACAGTTCTCATCACTGTGGGTGAGACATCAGTGCCAAGAAAGATAATCAGTGTGAGTAGGTGTGACAGGGCCTTGTTCTTCTCTACAGAAAGAGAGAGTAGAAATGAAAGAATGAAGTTACAGATTGATTATCTCATATCATAATTGAAAATATGTGTTATAAAACATATTAGTAAAGACAAATACCATTCTTCACTGATTTTCAAATTCATGACTTTTTTTGAAATACTAGATTATGCCCATTTTATCTCCATGAGAAATGAAAGCATACTCCAGTGCTTCCATACTAAATGCTATATTCTTCAAGAGGTCATGATAATATTTAACTAAACCACTTTCCCTGTCTATTAAATACACAGAGCAAAAGCCTTGTATGCCTTTACAGGTCAGAGCAACCGGAATGGCCTTTATGGAGTGCCCTCATTTGCTTTTCAATTAACCTCCATACCCTTAATGTTGTGATAATTAAGGGATGTATTTAAGATCTCAGATCAGCAGCACATGTACTGTGATCAAGTGCAGGAGATCTTTTCTGGATAAGGGAATTTTTTGAATCAAGGCCAAACAGTAGACTCTTTTCAGTCCATGGGTCAGCATGATAAACGGGATTTAGTCTTTGTCCACACAAGGGCAAAAGCTCACAGATAATTTTGCATACAAGTGATGGGAGTTTTGCTGTTGATTGTCACTGCATGAACAAGGACTTTTTGGAGCATTTAAGGAAAAGTGGGTATGTAAGAGTTTGAGTCACTGGTGCCATAGGATGAACTTGGCCTTGAATAAACAAAGTCTTGCTCTCTTCCCCTCGGTTCCCATTCATTGCTGCTTTACTTAGAAAGCTGCTGATATTTCTAGGAGTTGGGGGTGGGACTGTGCCTCCAGGTCAGGCTCTTCAAAGCCCAAAGGATGGCTGAAATGCCTAGGAGATTCCCAAATAATCCTTAACATTTTACTCCTACTCTCTGGGAATTAACTGCATAGTTTTATGTGCTTCTCTTATAAAGCCTTTACAGACCTTTTTTCCCTCCAGTTTTGCATGTGTTGCTTTCATATACGAATCTCCTTTAGAATATGCCAAAAAAATAGAGGCAGAAGCAGGAATACACAACAGAGAATAACTCTTTCAACAAACATTATTTCCCCAAATCTGCATACCTGTCTGTTTCGTTACTAGAGCAGCAGCACTAGTTAGGTGTGCTCAAGCTGTGAGATCGTAAATCAAGTGCAAACTGTCTAGGTGTGTCCAGTAGGATCTTGTCATGTTCTTCAATCTTCCCCTACCCGTGCTTACTGTGTAATTCTGGTTTGGATAGTGGAACATATGAAGCATGATTTGTAGAGGAAATCACTCTCCTGTCCAGCCATAAGCCAGAAATACCAAATTTTATGTCTCTATCAGCTGAGAAGATATTTTTTCTTGTGAGTAAGCTTCATTCTGGTTGTTTAATAGATATTAGTAAGCGTGGAGGCCTGAAAGCCTCCAACTAACTCTTTTTAAAAATTACCAGCACATAAAATTGTATTCAATATTTGTTTGGAAACAATCCAGAAGAATTTGGATTGCCTCATCATTGTTAGGCAAATAACTGTATTAACGGGCTGCTTAGTTTTGTTAAAGGAACAAATGTGGACAGAAATGACTGGCAAGACACAAATAATTGTTTTGGCCAGTGGCCTGGTTTGGCTGGTTGGTCAGTTTGTCAGCCTTTGTTTCTTTCTCCAAGAAAAATAAATGAGCTTCCCAGATCATCTTTCATTTTCAGTAGAGCAAGTCTAGCCAGTCAGTTTTCTTCTGTGATTGATCAAAAGATACAGAAACAGAAATGCAACCAAACCACGTGGATAATTTGAAGGAAGGCTGTCAATTTTTTTTTTTTTATTAGATTGATTAATTGCAGGAAATTCCAGTTTCTGACTGAGATACTATACTACAGATGCTCTTCAGAGAAAGGGATTGTTCCTTCAAGAAACCTACCATGTCTTGGGTTTCTTCGGGCCTTTTTCTACAGTGTTGATCTTTGAGTCTGTAGTCTTTCATTTTGTCTTTCTTTTTGAAACAGGGTAAAATATAGGTGAGTAGAAATTTGTGCTAACTCTCAGTTTTCTTTGGCTCACAGTTATCTTAATGTGATAAAATGTCACTGGAGTGAACATGGCCTGTGTGGTCTTTTGCTGATGGGCATGGCATCTATGCTAGTAAGACTTGCACATCTAACTTCCACTGGCAAATTGGAAGGCTTAAGCATGACTAAAGATGACAAGTCAAGAGCTTGGTAGGGGCAAGAACATGCCACTCAGAAAACATAGAATGAGCTGCGTTATAATGAAGGAAAACCTCTTTTCCCAGAATAAAGGAAACAAACGTCCTTTCCCAGTGACTCCTCTCCCCATGCCCCCCACCTCCATCCTCATTTGCTTTGATCTTGAGTGACTGTTGTGAGGTCAATACATATAAATGTGTTTTTTCTGGCTGGCTAAGTTTAATTGAAGCCACTGGTCAAAACAGTTGCTGGTGAACCGTTTGGTGTGACATTCAGAGCAGTGTAATCTTCACACTAAATATAAGACTGCACTAGGTGGTTTGGTGATTTCACTGCTCTTGCTCTCTCCATCCTCATCCTCATCCCCCCTGTTTTCAAAGCACTACAAATGAATTTACGAGACTCTCTCCCTGCACGTTCGCTTGATTACATCTGTGGTGGACACAATTAATTCGAGATGAGCTTGGAGCAGGTAGCAACTGGACAGTAAGAGCTCAGTCCTTAATGAATGTGAGATCATTCTTTCTGCAGAAATGGCTCACCTGGTTTCCAGGCATCCAAACAGCTACAATTTTAGTATGATCTCATACATTGTTTCCCCTAGGCAATTTACAGATGGTTTATCTCCCCCTCTGTGTTGGCTTTAATCCCCATACCTGTATATTTCCACTGCATGATATTTCTTTGTCATCTATGTATGCTTAATGTACCACCTGGGTTTTATTTTCAAGCTGAATCTCCTTTGTGTCTTGGGCTTTACTGTGGATTCAAATGGACACACCCAAACGCGTCCCTTTTTCCTGTACACTTACCTTTTTTTCTGTTAATGCTTTATTTAAACGTGTGACAAGTGCAGCCTTTTTAAGCCATGTAGTTGTTCTCGTCACTTGTGCTGAACATAATCCATTACATATGATTTTGCAGAGACTAAAAGTTTGTATTTTTTACCATGTTTGTTGTTGTTACTGCCTTAGAGTACAGTTCAAGATTTGTGTGGTGGGATGTACATCTGTGCATGTGAGATACTTGTATCACACGTGTTTATGATTACCTTGGAGTACATTCCTAGGTTTCTGCACCAGTGGAATAAATTGCATTTAGTTTGCAGTTCTGACCTTCTCACCTGCACTCTGCTCACTATAATCTTACTCTGCAGGAATTGCTTTGAACACCTCAATTCAATAAGGCTGTTTTTATACAACACACTATTTTCTAATAAAAATAACCTGCTATAAAAATACTTTTCTTTTTTCCCCTCTGCCATCTCTTGCAGCCTCCACTGAGTCACAGCAAGGAACGAATATTGTGCTGATCTAAAACTTAAGTGTTACAGGCTTAGGACTGTATATATCAAGAACAGATTATCTCATGAATCAGCTAGGCTAGAACAGAAGATGTTTCACTGAGATTCTTGAAAGCTTTCTTTTACAACTGACAGAAATACAGAAATGTTATCACACCTTAGAAATAAAAGAATCATGTGGTTCAAGATGTAGGATAGAAATTATTTGTCCTACTAGGAATAAGCAGACTAAGGCAAAGGACATGGTGAAGCAGTAGGCCAGGAGATGAGCCAGGTTGTCTCTCTGCCTTTCTTTTCCATTTCTTCCCTTCATTGCCACAAGGAGAATGGCAGAATTGCTGTTCAGGACCCTGCTCAAACTATCTCACTCCTATGAGCATCCCCATGTGAGGCACCTATGGCTTTTATTTTCTAGAACTTTTTGGTTTTCCTCCTAATTATCTGTTTGGGATCCAATCCAAGAAGTTTGAGTATCATTTAAATGTGTCTAGCAAAAGATAACTTGTGCCATGGTTGTTTCAGAAAACTTATTCTGTTTTTAATCTGAATATGAAAACATTTGGCTACAAGCTCATGTTGTAATGGCATGTGTAGATATTGTCACCTAGACATTAGCAGGAGAACAGTGCATTATGTTGTCGATCTATAGACACACTCCACTTTGAACACTTGCCAGTTTTCTATATTTGAGCTAACTACGATGTTGAACTCAATTAAAGTCATATAATATATGGTATTTTAAAATGGTTTGCACTGGCACACACAGCAGATATTTTGGGAACATATTTTCAAGCAGAGATAGCAGTTGATGGTGACTGTTTTAGTGCAATTGAATAGTAAGCCCTGGACAGGAGATCTCTCATCCTACCTCCTCCTCCTCCTCCTCCTAATATTTGGTTTGATGGTGCAAAAACTCAACAGTAAAGTCACAGGTTAAATCAGCTGTGTATCAAGAGAGTTTTCTAATTTTCTTTTATGTGCCCCAAAGGGCAAGACAGTTTGTTTCCAAAATGTAGAGGGAGGAGTGAGAGCATGATTCTGCTTGCTTTAGACTGGAGAAATATGTATTTGCCCTGAGCAGACTCAGCAAGGAAGGAGACAGAGCTAAGAAGGTACCATATGTTTGTTTACACCCAGTCTAGGTGAATTTGGATCCTTCTAACTTGTGGAACAACTCTACTCTAAGGACTGAAATGTGATTTGACTAAGTCTGATTGCCCTGACTTCGTAATTAGGTGAGACTTAGTCAGTCTGCCTCTGACTAAGTATAACTGCATCAAAAATGCAGCAACCAGTCTGTGTGCAGGGCTGGTTCCAGGGGACTCATGTGGCTCTACTGGTTCATGTTTGTTCCAAAAACAGCACTGGGGTAACTTTGTGCTGGCAGGCTTTGTGCAGGATTGGGTGTCGTTTGTCCTCCCACAGCTGGCGTGAGGCCAGCATAAACTCTGTATCATGTGTTCTAACTAATTCATCTTAAATGTGATTATGTGCCCTGGGCTGATCCAGATCAAATGTGTACTGAGAGCGAAGAGCCAGGATTAATGATCTTGGAGGCGTGACCTGAATTCAGCCATTGAAGAGAAAACTTGTGCTATAATCTGGTTGCTCTGATAGAGCTGCTTGGCACTCCTTTCCTTGGGGATCAAGACTGGGAGCAGGAAAAGACCAAGTCACTTACAGGAAAGGTTTTTCATGGTGGTGGCGGTGTCACTTTGTTCCTCTCTGAGGGTGTCTGTGTTTATTCTCCTCCTTTGAACTACGTAACTGCACACATGGATTGACATGGGAGTTAGGGGATTTCTGTAAAATACCAGCTTCTGTTTTGCTGTGGTCTCTCTAGAACTGATGGCAAAGTTGGATCTTTCAATTTCTAGGACAGACCTGAGTCTCTCCTAAATCCTGTATTTAAGACCCTCTTGTTGAACAAAACTGCTGCAAGTTTGTCTGTTTCTTTCCTTGACTTGAGGTCAGGGCTGCTGGATGTGCTCTTGGCACATCTCCACAGTGGAATCCAGAGTTTTCTTCCTGAACATACTGCCCACCAACCTGTGGTGATTGCTCTCCAGAAGTCCCAGCAATGCTGCTCTCTGCTGCCTGGCCATGTGGTTCCTGGCTGTCATGGATGCCTGTGATGGATAAGCCTTTGGGCAGAAGACCTGTAAGGACATGGCTTTTCCTGGCAGGTCACTGCCAGGAGGACAGGAGGAGGATTTGTAGGTCTGATCCCTGTTCTAAAATGAAGCTCAGATGGTGGTTGGAGAGAGGCCAAGGCTGCCTGAGCTCAGTATGGAAAGCTGGAGATAGTTTTGCAGTGAGGACTGGACAAAGGTACCTGTTTTGGAAACATGTGGCTGTACTTCATCATCCTGCTTCTCCGCCACCCTGACCCTCATGCCAAAAGCCCTTGATCACCTTTGGCTTCTCTTGTTCTCATGTCTCAAACCATCTGCAGTAGAAGCTTTGGTCAAACTCCTATCTTCCACCCAGAACTTGCCCATCTCTGTAAAACCCACCTCTATTCTTCCATAACAGTACTTCTTTCTTCTCCCTCTCTATAGCTATGTTGCCATCTGCTTTGAATGGCTACTTCTGTTTCATCCCTTCATGTTCAAGCCCCTTGTCCCCTTAGAGGCTTACTCCTCTGCATGCTTCTCTTCCACACTGTCCTCTGACTCATTTGCCCCACCAGTGCTGATAACCTTGACTGCAGATTTTTCTTCTTCTTTTACCATCCATACTTTAGATGTGAAATCTGCAGTTGATCTGTAAGTCATTTCCTGGCCCTGAAGACACTCCTTAACCCTGTTTTCTACATAGAATTACACAGCTGAGAGGCTCTGGTTGAGAGGAGTCAGCACTTCGTAATATTTCAGATATACAAATTGAAGCATTTGCTTACATCTTTCTTATCATACCTTTGCATATTACTTTGGCAGACAGTGGTGAAATACTTAGATCACAAACTCCCCCAGGCAGAGAGCAGGTCCTCCTATCTGCTTCTTACTTGGCACTGGCACTGTTATCACATCAGCTTCTCTTGATTGTAATTGGACCTGAAAATGGAGGGATTTTTTTCCCCCATGTAGCATTTGCGAAGTATATTCCCTAAAATCTAAATATATTGCTTCTGAAACACTGCCAGAACACTTTATGACTTTTATAGTTATGGATACTTCAGGCTTCCACTCTTCTCTTTAGCCTGATCAAACCAATGACTCCCACGTGGCAAAGGGACATAGCCTATCCCGGACAGGCACCTAGTGTGGGGTTGTGAGGGGTGTAGGATACAACCCCAAGGCGAGAGCATGAGCAACATATGAAAATAGTTCCCCAGGTTCACTGCAGCTGCCTTTGACACCTCTACTCTACAGGATTTACTGTACTGACATTTTTTAATAGAACACAGAAGTTTAGTAGAAAGTATTCCTTAAGAAGAAACCCAGTTTTCTGCATAGTTGTCTTCCAGAGGAAAAATTTCTATCAGTTCCCATAATAACAATAGCTGGACCCTGATATGCTGCTGTATTTTTATCCTCCAGGATCGTGGGAGCCATTGTTGAAGTCTGTACATAACTGTACAGTGTTGAAGACTCTACATATCCTACTGTACATAGTGGGGATGCAAACCTGTCTTTGGAGAAAATAAAGGTGGTCAGACTATCTGTGTAATTAGCAGGAAGATCAAGGGAGGTTTGGAAATTCTTTCTGTCATCATATTTCTAATCCATTTTTAAAGTGACCTGGGAAATACCATCTCTCAGTGTTGGAGACTACTGGCACAAACCACCTCTCATTCATACCTCAGACACTGAGGGATGAAAGATGGTTTCTTTTTTGCAAAATTATATTAAAAAACCACTGAAAATATCTGTGTGTGCAACTGCCAGTGGCAAATTTAAAGTAGTGGATTGCTCTTCAGTATTAATCATGTTAATTTATATCTAGATGTGACTCACTTGATTACTTATGAAAATCAAAGCTGAGTGATTTTCTTTACTGTATGTAGGAAGAGGGCAAGTGTGTGTGCATGTGCGTGCGTGTGCATGTGCGTTCCTTATCAAAAGAGGGAGTTACTTCACTAGTCACACTTCTTTACTGCCTTTCATCTCTGAAATCCATGAAACAAGAATGAATGTAAAATCAGTTTTCAGTGCCCCATTTTTTTTTTTTTTTTTTTTTTGTTAAGGACTGCCTGTCCCAGTAGTTTGCTTGATTTGTTTGCTGGGGATTTGTCAACTCAAGATGTCTGACAGAAGGACAGGAGGTTTCGCTTTCAGCATTTCGATGTGTCCCATGTTCTGTTCCTTATTTTCAGAAATTATCACAAGAATAGCTTGAACCAGTTTGACCTGTTTGTACATCTCATAGCACAATGGGGCTCTAATTGAGGCATCACATATTACTGAGTCGATGCCATTATTATTTAAAAGCAAGTAGGTACCTATTAGGAATATTTATTTCCTGTCTTCTATCAAGAAAATAGTTTTCTAAAGAGAGTTGTGTTTTTATCTTATTTAGGGTATTGATTACCTACTGCTTTGAAATAAAAGGAGATTTATATGCTCTGCTGCTAGATAATCTGTGAAGGACTGTTATGGTAAGATTGAGCTCCTAGGCTGGGAGCCAAGAAGACAGAGGATGTTTTGCAGCTTGGCTTTACCTTTCTCATATGATTCATTGGATGCTATTTACATCTCTTTGTACCTCTGTTCAGTTCTCAATTTCACAAGAAAGTTTAATCGTTGTAATTGTCATGATGCTGAGCTCTCTGGCCTCCTGGGCCTGCAGGAACTCTTTGCCATAAGGAGACAATATGCAGACAGCTCTTCTACTCTCCTGGCAGCCTCAGACGTGCAGAAGTCATACCCAAGTCACCTGAGATTTGTAATAACAACAAAAACTACTTTTTCTTTCTGTTATTCTCCTTCTTCTTCTCCTCTTCCTTCTAGGTCTTGAAACATTTTGAAGTTTCTAGTCTTTTTTATTAATCTACAGTGAGATTAACTAGAAAAATTCTTAGTTTTATGTCAAAACAGGGTGTCTTGCAATCACATGATTTCAAGCCCTAAGGCTTCTGGCAGAGCAGCAGATACCGTAGTTAAAATGGCAAGGGTCAGTGTACACTAGTATGCAGTTCTGTACATCATAGAATCATTAAGGTTGGAAAAGACCTCTAAGATCACTGATTCCAACCATTAGGATGTTGTTCTTACCAGGAAAAGAAACACAGAGCTGCAAGAGGAGCAGTGAAGGAACTTACATGTTCCATAGCGGCAGTAATATTTTCCTAAAGCTCCCCTCAGCTTTGATAAATGAAGACATTGGGGGAATTTGTGGGCAGGAAAAAAAAAAGCATAGCTTGAAAAAAAAGGTGAAGGAATGAATCTTCCTGCTTTCAGACCGATGCAGAGTTAAGGGCTTGCGAGGATGCTGAAGAATTTAAAATTCTCTCCAGTGTGTGAGTAGGTGTGTTTTGCACCACTCATACTAACTGCGTCTGAAGGAAGCACTGACTAACAAGTTTCTGATAGTAGTATATACAAAGATGGAGGGTAAGGGAGCACTGTCTCCCAAGCTGTTCTTGGAGTAGTAACACCATACTTTGTGTTGGCGTGAGCTGAGTGCAGGCTGTGGATTCTCCACATCCCAGAATTACCTACATACCCAGTGCTGCTGAAAAGTGCCTTGCTGAAAAGACTGCTTCCCGAGCTTGTGGCATGTGCAGTTGAGATGTTGTCCTACGGTAGCATTTTTGTTTGGTTGTTTACTATACACATTGACTTTGACTCAGGGGAAGATGGGAGCAGAACTTCTAAGAATTCGAAGCAGAAGATGACAAATATAATGGTCTGCAAGGACATCATAAGAAACACAGATGGGAAGGATTTTCTGCTTCTATGTTTTCATAGTCCCCCTGACCACAGCTGGTTGCTGGCCTGAGCTTTACAGGCACCTCAGCAGGAGGGCAGAGACCCATCTGACAGGTTCACCCTTGCCTGCGTGCAGCCTGGCCAGCAGCATGCTTGTGCTTCTTGGGGCAAAAAGATGAAATCTTCAAAAGCTGAAAGTCCCCACAAGTGACCTTTTCTCCAGGCTGCTCCAAAATTCATGTTTCCCCTGTGTGCCGCAAGATGCCTTGCCAAAATTGCCGGTGCTGGCACATGAGGAAAGGTCTTGCACTGATGGAACAACCTGCTGAACATCCACCCCACAGCCAAGGCCTGCAAACTTGAAGCTGCTGTGCACTGAAAAACCCGGTTTGGATTCAAAAGCCCATAGAGAGGCAGAGCCCCAGTAGCAGAGCATCCTAGTTTGTGGCAGCATCTGCAGGGACGTTTCCATGCTTCATCTCTGAAAATTAGTTTTAGGAAATTCACATGATTGCTTTTAATTTACTCTCTTCGTTCAAATGAGTATCGTGGTGAGGCAGTGATGGGGCAGGAGGTGGTGTGGGGGTGGTTGGGAACCCCAACCTTGGTGCTTGCCAGAAGTTCACTGTCGCTGACAACATTTTGGACATCACAGCTTGTGCCCAGTGTCTGCTGTAGGCTGCATTTTCACTAGGAAAATCACCTACAGGGGGTTATTGAGTCTGCAAAAACCCAGTTGGGGTCTGGGAGTGACATGTATTTAAAATGAAATAAATGAGGATGTCACTTGAGTTCAGCCTTTTCCAGAGTTGCTGGAGATTAATGATTTATTTCAAATTCCTGACATAGTTCTCAGTCTCAGATTCTGGCTGCATCTGTTAATCCTCCTGGCTGTGTGAAAATCTGGCAAATAGGAATCCTGAAGTTTCAAAAGGCAGAATGTGAATTAAGATCTCCTCAAGACAATTTCCCAAACTTTTTTTTTTTTTAATTGAGATTTCAAAATTGCTCTCATTCCAGCTTGAAGTATAAGTCATAATTTTTGCATTGCCTGGGGCAGAAAACTCTGCATAGTCTGTGTTTTGAAATTTCCAGTCATTTACTATGTGTATACATGATTGTATTAATTGGATTATAGTCTGAGTGTATAAATACTGAAATATATTTATGGAAAATAAATCCACCAAACACTAATCCTCACAATATGTCAATAGAGAAAAAAGTGGTACATTATAAACAACTGATAAGACAAGTTTAAATGATTTGCCCCCAAAGTGGTAATAGAGATGCAGCTTGAACTGTTACTGTTACTGTTCTTCAAATCCTCTTTCTAGATAGGATTGATCTTCTCCTACAAACCTCTTACTCTGATCTGAAACTCCCATTTGTTTTAATTTCCTTCATTTTCCTGTCTTTACACATCCCCTTTTGAAAGGGCTGTCATAATGTGTGGAGCAAAAAGTCAGTTTGCATAGTAATGCTTAGATGTCTTTGTTTTCAAAAGTTTTGTAATGGATTATTTTCAAACTCTGGGGTGATTCTTGGCTGGACTGATCAGGTTTCATGTTTGCTTTTCTGCTCAGTCCACGCATAAAGCAGGTTCTTAAATATATTTTGCAACTCATAAGTGGCCCCTGGCCTGCAACAACGTTTTGCCATGTTTGCATCCAGTAGAGCTCCAGTTTCCACAATTTGCATCCCACCAAAGTTTTCTGATTCATAACAAGCAGTTGCTGCTCTAGTTGGGAACATCTCTGTAGGGAATGAGATGGGGAAGTCTAGAAAGGAAAACATACTACAAACATCGTAGGTATTACAAGCCCAGCATTTTTGCCAATGGAGCATCGTTGGGTTTGTGGTATAGGTTTGGGCTGTGTCTCACCAGATAGTCTTTTTTTTCTGTGCATGGCAGTGCAAAGAAGAGCTGCTGAAAGACGGCTGCAGGGTGTCCTTTGCTCAATAGGGGACCAGTGTTGTGCCCCCTTCTGTGCCCTCCTAGTGCAGAATTCACCTGGCAGAAAACATGAAATGGCCATATTGGTTTTTTAGGTCAGCTTATATATTGTCTGTACCAGTGGGGCACCTACCACTAGGCAGGAATTCAGGAGCACCCAGAAACTCTTTCTACCACTGTCTTCCATTCTGCTGTGTTTAATTTCCTTTCTATAAGAGCCATAACCTTTAAATAGGGATAAACCTCACAGCAATATGCCTTGTTGTGATACTGGAGATGCTTAATTATTTTAGGTTTGAGCAGCACATGAAACAGGTCAAACACATAAAAGTAATTTTTCTCTCCAAATTTTTACAGTCTTATTATTTTCTAAAATTCTCCACTTTGTGACTAGGAAAGTTGAGAGGCGAAAAGAGGTCCTGTGCAGTGGAAGTATTTCCTCTGCTGCAATTATGGCAGCTCATGTGAGTTTATAATTTCTCAAGTTTTAACCTGCAGTTGTCACAAAAAGAAGCTGTCTGGGGATGAAAAAGGTTTTTTTTTAAAAAAAAGTAATTTGATTTGTGTTTTTGCTTAAAGGACATTTGCCCTTTTTACATGCAGCACATTCATAATATATTTCCATAGAGCAATTCTATCCTTTCAGTCAGATGACCTTTACTTTATATTTAAATGCAACAGCAAAACAAGGAGAAAAAAAGAAGTGAGTTTTTCTTCAGAGCTCCTTCGCTGCCTCACTCCCTGCACATGAATGTAAAATGGCAGCTGCCACTGCAGCGCAGTTGAGAGTTCCCATTTAAAAATGCAGTGCTTACAAAAGAAACCAAAACAGCCATAAGCTACAAAACCCAACATCTGATAAATAGAAAAGGACAAAATCAGGTCATGGAGGCAGCGCGTATCTTTTGCCTTTGTAGCGCATCTTTCGTCTGTGGATCTACAGTCACTGTGCAGGCATCATCCTACCTCCCAAGTGAATTGGGAAGGGGCAGAGAGAACCTTGGATCCCAGGAAGATGGGTCAGCTGTCTGTTTGAATACAGTACCATTTTTTTAAGAGAGGAGGCAAAGAATTTCAGGCGTGGCTGAAGCTGCAAGTGGCATTTCTTTAGGCACAGGTAATTAACTGAACTGGAATTAATACTCCTGTGTGCTACAAGAAGCGCCCTAGGATTTTAATCAAGGCTATTAGTCAGCATATTGGTAAAGCGACACTGAATTCTGCAGCCCTCCTTCTGCGGCAGTCTCAGTTGATTAAAAATTCACCAAGAGCCTTCATTTTACTTCAACTGTGCCTCCAAAGGCACCACATGGTAGAAACATTTTGCCAGGTCCCAGCACTCCCCAGGAGCCCCCCTGTAAATGGGAAGCTCTTCACTTGGGTGGCAATGCAGAGGGACTCCTTCCAGCCCAGAAGCCCCCGTAGCCTGGCTCAGTCCTGCCTGCCCTGGACTACCCGACAAGGAGCCCTAGGAGAGCAGTGGGGGCAGGTGAGGAGCTGGGCTTTTATTCTTCCTGCTGATCTATGTAGTGCAGAGAGGTAAAGTGTGTTTGCATTTATGCAGTGCCACGTTACAAAGAGCCCCCACGGGTGAGTTCCTGGCTGTCCAAAAATGGACTGGAAGGAGAGTATCCCTACTACTGGAAAAAGCAAATGGCTGCTGTCCCCACTGGCTCCACTCCCTATGCATTTCAGAGGACTTCTGGCCCATTCACTACTTATAGCCAGTGAAGTCGCAGGACCATAAGCCAGCAGTTATGGTGTTAGGCATATTTTACCTTTCAAAGTTAGTGCCAGTGATTGGCAGTTTATGATTTTGGCTATTTTGCTGTTCAGCCTGAAATGTTAAGACGTTGCCCAAAATTAAATTTGAACACTGGCACATGCATGCATGCAAGTATGTGTATGTGTGCATATGCACCAAATTTCCATCGTGTGTCTGAGTCATTGGTGCATACAAGCTCCGATTTTTATTATAGTAAGAGCAGAGCTCTGCTGCTTGGGATTAGGAAGTTCGTACCTGCTGAAGGAGACTGCCGAATTTAAAATGGAAGTACAGATCACCCCTAGGTTCATGTTTTCAGGCTTAGATTTCTTGAGGAACAAGCTATGGCAAGACCAGTTCCCTTTGCATAGTGTCTTTTATGTGCTCTTTCACTAAAAGAGCCTCATACAACATCTGTGTGACATTCCTACTGCCACACCTGGCTTTTGAAAGCAAGACACCTTGGTCTCCACTAATCATAAGAAAAGAAACATGAAACAGAAGCTATAATTGCTTTCCTCTGAATGATTCTTCTGCCCCACCCCCTTTTCCTGCTGTTTGGTCACCTTTATTTTTCCCTCTTTCCCTAGGGTTTGATGTCTTTGCTCAGCATTTTAACTGTCAACAGTACACAGCAAGCTTTGTGGAGCAGGGACCTTGAATCTGGTTTTGATCTCATTTCACAGCTATAAAGGGAGATACTTAAGAGTTTCTGGTGGTGCAACTGAGAGCAGAATTGAACCCTCCTCTGAGGTATCGGGAACATCCACCCCTTGCATCACAGAACTGCTTGTTACTGCCATAGTGACTCTGCAGAGAGATTCTGAGAGTTAACTTGTGAGTTAACAGCAAACCTTTGTGTGTCTGTGTGTTCATCTATCTTTTCCTCTCCTTTTTACTCCGTGGCATTAATTTAGGATTAAGTATCATTTACCTACGCTATGTTGCAAACTAATTATCAGAAAATTAATTTTTCTAATCCTCTTTCTTTCCTCCTTCCTTCCTTTTTTTCCTCTTTCCCCTCTCCTTCCCCCATCCTTTGTTAAGGGTGAAGTTTACTGCAGTGACCTTCCTTGCACAGGTCACCATGAACTGCTAGAGGAGCATATAGGGGTATTAAATGCACCCTTATCAGCTCAACAGAATATTAGCTCCGGGGCATTTTTGACTGCTATAGAGCCAGCCCAGTTTGATGCCAGTTCCCCTTGGTTTTCCCCGTTGCAGGAAGCATGTCAAGGCGAGGAATACTGCATTCCAGTGGCTGCAGAGTGCTGCACTTGGATCTGCCTTCGCAACATAATGGCTCCTGAGAAGTCATTGCAAGTCGGCAGTCATTAACAGCCCCCAGTTTGCTCTGGTTTCTGCCAGCAACAGATTTAGCCCTTGATTTGGTGAAAGCAACACAATGGCTTAGAGCTGAGCTGGGCACAAACATAGAAGCTTTGGAGTGAAGGAGACACTGCAATGTTAATGAGGGGTGGGTCTAGTTTATTTCTGCTGTAGTTCTTGGGTACCCAACATGGCTATACCATAAATAAACACTGTTTTAAATCGAAGGTGGCTGGAGAGGGAGATCAAAAGCTAATACAAGGAAATAATTTCTTGTGACTGATGCTGGGGAGGCAGTGCTCCTCTCAGTGTTATTAAAGGCTGTTTACAAATGGCAGAAATGGAAAAAAGTGTTCAAATTCCTGCTGCTTTTTGCATTTGGAATGTCAATTTGAATTTGAAGAAATGAGACCAGCTCTAGTTCTTGACCTATACTTGCAGTGCTTAATTCTCTGTGGCGACTGTGATGGATGCAAATGCACCAGAGCTGGCATTAAATCACAGCTAACTGTGTAGCTGCATCAGCACAGAGCTAACTGCTTGAATATTTAGCCACCTCGTCAAGCAGGGTCTGCTGCATGTGCTGAGCTCTGTGCTTTCTCATCTCCAATGCTAGCAAGCATTTGAGGCACTGAGCTTAAAGTCCTTGTGTGCCTGTGGCCACATGAACCCTTTTCCCTGCCACAATAGCATCTGCACTCACAGGTATGGACTCTTAACACCATTGTTCTGTTCAAGATGACCCCTGGGGGTACTGTTGCTGAGGGAGGCTGATTTTACCCTTCCCATTGCCCTGGCTGTGCATTCCTGCCCATGTGCTGTAATTCGTTTTTGCTAGATTAGTTTCAGCCTGGATTAGTTCCCCTGGTTCCGCTCACTGCAGAGCTGAGCAAATGCTTGTGCCAGCACACGGCAGAGCAAAGGTGGGGCTGAAGGGGGACAAAGGGTTGTCTTTGAGAAGCAGGACTGGGGAAAAACAACTGTGAATTTTTGGCCTCTTGCTCTCACTTGCTTCTCCTTGTTTGATGAAGAGGTACTGCTGTTGTGCCTCCTTGTTTGCTTTTAATTTCCTTCCTCAGCCTGATTGTAGAAATGGAGGTATGGTGATAGGTATTATACCTAAAGGCCAGCTTATCTCTGGATGAGCTTTTAGTCACAGCATTTTGCTTCCAGGGATTCATATATTCACTGTTGAATTCGTTTCCCCAGTGTGCCTGGCAAGTTTGGCTGAGCATGTTTCCAGTAGTCCCCTTACGTACCTGCCACCCGTCAGTGCCACAAGCCCCCTCATTGCCCCAGATGAACCCCAGTGCTCATCCTGCAGTCAGGGCCTGGTGCTGAGCTGCACAGGAGCCAAGTAATGTCTTGGTGGTGGCCTGTAAGACTCTGAGCATTCCTTCTCAGCACATGAACTGCCACGTGCCCTTGCCTTTGGAAGGCATTCAGGCACTCAGCACACCCCTGTGCAGGTCCAGGTGATGGAGCACTTTGTATTGGGACTCCCAAGAGAGCTCCTTGCCTGTTTCCTCCACTGCAGCACGAACCACGGACGGGATTTATTTTTCTGAGCACATCAGGTCTTCTAGCACAGAGTGATGTTCTGCATACTGTCAACTACTTTGGGCTGCTTGTCAAGGAGGGGTGTGGTGCAAGCTGAAACGCTGCTCTAATTTTTGCATTATCTTTCTTGTTGTAAATGTCATTATTTAATTAGGCTGTGCAGTACTTTCAGAGGAAGTATTTTGAAGGGAAGGCACAGTGTTCCTGCATCTCGATGCCTCTGTAACATCTGGACTAGCTGAAAGCAACATGCAATAAAAAAGCAGAATTAGTGGCTTGAGTCCAATGAAAGAAATGGCTGCAGCAACTTCAGACAGGCTCCATATTTGGCCATGGTGTGTTGTTCCTCTTACTGCAGCTGTAGCCATAAAAGGGTGGCTGACCAGTTGGTTTCCAAGGAAAAGTGTGACCACCTTTCCTACAACATATGGGCTAATCCCTGCAGAATCCTTACAAAAACAAGTTTAGAGTTTTTAAATCTCTGAGTGAGTGAGTGAGTAAATGAATCTTTGCAGCACTTCACAGATAACTATTGCTTTTCTTCTTTTTTTTCATAATGGGGCTTTTGGCAGTAGCAAGAAAAAGAGATTTAGTTCCATGTTATCCTTAAAAAATAAGTCATACTCGACTCCTTCTTTCTTCCAGAGAAAAGTCCCAACCACTTATCAGATTGCTGGAGTGTTGTAGAAAGGATTGTCAAATAAATCCCCACATTTTCCCTCTGTTGCTAGTTCATACAATAACTACTTTCATTTTTTTGCTTGGTGTCCTTTTGTTTCTATCAGTGCCTTCGTTTTCCAGAGCCCAGAATTGCTCAAAACTTGCTGCAATGTTGCAGATAGCAAAGCCCAGAATGCTTTGCTGTGTTGGCTTTGCAGTAAGGATTTATTTATTTTACCTTTCAAAAGATGACTCTAAAGTCACTATTATTTAAATAATAGTGTCTGTAGCTTCTGGCTGTTGCTTTTTTTTGCCAAAGTATTTTTCTTGTACTAAAAGGGCCCATGCTTGTTGGTAACAAGTATATGAAGTGCTCTGACATGCAAAGTTCCTCCAGAAGGGAGGACTAGGCTGTTCATTGTACTGTATTAAAATTAATATTTTCTAAGTTATTGCAGGAGGTAGAAGTTAAAATAACCAGAGGCCTGTTGCTGCAAAGTTTTATGTGAGTAATATCTCATATTTACGTAAATAAGATTTAATAATTATGCTCAGATTTGGCTAAATCCCACTGTGCTTGCTCAGGTTGAGTGGAATGGTTACTTGGAGGACAGCTGGTTGCTTTCAATGGAGCTGTTGCATTTGCTACCTTTGCCAAGACTGATTACTCAAATAGGTCTTGGCAGACTTGAACCTGGTGTTGATTTGACCTGACTTATAACACTTCCCTGCAGAACCTAGATGAAGAAAGAGGTCACCTGGACTCCATCTTTGGATTCCCCCTCATACTACCACTGTGGCAGAGACAGAGATTCAGATCTCTGTTGGAATCCTGTGAAGTATCTCCAATAAGGTTGTTAAAATTGAATGGTTTGAATTTGTCCCTCATTTCCAAGTTTCCAGTGAATAAGTGTATGCAGATGATTTTTTAGAAATTTACTTGTATGGACAGAAAAAGAATTTTTAAGGCTTGCAAGATGTCACTTGTTCACAGACACCTATAGAAAAACATCATAAATTTTTAGTTCTTTAATACTGCTTTTCTCCTAAATAATAAAGTAATAGCCAGCTATACTTTCTGGGAGGTTTATCTGTATCTGATAGCTTTTTACTGAATTTCATCCTACCTTCAGAGATGAGGGGTTTTTTTTCAAACATATCTCTGCTTGAGGATAGAGTCATCATATGAAGAAATTCTCCAGCATCAATAACAATTATTGTTATAAAAATAAAAATATGAAATCCCACTAAACTTTTTTTTTTTGCTATGTAGCCAAATAATCAGTATAAGTAGACATTAAAGGGTATCTAGGAGGTTGGTGTAAGACTTCACACCCTCTCACACAATTGTACTTTTGCAGATCTCTTTGTCCATTTTGGAGCATGGAGGAAGAGTACAGTTAAGATTATTTTTTTGTTTGCCTTTGGCTTTCTTTTCTCCTGTGTTGTAACCCAATCCACCTAAGGGCTTAATTTGATCCCTTATCTCTTCCCAGGTTAGTTGTCAACCTTTTAGAGAGTCCTAGAGGAATGCACCCACCCTCATTGTGAGATGTCTGGTGCTCTGTAGAATCATGCATCCCCAGGGTCCACAGCATTCAACACTTAGGCAGCTTGCAGGGGGTCCTCCAACTTGCAAATGCTCAACAAAAGGAAAAGCAAAAGGCATTGGGTGGCAAGAGGGTGAGAGTAGGTAACAGCTGTTCTTCCAGTGTGTGATACAGCCAAAAGCTGCTGGGTGCTGTAGAATAACAGGGTACTGGTGAGTTGTGCTCCCCTGCCTGTGAAGGAAGATAGTCATTCAGAAGCACATCAAGCAAGAGCGTTCAAAGGCACAGCAAGAGAGAGGAATGGAAACTGGAGGCAGGAAGAACAGTCATTTGAGCTACTGGAGTGTACCCCACAGACAGACTGCATTATTTCAGGATGAAAAACTGAAGAGTTGCATTGCAAGAGCCTGTTTTTCCTCCTGCACTGCTCATCCCCTTATCAGCGGTGATGTGCACATTTGAGAACTACATTAGCCTGGAAAGATGTGACTCTGGCATCTCTGGCACCTGCTTATGTGCCGGTGAGAACTTTCTACTCTAGTGCATAGTGATTTGAGTGATTTCTGCAATGCTCTTGGTAAATGCAGGCTGGAGAAGATTACTGAAAGAACAATATCACAAGCTCTGATTAAGACTACTTTTTTTTTCTATATGTAAGGAAAGACTTCTCTCTTCCTCCTGTCTGTGGCTTCAGCTCCTCTCCTCCTCCCTTTCCCAGCATCACCCTTTGCCAATGTCTAACACTCTTGGGGGATATAGATGTTAATGTGATGACTTGGTTTTGTTTGTCCTGGCAGCCAGTAAGGAATGCCACGCTTGGTGGCACGTATTTCAGAGGCATTTAATAATCTTCACTGTCTCGTGTTTTCAAGAAGAGTAGCTATGAAGTGTAATGACAGTCTTTGTCCAGGGCAATGCCCACACTGATGAACCCAGGAGAGTTTCCCAGCATCTGCGCCTGGGTGTGTGCCTCAGCCATGTCCAAACTCCATGTTGGGGCATGACCGAGCACACACCATTCTTTCTCATTCCCTGCTGTGCCAAGGAGCTGGAGCACGCAGGCTGGATGGGAGCCACACATCATTCTTGCAGATCTCATTCATGTCCCTTGAGACTTGCTGGAGCATGCCCTACCAGATAACCTCCATACAACCACTGTGGCACATAGGGAAGGTGACAGAGAGTGGATTTTTAGCACTATGCCCAAGGGAATAGTGCTCGAGTGTCAACTTCATGCTGGAGTGCAGAGATGAAGGTGAGGAGGAATAAGGGATGCTCACATGAATGGCTGTTTATACTGTACAGACTGCATAATCTGGGAGTGGTGTGCACCACCTCAAGTGAGTAAGTAGTTTGGCTGTCAGATGAAGAGCTGGGTGAGATGCCAGCACACCAGTTATAACTGATGAAGGTAGGAACTGAGGGTTTGGAACGAGGTAGGGCAAAATCCCACAGTTAAAAATGCTGTGCAGTAGAGTAGCGTAAATCATAATTGCTAAGAAAAGCCCTGCAGGTAAAGGATGTGGGCACAGGAAAAACGCTGCAGCAGCTAAAAAACACCATGAGGAACAATGACTTTGAAGCTGCGGTTTCCACAAAGAGTCAGTAATCCATGCAGAATGAATGCTGGGAATGACCAGCCATCTGAATTTCAGGTATGGCTAGTGAAGGCGAGTGAGGATTTGGAGAGGGACATATGTACTGTGCTAACGTTATCTGCTGAGAGCATCTCTTAAGTGAAATAGATGAAAAAGACTTACAAAATTATTTTTTTCAGGGGAAACATTGGAGAAAAAAAAAATCTTTCTACCCATAACACATTTTTTCTTGTGAGGTCTGAACTCTTCTTAGGGTTTGTGGAACCATTAATACAATATCCGTGTCACAGAAGGGGTTTTGAATGCTAAGATATTCATTCCTTCTAAGACAATACTGAACACATAGGCCAAGCAATCTGTCAAAAGAGTGCGTACGCAGTTTATGTGCATGTCCATATGGTTATTTTTCTGGTACTAATAGTTCTGCATGCATAACCATATACAAATTTTACATACATTTAGTTTGATTAATTTTTCAGACATCACCAACAAGAACCTTGAAAAAAAGGAGCATAAGGCCTTGCTTTACAGATTTTCTGCACAGAAAAGGGGAGGAGGGGAGGAAATGTGAAGGCCAGGTTTGATAATGTAGTCTATAAATTTAGTGTGGGAAGGCTGCATCCTCCCTTTTAATATATTCTGAATTTCTGCATTTTCCAGCTTGTCAAAAGAAAAATGTTTATCTTCCCCAAATGATCTCTGGTTAGGCTTATCTTGACTATAGATTGAAAATCAAAATATAAATCATGAGCCTTTCTTATGCAAATACCCATTGTTAACATTTGTCAGACACAGAGAGAAAACACTCAAAGTCCTCTCTCATCTTTATGGAGGATGAAAACAAATCACAGAAGTAAGTAGTGCTGAAACTGCTAATATTCTTTGAAGGCTTTGAAAAGCATTGAAATCCCAAGAAACCTGAAGGTGAACTGCCTATAAAAATAAATAAAAAAACCTCTTGGCATATTAATGACCCAAAGGCACAATTTTGTAGGAATTTTCATACACTGAAAGGGTTGTCAAGCACTGAAATAGGCTAAGCAGGGAAGTGGTGGAGTCACCATCCCTGGAGGTATTTAAAAGACATGTAGATGTGGCACTTAGGGACAGGTTTAGTGGTGGACTTGACAGTTCTGGGTTAACAGTTGGACTGTATGATCTCAAAGGTCTTTTCCAACCTAAATGATTCTATGATTCTAAAAGTACCCCTGGGACAATGGCAATTGGAATCGTGGGATTTCATGTTTCTGTTGTAAGGTATGATGTTCTCCAAGAAAAAAAAAAAGCAGAAAATGGAAAAGTTTACAATGGCTGCATCAGGAGGAAGTTAGAGAAAAGCTAAATTTGCTAACTGAGGAAATATTTCTAACTATTCTCTACCCCTGGAGCGCTCTAAGTTTCTTATTTGAAAACTGTCACTTTGTAAATATGAAATACTTGGAATTCTCAAGTTATTACTGTCACCAGCTTGGAGAGGCTTACTTGGCTGAGAAGGGTTAGTGAAGGGCTTTTGTAGTATTTTTTTTTCTCCTAATTTGGAGAAGATTACCTAGCTCTCAGTCACAGCTTCATAAATGTGGCTGAATAGCAACATCACTGTCTCAGTAACTAAGGTGGGAGAAGACAGTATCTAGATAAACCAAACCAAACTCTGTATTTACAGACTTAGCAGTCTTGACCCTTTCTAGTTTTTAATGCGTCTGATTTAATTAATCTTCCTTCCTTCCTTCCTTCCTGCCTGCCTGCCTGTCTTCCTGCCTTTCTGCCTTCCTGCCTGCCTTCCTGCCTTCCTTCCTGCCTTCCCACCTTTTTAGTTCCCTTATTTAGCAGTAGCAGGTCTGCTGGTCTTCAGTGGCAGAGGCATTACAGAGTTGCTTCTAGGTGATTGTATCCGTGGTCATAGGAAATCTCATGGACTTCTTGTAGAAATGGACTTAGAGAGTATTTCAGAGTGCCAAGGATCTGGATGGAAGTAAATAAATCCCATGGTTTGGTTAGGTGCTGATTAAACGTCTCTAGCTATGGATGATCCTCAGGACTCATTTTCTTTCTGAGATCTGTGAGTGATCAGTGTCTATGCTGAGCTTAGATGGCACAGGCTGATGTAGATAAGAGGAAGCCAGCTCAGCTCCTCAGCCTTCTGGCCAGACTTCACCAGCATAATGTGATGAGAGACTTGCCTTGTGCTGGCATCTTGACCTGTACCTGGTCCAAGAACTTCCCATGGCCCATGGTGCTGTAGCGCTCAAATATGTCGCTGCTTTTAAGGTCTTTTGTCTCTCAGAGGTCCTGAGAGATGGGGAGGGGTATGTATGTGGCAGTGATAAATGATTTGTCCTGATCTGTGCAGGAAACTTCTGATGAGGCAGATTTAGTCTAATGTTTCTCTCCATCAAAACTCTGCTGCACATGTAGATGTCTATTATACGTCTTTGTGTGCTGTTACCATCCCCATTTTGAACTAATGCTTAACTCATTTTGGCTAGGAATTCTTGTTTCTTACTGTAAAATCCATTCTTTTTCCCAGTTTTCTGTTCTGGATCAGCAGCAACTTGATCATTATATATTTGTGCATGATTGGTACAGTAGGTCCTGTATAAGTAGGTACTCTGCATGATATCACAGTGGAAGTTAACAAAAATTCCCAGTCAAGAACAGAAGAAGTCTAAGTAGGTATCTATAATATAGAAGAAGTATTTCCTGCATCTCTTTTTCCATGCTTTTCTCTTATCTTCTCAAGTGCAAGCCATATCCCTTTGGACAGTCAAAAGTTTTAATCTCTTCTTTCTCTAGATTTTTTTCACTTCTATCCATTTATCCTTAGTCTGCAAATGAGACCTTCATTTTCCATCCCATGCTTCTATATTGATGAGTAGAAATGAAGGATGAGTGTACTGAAGTTGTGTGGCTGTGCTCTGATCCATCATTGCACGGAATGCAGGGATGCAGTTCCACAGAAATGTTAATTTTCAAGCTGACAGCCCAGAAGGACTCAGGCACTTTTGAGCTCTGCCAGTTCCTTGGTGGGTCCCAGTGTGAGTCAGGAGGGACGTTTAAGTGCACATTGAGGTGAGGATGCTCTTTGTTTCAGTGCTTATTTGACATGAGGTCAGCACCACTGAACAAGTCCCTCCCGTGGCTGGGGTAAAGTCCAAGTTCAGCTGCCTTTGCTGTGGGGCTGATGTCAGAAGGATTTACCCAGCTCTGGGGACCTTTGTTTGGAAAGACTGACTGCTTTTCCAGAGACAATGGCTGCACTGGGGTTGGGGCTCGGAGCAGTGGGAGACAGGCACATGGCTGCTGAATGGGCCCAGCCGCTGTGCAGATGGAGGGATCAGCCAGCAAAACAAAAGTAAAGCTGCTGCCAGCACATTGCTGAAAGGAGAGGGGAAGGACAATGCACCCAGGCCGCCGTGGGAGCTGCCTGTGTGGGTGCTGTGGAGTCAGTAGGGCTTAACAGTAACTTAGGTCTGCTGAGAGGAAGAACACAGCCCTCATTTTAAATGGGGAGAATGACAGCGGGCTTGCCTGCTCTCTCTCAGCCTCAGAAGTGTCAAATCCCAATGGGGACTGGCATTGCCCTCATACCTGCCCAGCTGCTTTTCTAAGGTTTGTGATGAGCTGAGCAGGTTTTCGCTGGTTAATGGGGTTCCAGTGAAATCGCTGGGATCACCATTGTCACTGAAGCAAATCCCATGCCTCTGTGGGCATGCTATGGCTTCCAGAGGTAAAATTGTATTTTTGACCAGGGTATTGTATTCTTCCCAGAGGTAAAATTGTATTTTTGACCAGGGTTAGTTGGAGAAGGCATCTTTGCAGTTAGAGTGTTTGGTTTCTCTCTACTCCAGGTGAGGGACATAGCCACTACAAGCCAAGTGCTGAGTGCATGTGGGGAGCAAATCTGTGCCTCTTATTGGCAAATCATACAGGTCTTGGGCAGAGGCATGTGAGCAAGATGCCAGGGCAAGGCCCCAACGCAGCTGCCTGCTTGGGGCAGCAAGGTACCAAACACTGTGGAGGGGTGCCTTGTTGTCTGGCCAGCCCAGACATTCATAAATGTGCTTTTGCATAGAATGGTTTGGGTTGGAAGGGATCTTAAAGATCACCTCATTCCAACCTCACTGTCAAAGGCTGGAACACTTTCCACTAGACCAGCTTGCTCAAAGCCCCATCCAACTTGGTATTGGTTGGATTGGTTTTTTCCCTCTTGGAACAAAATCCTTCCTTTTGAAGACACCAAAATATCTTCTTTTGCCCTGGTGATGGAGTAGGTCATGCAGTCACTAGAGTTTGAACTCTGACAGTGAAAGGGTTGGCTATACCTAGCCAGGACATGACTTTAAGGAAAATAGCAACTATGTAGGCAGTCTTCTGAGTAGCTTTGAAGAATTTCCAGTTCACTACTCTAAAACTTACAGGCCTTCTAATTTTTGACCTAAATTAATTTTGACCAGATTATAACCATTTATTCTTGAACGAACTTCCATAGTCTTCCTTTGTTTTTGCTTTTATCTTTACAATGAATTTAGAGAAGGCACAAATATAATCCCTCAGCCTTCATTTTGGAAGAGTAAAGCTGAAGTCTTCTAGCCTCTTCTTGTTAAACAGGTTCACAAATCCTCAGTTCATAGTAGTTTTTGTGTTCCAGAGCTTAGTTTAAGAACATTCTTGGAAATATTGCCCCAAAAGGACTGTGGGATTTTATAGTGATACATCTCTGTATGTTTTGTCACTTCTACTAGGCTAACATAAATGCGTGTATGAATATGTAGAGTGCACACACATATGCCTATTGCAGATGTGATGTCTGGGAATTGCACATTTTTGTACTTACCTATATTGTCTTTTTTACTCCTTACTATATCAAAGAACACAAGTAACTTTGTAATTTTGGAAAGTCCCAAATCAAAATTACATACTACAGTTAATATAGAAAAGGCACCAAATACAGCCTTGGAAATCCCACTGATCTCTGCTTTTCATCTCTTACAGAGAAATACTTGATGAAGTAATTTTACCCCTGTGAGAGAAGCAAGTGGAAGAAAGTGTTTCCAGGGAAGTTGGTATTTCAGAGATACAGAGTTTCAGAGTTACTCTTTGAAAGCTGCTGGTGCTTGCAAGCAGGAAAAGAGGCTATTTTGCCATCTAGTCTTTTAAATATTGATTGCAAAGAGTATTACCAGCTTGAATGATGGGGCATTTGGGATTGGGGTTGTTTTAAAGCAGTGTTGAAAAATGAGAGCAGATAGAATAAAAATGTTCATGAGCAAAGGGTAGCAGCCACTAGAAATGCCGCTTCTTTCCGTCCTGGTCTTGTGAGGTGAGCTCTTCCTAGCTGATCCGTGGTGCCTCAGAACTACTGCCATGCTGCCAGAAGGGGAATCCTTTAGTTTTGGTTTCCACAGGCGTTAGACATGCGTCTTCTTAATAGTGCCTCCATTTGGAAGCTGACTATCATCTCACTGAACTCCAAAGGCCATTTTCTTCCATAGCTAGTCTCCAGGGTCATCTAATGTTATTTAGTGTGTAAAAATGCTGCATTTTCTATCTCTCTTTTTACAATGCAATGGTTTAACTGGTATTAAGTATACTGAACCCAGCCTGTGGCACACTTCAGTTTCCCAGAGAGACATTGGAAATGCCTGTGCCAGAAGAACTAGATAGTGATATCTGCCTGCATTTGGGATCTGGCCTGATCTGCTCTTGAGTGCAGAGACAGCTTATAGAGGATCTCATTTCTGGATGCCAGAATTAAACCATCCTGTCTCTGAAAAGGTAAACCAGGATGTTAAAGTCTTACAAAAGCAATAGTAGTAGAAGCTGAGATCCTACATTGATGCTGTGCCAGTGAAAAAATATATGAGCTCCTGTTATATGCTGAAACTTAGAGATGACCAAGATCTAGTTTGTCTCTTGCCTCTGTTCTGCTCTGCCATTTGCTGGCTACCCACAAGTTCAATTGGTAATTATGTCAAGGAGAGGGGACTTTGCCAAGTAGAAGGATGCTTGGGCTTTGTGCTGTTTCCCCAAGTACGTTTATGACAGCTTTGCACAGCCAGACTCTTTATCAGTGACTTTAGTCCCCAGTCTTCTTATAAACAGAATGACAGTCATTTTGAGATCACTAATCTCAGCAATAAGGCAAGGCCTGCTTTCTAAAGTTGTCCATCATAAGAAAGGTCCATCTGCTTCTATTAAGTGGAAGTAAAGGCTTGTAATGTGCCAGTTTCATTCCCCTGATGATCATACCAAACAAGGACCCAAGGAGCTCTGTTTAGAGACCTTCTTACTTTCCACGAGCTCTCCAGCAAACTTCCAAACCTGTAATGTTGCTGGGAGTTCAATAGCTATGGGATTGGGAAGAAGGAGGGCATCCCAACTGATTGATATGCAGTGCTTATTTCAACAGAATATGGTGGGTCTCCAGAGTCAAAGGTGTTAATGTGTCCTTGACGCGGTCTGCTGTTTAACGGTCAAGTGAGGTTTCAGAGTTTGAACACAGAAATCTCTGCCTGCTTGGGCATATTGCCAACAACTTCCATTAAAGTCTCTGACTTATAAAGACTTCACATTATCACATAGTACTCACTTTACCGTACTACATTGTTAAGATACAGATAAAAAGCAGAGTAGCAACTGAAGGCGTCTGAAAGATGTTGTATGAACAGATCTCATTTTGCTTCTGAAGAACAATCTGTTTTCCTTTAGCTGAGGAGGTTTACAAGGAAAATCCAGTTTAGGAACTTAGAATTAGCATTAAATATAGCATTAAAGACCATCTTGTTGGAAGGCAAAGTCACCCGAGATAAGCTGGAGTAGTTACTGCTGCCTTTTTTGGGGAAAAGTGTATTCTTGCTTGAAAGATAAAGAGGGGAAAAAAAGGCAAATAGAAATGATAAAAAAATGCTACTTCCATTGCTGTTACTGAGAATCCTGGCAGCCTCAGCATGGGGAGAAGACTGAACACAGCCTTATCACTCACTCCAAGACTTGGCAAATTAGGACCAGCATTAAGCTGTTTATGGCTGCTTTTATCTGTCTTTTTGGTTATGAGCTCACTACAAAATTGTCAGCTAAATACTATGGGCAGCCAGCTGGGCTTCCTTAGATGAAAGGAGAAAAGAGAGAATAAAGAAGTGGAAGAGTCTTTGCTCTTATTTTTGCTCAGACCTAGGACCAACATTCATTGTGCAAATACTGGTGGATTGATTTCTGGTCCTGAGGTTTTCTTGCTCATGAGACATGACTTCACAGAAATACTGAGGTTAGTTCAGCTCCTATGTGGACTTACTCCAGCCTTTAATTTTTACTGTGATTTTTATTTTCATAAATAGTTGCTCTTAACAAATGTAGCTCTATTGGTTTCCCTTAAAATCTGGATGTATTAGGAGCAGGGAGGCAGCATCACTGAAATAGGGGCCTGGCCTCAATTCAACATCAAGCCTTAGGGAAAACACTTAGGGAAATCTGCCTTGTGTCACCATTGTGCGGTCAATAATCCACCCATTTGTTTGACATAGTCATGGAGTGGGCAAGAGTCATGGTCTTAGGGTGGATGAGGCCTGCCCTGTTACTGGAAGAGGGACAGGTTCAGTCCCTTCACAGAAACTGTAGCCAGGAGATATGTTGCATCTTTTAATTCATTAAAAAAATGTTTATATTAGAAGATCTTTCATTTTGTCCATATACTGTTGAACTGATCCAACATACAATTTGCAGCTGGCAAACAAGACTTTCCTACCTGGTCCAGGCTGAAATTGAATGGATTTCCTGAAGGTGGACGAGAAGGGAGTTTATTTGAGCACATTGTGGCAGGCGGCTGCCATGTTGCAAAGGAAACCTTTTTATAACCATTAGAATAGCTTTCTAAAGTGGCTTTCAGATCATAATGTGAGAGAAACAGGGGTGAAGATGCACACACACAATTAATTTTTATGGAATCATAATTTGTCAAAGGAAGAATGGATATAGACATAAACTTTGATGACACTCTTAAGAAAAATGAAGGAAAATAAAAATTAAAAATGTATGCCCAGTGGTGCACCCCAGTTTCACACCTGCACCATCTCATGGATCTCTGCATACATATTTTCAATGCTAACGTGAATATCACAGCATGCATCTACAGAGTCAGCTTGAATTTTAGGTTTCATTTACACAGGACTAAGCATAAAAATGACTGTCTATCTGTCATCTTTCTCTCTCCCTCTGTGCACACACATAAATGATGAAATGAATTGCAAAAATTTATGAGCAAAAATCTAATGAAAATTGGAATGGGTTATGCAATAAACATTTAACTGCATAAATAGAAGTTTATTGGTGCATTATTGCATTTTTCAACACTGAATTTGAGGTTATGAAACATGAATAAACATTGTAATTGTGAAGTTTCTAAACACAAGCAGTTGGAGATTGATACTGAGGCTTGAGAAAATGGCTACTTGACTTTTTCATGTAATGGAATAGGCTAGTCAAAAAAATCTGATGGGATGTATAAATTTAGGAATTACTGATCACCAGAAGAAATGAGTATATTCCTAAATTTAAAAATCAATTTCTCAGTTTATTCTTATTAACAATGTACTGTACAATTCTGTACAATTATCAGAAGAAGATGGATCCAGACTCTTCTCATTGGTACTTGTGATAGGACAAACTCAAACCACAGGAAATTCCATCTGAAAACAAGATAAAGCTTTTCTATGGTGAGTGTAATCAAACACTGGAGCAGGTTGCCCAGAGAGGTTGTGTAGTCTCTATCCATGGAGGTACTCAAACCCCAACTGAACAAGGCTCTGAGCAACATGCTGCAGCTGCCCCTGCCCTGAGCAAGGGTTTGGGCTGGATGTGCCCCAGATGTGCTCCCCCATCTCCCTCTGTCTGTGAGTCTAATCCAGAGAGTTTCTGTCCCCTGTGGCTGGTCAACACTGTACCAGAAAACCTTTCTTCTGGGGGACTGTCTGAAAACATTCTGGCTTCTGCTGTATGTTTAAAAATTAGACCCTTAAATCTTAGCTGGTTATCTGAGATCATTATGGTCAGTGTCAGTTTATGGAAGAGCCACCTCTCCTGTATGCTGGGTGTTTAAGGTGGACAAGATATGAGTTGTTTATGAACATCTCTGTTTCTCTTTCTTGACCAACTCAGATGTAGATGTTTAGCTTTTAGATTCCCCCAGCTGGGTGATTCCTACCATGAGTTTCTCTCAGTGCCTGCCTAGCTATGATGTATGCAAAATTAGCGAGCACCTGGGAAAATACCAACTGTAAATGCACTGTGCCAGCTGCACTTTCTCCATGTGCCAAACGGGAGTGGTGTCACTGAGCCAGGTTTGTAAAACATGTCAAGAGCTTAGAACAGACATTCTCTGGGGGACTCTGGGCTCTCTTTGCACATCAGTAGTGTAGGACAGCAGGAGTAGGCACACAAATTAATAAAAGTCAGTGCTGAGAACTTGTCCCTACGGTGTGCCTGTTGCAGGGGCTCACCAGATCCAGCCTCATGGACTGAACACCCTTTAGCTGCTGCAATATGCTAGGTGTGTTCCTCAAGTACATCTTGCAGTTTGGTTTTGCATGAAAGAAATCCAGTTTGCATGCTCCCAAAGCACTCTGTTGTGTTAACCAAGACATAGTGTGTGAGAATAAGATGGAAATTCACTTCTAAAGAACCACAGAAAGTTAGAGAAGATCAAAATAATTAAAAATAAAAAGCCAGCAAAAATGGACAAAGTGCACTGGTGATAATACAGTAGGGGGTAGTTTTATCAATATATCATAGAATCATAGAATCACTGAATGGTTTGAGTTGGAAGGGACCTTAAAGATCACTTAGTTTCAACCCCCCACCACAGGCTGGAACACCTTCCATTAAACCAGGTTGCTCAAAGCCCCATCCAACCTGGCCTTCAACACTTCCAGGGATGGGACATCCACAGCTTCTCTGGGTAACCTGTTCCAGTGCCTTCACCACCCTCACAGTAAAGAATTTCTTTGTAATATCTAATCTAAAGCTACTCTCTTTCAGTTTAAAGCCATTCCCTTTTGTCCTGTCCCTACACGCCTTTGTAAAAGGTCCCTCTCCATCTCTCCTGTAAGCACTTTTAGGTACTGAAAGGCCACAATAAGGTCACCCCAGAGCCTTCTCTTCTCCAGATTGAACAGCCCCGATTCTCTCAGCCTGTTCTCATAGGAGAGGTGCTCCAACCCTCTAATTATGTTGATGTCCCTCCTCTGGACTTGCTCCAACAAGTCAATGTCCTTCTTGTGCTGACTACTGGATGCAGTACTGCAGGTGGGGTCTCACCAGAGCAGAGTAGAAGGGCAGAATCCCCTCCTTTGATCTGCTACCCACGCTGCTTTTGATGCAGCCCAGGACACATTTGGCTTTCTGGGCTGTGAGCACATTCTTTTGGCTCATGTCCAGCCTCTCATCCACTAGCACCTCCAAGTCTTTCTTGGCAGGGCTACTCTTGATCCATTCGTTCCCCAGCCTTTATTGATACCAGGGGTTGCCCTGACCCAGGTGCAGCACCTTGCAGTGGGTTTGTTAAACTGCATGAGGTTCCCATGGGCCCTCTTCTTAAGCTTGTCCAGGTCCTTTCGGATAGCATCCTGTCCTCCAGGAGTGTCAATACATAGTTCATTCTGCCTAAAATGTAATTTTGGATGTACTGAAATTGTTCAAGAAAATGGATTACATTTGATTAGTACTTTTGACAGAAAAGATGAGGAAGTGAAGGCTTAACAAAGTCAAAACATTTCATTGCAGTGATTTTCTGAACACAAAACCATGTCATTTTCAGATTTGATAAATGAAACTTTTCAACCTTTAACTCTGAAACAGTGTGATAATTTAAATATATGATCTGACTTTTGGAAAATCGTAGACGAAGGCTTTAAACTGTACTAGGTATACCAAAATGGAACCAAAGGATTTGGTTTTAGTCTAATGAGATGTAATCTGCATAATTTTGTGGTATATGAAATCTACCTTTTTTTTTTTTTTTGCTGGGGGAAGGTGTAAAGAAAGAATATTGAATTAATAACAGATGTTTAGATTGGTCATTGAACGTATTTCCTATCCATACCACATGAAAATTGTATGTGGCATTTATTCAATTCTGTAAAATGCAACTATGAGTTTTGCTGGCAAGAAGACACTTTCTTTAAGTGAATTTTATCAATCATTTTCTATCTTCATTTCGGAAAAAAAAATATGAAAAAAACCAGAGGATGTGATATAGGAAATTCTACCTAGTTTTGTGGCACAGATTTTGACCACATGCTTATATAGATAATCGTGACTTCTCTGCTCTTGTACAACAGGGGTTTCCAGGAAGGTCACTGCATTTAGTTGTGCCCTGTGAGTATTCTCATACTATGATTTTCACAATTGCTACTGGATGTTGGCTTTTTCCTAAAAAAACGGGCAGCCACAGCTCGGCCACGGACTTTACAATCTTTAGTTCCGCTTTCATTGTCAATACAACATAGCTTTTATGCCATGTGCATGCCTGCAACAAAACAGGATCAGTTTCCTTCCGTCTTTTTCATAGATGTTGCCATTAAATGTTTTGTGGCTAAAAACTTCACCTGTGAACAAATCCACATCCTGCATTAGTCTGCAGGTAGGTTGGCTAGCACCTGGCAGAGCGGTTTCTGTGCGCAGAGACTTTCCTCTAATTTGTTGGTTTTCACCATTTTTCATGTTCCCTATCCTGCCAACTGCCCCAAAATGGCATGCAAGCACTCTATTACCAAAGGTGCCGTGCTGTGAACCCATCCAATGCAAGGGGCCCTGCTGACTGCAACCTGGTGCCATTGCCTTTGTCTGTGGTGGGACCCAAGGTGGGGCACTCCTTGGCACTGGAAAGTGAAGGTAGGAGGTGGAATGGAGCTACTGATGGCAACATTCTTCTCTCACAGTGAAACGGATGATTTCACACATTGGTGCAACCCCTCTTAGTCACACATGAAGTTTTCAAAAACACACAGAAGAGCAGATTTCCCTAAAAATGCCAACAAGATGTCAGAGAAATTCACACTTGAATCTTGCATGACCACTGATCATCTCTTGACTCAACCAACTTATCCAGAATTGTAGGACCTGGATCTCTGTGGTTGGCATGTTCCATCCTGCCACAGAGGAGAAAACACTGACACTCACCTGACACTGTAATGTGGGTCATGCATGTTGCAGCACAGCAGCTGAGCAAATGTGAGCACTGCTGAATGGGTCTGCAGATGATCCTGAGAGAAATAACAAGCAGTTTGTTTTATTTCCACCTTCCTATCGTCCCCTTTTTTTCATTTCCCCCCACCTCCAGATCCAGTGAGGTATAAAAAAATGCCATGGCTGTCAAAAAATATGCTGGTTCTGTTTTCTGTGTGTGCCTACTCACTTCAGAGCCTACGGAGTTTAGATACCTGCAGCATATGCAAAGTTCAGGTTTTTTTCATGTGTCAGACTCTGAGTCTTTAAAACATGCACTGCTTTGATTTCTGTCCTTACCTCTGTTTGTCCTTGATGTACGCACAGCTGTTGATGAGTTGGAGGGAGGAGATCACTGGCTGGTTTTTGCTTGGCCATATATGAGACTGAATTTTAAGATACTGAATACTTGGAGCACACTTGTGAGCATTTATGTGTGAGTATGTGTTTGTGTGGGTCCAAGCATGGATTTTATTGAGGTTTTTGAAAGGTTTTGAGTGTAGCTGACTGCATCAGAGCAGAACCAGAATGCTGGCTTTGCAGGCTTGAAAGCTGGTGGAGATGAAGCCATGAGAGATGGTTCCATTTACCTGTAGGAACTGAGGAGACAGCCATATTAGTCAGGTGACACTGTTATAATGAAAGGTGTATGGTAAAGGCATCTTTCCTATGAATATGTTTCAGTGACTTAATAACATGTGGGACTCTCAGGACAGAAGACCTGCAAACAAGACATTGAGATAGATCTCTTGGAGGAAAGCAGATAGATGAAAAACTAATTCCTCACTGGACCTAGGAAAAATGTTCATATTGCATGAAACCAAGTCAGTAACTCCATCTCCAAGTTGCTTTTCCTCTGAAAAAGCAGGAGGAAAGGCAGAGAAACGTAGTGCTCCTTCTCAGCACTCACATGGCATTGTGAGGGTCTGGGAATACGTACTGTGAGTTGGTCTGTCATGAAGGTTTATCTTCACAGTGCACAGCTACTTCTTCCAGGGTGCAGCAGAAGTACAAGCCAGGCCTGATAAGGGGGAAAAAAACCAGAAGTTAGCATCAAATGTCCTTTTTAATTTCAGCTGCTTTCCAGGTTGCCATGCACCAAATTGTCTGTTTATTTGCCCTGGAGCACTTAGTTCCAGTGTATATGATTACATACTACTTTTTTGGCCCTGTTTGGAGACGATGAGTGGGTGTGTTTGTTCTGGTAGCTTTAGGGTAAGAAATAGCAAAAGAGGTACCATCTCCTCTATATTTGGGAGGAAGGCAAGCACTGATTCTGTTATTACAACAGACTCCATCCTGGGGTTTGCCAACTCCATGCATGGGCATGCACAAGTAAGAGGAAGAGCAGGGAAATGAATAAATGGAAACAGAACAGCAGTACTAAGCATGTTTAAATGTTCAGTGTTGTTTTTCAAGGCAACTTCTTTCATTTCACAGAGGACACTGCTGGTTGCATGTTCAAGGGTAATTCACCCATAAAATTTAGCCTATCACCAAGATAGAATATGAGGGTCACTTCCCAGCACACCACGCTGCTTTACAAATTATGCGTTTTTAGGAAAAGGGGGGAAGAGGTTGTGAATTTGGCATTTAAAACTCTGAGAAAGTGTACTTTCAGTGTGAGGATAATCTTCTGGCACTCAAATAACAGCAGATGTGACATCCAGACAGTGAACTTGCTCCCAGAGTGCTCTGGTCCACAATAGAGCTATTTCCATTAAAACTGTAAGACTGTTTCTAGATCCTGTTGGAAACAGCATCTAGTTGAAAAGCAGAGAGGAAAGCCTAATTTTCATACTTGGCTAGGGTAGTTTTAGTTAGGTTTCTGGTGGCAGTTTCCTCACCTCCTTACCTCACTCATTATTGGAAGGCATGCAGTGGGAAAGATGTTTATAATTCACTGCTCAGCCCTACAGGAATATCCATAAATTGGCACAATCTGTTAAACCAGGGGCACAGCCATTTTCTTCTCTCCTCTTGCTGTCTCTTAGCCAAGACCGAGTCTTTCAAATCCTGTCACTTGAGATTGTATCATTTTCTCTGCTGACTTTCCCTTGAAAGGAGGGGTGGATTTCCCTCCAAGTCCCCAAAAGCCAGAGGAGAAAGACAAGAAAAATTGGAGAAAATAGGCCTTCTCCCTAGATTTGCCCTCAAACCTGAAACAGACCTGGAAACCACAAAGTTGGTGTCTTCGAAGACGGAGAGGCCCCTCAGGCAGAAGCTGTCACTGGCAGCCAGGGATGAATGTGCTGTGGAGCAGTGCAGGGGGGGAAAGTCTGTGTGCAGAGGACACCCTTTGCTTTCAGTGCAAAGGCACCTGTACCCCCAGCCTCTGGTGGAACCCACACCCTGCATTGCTATCTATCTATTGCTTTCTATCCACTGCCCTGCTCCTCCCAGCTGACTGCAGCTTGTGCCCTGAGGAACAACATAGCTTCCACCACATTTTGTGATCTTATCTGGGGAATTCTGAATGTTTTCTTTCACTGGGTTGGGTTGTTTTGGTTTGTTTTCTAGGACGGCACACTTCCTGAGAGGATCAAATTAAGAGGCATCACCAACTGCATTTTTTGTTCCTCCCTTATTTTCTTCCAGTCTCTGTTTTCTCCTTCTCCTTTTTTGTGGATAGATTTTAGACGCGATACTCAGTGACACTGAAGGCAATTTCTGAGAGCTGGAAGAACCAGTAAACCACAGGAACCTTACTGCAATTTAGAAAAGGCTGGGGAAGCAGGGAGGCAAGGAGCAGCTGTTATCAAAACTGAAATAACTGCAGAACGCAGTTGACAGTTTCTGTGGAAGAAGCAGGACTGCACACAGACAAGTTTCCGTAATCATCAAGAAACTAAAGGGAAAAAAATCTCCAGTCCATAGGTGGTATTCAAGAGGATTGTGTTGTTGCCTGTTGGGTCACCCATACTTGGGTTAAATAAGTCTGGGATGAGATGGAAAAATATGCTTCAATTCTTTTCCGCTATAACCAGTCTGCAAGATCTTGCAGATTTTTTCTTATATAAGAAGAAAAATAAATATTCAAGAGTGAATTGACCAACAGATACAGGACTCTGAAAATGGCTGATTTGTTTCATGTCTCTGAAAGTGTGGACTTTATCTCCGATTGTCTGCATGTACTTGTTACCCACCAAAATAAACCTCCTAGCGCTGGTTCATCAAGGTGTAGATCATAGAATCATAGAATCAACCGGGTTGGAAAAGACCTCCGAGCACATCAAGTCCGATCCTTGATCCAGCACCACTGTGGTTACTAGACCATGGCACTAAGTGCCACATCCAGTCTCATCTTAAAAACCTCCAGGGACGGTGAATCCACCACCTCCCTGGGCAGCCCATTCCAATGTTTGATCACCCTCTCTGTAAAAAACTTTTTCCTAATATCCAACCTAAACCTCCACTGGCAGAGCTTAAGACCATACCCTCTTGTCTTGCTGATAGTTGCCTGGGAGAAGAGACTGATGCCCACCTGGCTACAACCTCCTTTCAGGCAGTTGTAGACAGTGATGAGGTCTCCCCTGAGCCTCCTCTTCTCCAGGCTAAACAACCCCAGCTCCCTCAGCCTCTCCTCACAGAACTTGTGCTCCAGTCCCTTCACCAGCTTTGTTGCTCTTCTCTGGACCTGCTCCAGCCCCTCAATATCCTTCCTGAACTGAGAGGCCCAGAACTGGACACAGCACTCCAGGTGTGGCCTCACCAGTGCTGAGTACAGGAGAAGAATCACTTCCTTGGTCCTGCTGACCACACTGTTCCTGATCCAGGCCAGGATGCCATTGGCCTTCTTGGCCACCTGGGCACACTGCTGGCTCATGTTCAGCTTCCTGTCAATCCCAGCTCCCAGGTCCCTCTCTGCCTGGCTGCTCTCCAGCCACTCTGTCCCCATCCTGTAGCACTGCATGGGGTTGTTGTGGCCAAAGTGCAGGACCCGGCACTTGGCCTTGTTGAACCTCAGCCCTTTGGAATCAGCCCAACTCTCCAGCCTGTCCAGATCCCTCTGAAGAGCCCTCCTGCCTTCCAGCAGATCAACACTCCCTCCCCCAGCTTGGTGTCATCTGCAAATTTGGTAATGGTGGACTCAATCCCCTCATCCAGATCATCAGTAAAGATATTAAACAGAACTGGGCCCAACACTGATCCCTGGGGGACACCACTAGTGACCGGCCACCAACTGGATGCAGCACCGTTCACCACCACTCTGGGCCTGGCCAGTTCCTAACCCAGCACAGAGTGCCCTGTCCAAGCTGTGAGCTGTCAGCTTTTTCAGGAGTGTGCTATGGGAGATAGTGTGAAGATTATTCATTCCAATGGAGTCTAACTAATTTTCTTAAAGTTAGGCATGTTCTTAAATACCTTGTTGAAATAAGACTCCTGTTTCACCTTTAGCATAGAAAATACATTGGGGAAAAAAAAAGGCTTTTCCTCAGTTTTTGGAGAGAAGATAGGAAAAGCTTCTTTCCCGCCAAATAAAAATAATCTTATGTCTTTAAAGGAAATCCATATCCATATGCAAAATACAAGATAAAGAAGACTAACTTGAGGGTGGTAACTTGGCTACTGGCATAGTCATTTCTGCTAGAGAAATTCTGGGGTAGGTAGTGGTTATCCAGGTGCAACATCAATCACAGAAAAGGTAACAATTTTGCAACTTTTGAGTTGGTATGGTGCTATAAATAGCAGATTTCATGTTGTGTCATAGAGCGGTAAAGAAACAGGGAGCAAAGCATTCCTGCATTTTCAACAGTAGTAAGAGCTCTTGTGTTTCATATGGAAGAGGGAAAGGCATACAGTTAGGGGTTTGACTTGGCTTAATCGGAGGTGTAAGTTGGCAAACTCAGCCTAAGGATTCTTGTATGGCTTTCATTGTCCTGTGTTGCACAGGAGATGAGACACAATAACCTAAGGATCTCTGCTGGGTTACTGAAACTGAGCTGAGTTTGCACCAAGACTGTGAGCTGAGGAAACCTTTAGTCCCATACATCTGTGGGCAGCATCTAATTTTTTTTGTATTACCTAATTTTATCATTTATCTAGAGGGCTTTCACACTTCAGTATCTTAATGTTCTCCTTGTGTCCCATTAAATCCTTCAGAACTTTCATCTCCTCCATTACTTTCGGTTTTCATACAAAATCATGGTTTCTTTCTATATAGTTTCTCAGCTTCTGTGGTGCTGCTTGCCCACCTCCTCAGCTCTGTGAGGTTCACTTTCAAACTATAAAGTTTCTGTAGAGTTTTTCTACAAATCCAGACCCTTTTCTACTGATGGTTTCGTTTCAAGGTATGGTGATCTACCAGTGGGGTGACCTAGAGGGTGACTGTATTATGTATTTGAGCCTTTAACTCTCTGTGAAAGAAGCACTGGCTCCTCACCTGCAGAATGTCTGAGTTAAAGAAGTAGTGGCAGTTTGTTTTTAGTTTATCTAAAAATCATTTCTTTTCACTCCCATTGGCTCAGTATTGCCTCTCTTCCCATCTTAACTAAGATGAGCAACAAGGAACTTAACAGTCAGAGAGGGAATGGGATCAGTTTGGTGGTTCTTGTAAAACCCTGGTAATTTACAGTGCCAGTGATTTACTAGGTAGAGTCTCTGGGATACAGTAGCCTCCATTTATGAAACAACTGCTCCTGTTCATGTTAAAACATTGGAGACATCAGCATAAATGATAAAATGGTGCAGAGCCCCTTCTGTAGAGTCCTGAAGTGCCAGCTGCCCATTTCTCAGCCAGCACTGCAGAGATGTCTGCAGCAGCTATGCTGCCACGACAGGGTACAGCTGCTCCTCTGAGATTCCTCTTTTAGCTGCTAATTCTTTATACTTCATTACAGACAAAAGTTACCCATGGAAGCCTTCAAGGCACAGTATTTTTTTCATTTCTGATCTGGTGTTCTTTTTCTTCCTTATTTTCTCTAACAAATAAACCCCAAATCCCTAATTGTATTGATTTGATGATATGTCTGGACAATTATGTCACTAGTGATGTCACTGATATGTACAGATATATAAATGCATAAAACATACTTTTCTGGCAAATTCAAAGACTTGCCCTGAGGAGTGTGCTGTGTAGATTGAAACAGCTAAAGGATGTATCACTTAAAGAAGCATTGAACCTAAACAACCTGGTGATGGAGAGATGAAATTAATATGCATCTTTTTTAGCTTGCACTGGGCTTACTGAATTTCCCATCTGTTTTGTTCATAGAATCATGGAATGTTTCAGATTGGAAGGGACTTAAAGGTCATCTAGTCCCAGCCCTCCCTGCCATGTGCAGGGACACCTCCCACTAGATCAGGTTGCTCAAGGCCTTATCCAACCTGGCCTTGAATGCTTCCAAGGTTGGGGCATCTACAATTTCTCTGGGCAACCTCCAGTATCTCACCAATCTCACGGTAAAGAATTTCTTCCTAATATTTAGCCTAAATTTCCCCTTCTTCTGTTTGCCCCCATTACTCCTTGTCCTGTCACTACAGTTCCTGATGAAAAATCCCTCTCTGGCTTCCCTGTAGGCCCCTTAAGATACTGGAAGGTTGTTATGAGGTCTCCACAAAGCCTTCTCTTCTCCAGAGAAGACTGGAGAGAGAGAAATGAAATTACATCGTCGTACACACCAAGCTGGAGAGTTCATCTAAACTCTGGATGGAGGGTTGTCATCCTCAGTCTATTGTCTCATTTTTCCCCCAGGCTCTTTGTCCATCTTTGGGTGCCATTTGGGCTCAGAGGCTGGGTGAGTTTGGCCACCTTCATTCATTGATATTCCCTGCCCATACTTGTAGTGGATCAAGGGTTGGACTTGATGATCTCGGAGGTCCTTTCCAACCTGGTCGATTCTATGATTCTGTGATTCTATGATTGTTTTCCTGTGGGAACAGAAGAGCATCTCTGCCCCATTTGAAGTTTCTTTTCCTGTATCTGCTGTTAGACTGGGGTTAAGCCAAGCAACACAAGAGTCCCTGTGCTCTGCTATAACCCGTAGGGTTCCATCCCGTTGGCCCAGATGGTTCCCTGTCATCTACAAGTGCAACTTCTTCCAGTCTTCATGCAGAAGCTTTCCTTAGCCTAACTGAATTATGGTATGTTATTTTCAGACTGTTTTTCCAACTTGAATTGTATTCCTGTCCTCTGGGGCATGGGCAGCCTCCTCCAGCATGGAAGAGATCCTGCTTTCCTGCCCCTCCTCCCCCCGTTTTAAGCAAGGATTAATGCTTACCCTTTTCAAGACTCTGAGCCTTCAGCCATCTACCAGTTCTCAGAGATGACCACTAATGAACCTGTTAATCATTGCTTCTGTTACTTCTCTAAGTACTTTTGGATTAATTTCCTCAGACTCGCGATTTAAGAGCATCTGTCCGTTAAAGTACTTTCTAACCTGGTCTTTCCATGGCCCAAGCTGAGGTCATTCCCCTTGGTAGGTAGTAGTTGTTTTAGAAACATTATTGCTACTGACTTTTTTGGTAAGCATTAATGAAAGGAAGACATTGAACACTTTTAACAGGTTCGTCCCTCTTCAGACACGAACTTGTCTCCAAAAGGGGAGGCTGCCCTGAGACCCATGCCTGGCAGCGGGCAAGGTCTCGGGTAAGTCTTTCAAGCAGGTTTTTCACTGCAAATAAGCCTTGCAATTAAGTGCTCTGGCCCATCTGACAGGATGGTCACTGTGATGTATGCCCCATTCCCCTTCTCACATGGCTGGTGTTCTCAGAGCAGGAGCACAGAGCAGGTCTCGCTTTCCACTTGCTTCCCACTTTTTGTGCAGACTGTTTGTTCAGGTGGTGCTGGATGATCATTATCAGACCTCACACTATAAAAACCTGTGAGTTTCTGTGCTTTGAATTAAAAGAGTGATGACACGACAGATTAACTTTTTCCTACTTCACCCCCTGCATGCACTTATGCTCTTTTCCACAACCTCCATCTATTAACAATAATAACAACAGAAAACAAAGCAAATTCATGGCACATGCAGGAAACTGCTCACAAGTCGCAGACTCAGTGTTATTTTTTATGTTGTGCTTGCCAAAAACAACATGAGTCTGCCTCAGGGATGTGAAATCATCTCAAATTTATTAGAAATGAGTATTTTCTGTGGCCCCTCCCTCCTCTTCCCCTGCCATTTTGATAACCAGACGGTCCGTTAAAGCTTTCTTTCAGGTAGAGAAACACAAAGTCCTGTTCCTGTGTGGTCCTTGCTGAGTTGGGAACACGGGTGTTTGAAGGACAGACCCTGGCCAATATGATGTCTAACATGACCACAGCTTTGTACAAACTGGGGAGAACATAGAGTGTTGGAGCTGCAAGATTTTTCTGGGCTATTTTCAGCACTGTGCCTGCTCTCACTGTGGCATTTTAAACATGGCAGGTGGATTTTCTTTGCCAATGGAGAATTAGAGAGTAGAATCTCATAGGAAGTGCATGGTGGCATTAACAGGCAAATTTATCACTTCAGTCTTTGATGGCAATAGGTGTTTCATGAAGCCCATCACAGGAGTCAGAATTTTTACCAGCAGATGGGCTGCATCAGTTTTGCCAACACCTGTCATTCAAGGACCAGAAATTTACCACAGTTATTGCTTACCTTTTACAAAACAATTTCCTTTCAGATTTCTTAGCTTTATTTGGTAAGAGCTTTTTTCTGCAATCAGGAAGGCTAAACCCAGTTTGTTTTCCTTCACATATACCGCTGACAGTCACTTAAATCACCTGAATCCAGGAAATGGTATTTTAAGAAAATCATCAGAGTATAAGTGGGCATGTGTTCACACTTGCACCATTTAATAGCCAAGGCCTGGAGTGTCGATGCTTAGGTGTCCATTTGTCACCATAAATAAAATCAAATGAGTTGTTTGCTATAAAATTATGTACAACAGCTAATCAAATGAAATCTCTTGGTTACATGTAGGCAGAGCCCTGGTCCTGGTCTTACACATTTTGCCGCAACTTTGTGCAACACACTTAGTGCTGAATGTTCCTATTTTGCATTAACGTTATTTAGACACTGTTCCTTCTAACATGTTGGGTGTCAAAGATTTCTTCTAGGTTTTTAGACACCTGGAGTTGCAAACAATTTTTGGAAAGTGCATACAGCGTCTGAAAAAAATAGAAGCTAAATGAAAGAAATATCCTGATACATTATGAATTATTCAAGCCAATATTGTGAATGTTTAGTGTCTGATTTTTGAAAAAAAAAATTAAAAGTTGTTAACAGTTTCCCCATTCACAGCATTGGGATGATTAGTGAAACTCACTTGACTTGAGAAATTGGTGAGTTTTACTGACTGAATTTGTCCTAAGGGAAAAGCACAGTAGACCCAATATGATTTATTAACAGAGTGGTCATCCTGTATCTCAGAAGAAGAGCAGATGTCAGACTGCAAAAATGTGGGGTTTGCACTTTGCCATTTATCTTTAAAATCACATTATTCTGAGTAGTTTCATTCTTGGCCATTCTTTTCACGTCAGTGTGAACATAGTTGCCACTTACCAGACCCACTGTGAAGATGCCTTGTGAAGTTCTGAAAATAGTGAGTGGACTTAAGCTGCAAAAGCCCTTGTGTGGATCTCTGTCAGCTCCTGATGTGGGAGAATGGAAGTGGGGGCACAGTGAAAAGAGGGGTGTGCTTTTCAGAGGAGTGGCTGCCTCGTCACCTAACAGGAACTCAAAGTCTGGGACAGCAGTGCACTGCTCCCAGAGCGGCCAGCTTTCCTAAGCTCTCCTCATGCACTGGTGGCCAGAAGAAAAATGGAAGCATCCCCTTCTGTGACAAACACCATGATCTTCAACTCAAAGTTCAGGAGGACACAAATTTTAGGTATTTATACGATTGGTTACAAATATATAAAATGCAGTGTTTTAAAAAAAAAAAGTGCACACACATAGGTTTGAGCATGGAGATGACCTGTGTCATTTTGCCACTTTTACGTCAGACCAACATTTTTGGGAGCCATAATCAGGACAGGCTGGTGTTTTTGCTGTCTGTGCTGGCTGGAAAATAAATGTTTTTGTGAACATAGGGTTTGGGTGGGTTTTGTTCCACAAAGACTTCTTGAAGTAAGATAGGTATGACAGTGATTTGTGTCAACTCACAAGTAACTGATGCAGGTACATAAAATTCAAGATCTGACAGGATAGGGAAAGGTTGCTGAACCTGGCAGAACTGGAGGCTGGAGTTCTTTACTCTATTCAGACTGAGTGTGAACTCAAAATACAGTATGCGGATTTTTATTACAATGATGATGCAAGCTGTAGACATCTACAGACGTATGTGTGAGAGAGGAAAAGGTGGGTTTCTGTGAAACACATTACATTTGGGACTTCTGGATGTGGATCTGAACCCTTTTAGGTTGGGTTCACCCTATTTCAGTCATTCTACCTTTGATCACTCCTTGTCATTACTGAAACATGCCTATCTGAAGCACGCTCTCTGTTAATCCTGCCTCAGAGATCTGGCTTCCTGGGCAAAGGAGTGCCCCTTTTAGTCCTTTTGATCCCCTTTTAGCAGTGGAGATGATCCCTCGACAGGGTTAGTGGACTGTTGTGGCTGCCCAGCTGACTCTTTGAGGGAGCTGTGGGGCCATGTGGACAAGCCTCATTCATCCCACAGGCTTCTGTGTTTAGTTACCCATGCACAAGACGAAGAAGCGGTTCAGTAATGGGTACCAGATGGGGGTTTATGTGTTTAAACAAAGACACATTCTGTGCAATCAGAAACAACTGAGTGGCCGTTTATATATTAAACCCCAATTTAACAGCAGCACTTGCTCACTGACCTAGAAGAAACAGGGCAGAGGGCCCTTGGTGTTGCCCTGATCAAACGATTCCCCATCACCCCTGCTTCTGACAGGGTAGCATGTGGTCATAAGGAGAGGGTGTATGTTGGAGCGTCACTTTCACAGCTTGTGGAAAGCCTCCCTTTAAAGTGACATGCACATGGTCATTATTCATTAGTTTTAGAGTCAAGCTACCTTTTGGCCACCGTTGTCATGTTCTCATATGTGTGAGACTATTCCTTAGACTGCAGGAGGGAATGTTACTATGTTAATTCCCACTGTGGGTCTCTGCTGCAGAGCGTAGGTGTGTGTTTTAAACCAAACCCTTGGCAGTACATAAGTGGTTGCTATGGATCCTGCCGTAGAAGACAGGATGAGTTTGGCTATAGCTGAGCACCATTCATCTATATTTCTGCAAACTGCGTTGATTGAATGAATGGAAGATCTATCCTGCATTACTAGATGAATGTTGAATGCAAAAAAAGAAACTGTCAGCTTCTCCAGAAGCTGTAACATCACCTTCTTGCTTATACGTATCTTGTTTGACTGCATGTATTGATATGTTTTACAATTTGACACATTATATAAATTAAAAAAAAATCAAGAGAATGGTAAATTCCTACACTTAATCTCTCAAAATCCAAAAAGTAGCATTTAACCTGAACTCTGTCCATTTGGATTATGGTAAAATAAACTTCCTCACATGTTATTCTCAAATAATATAACCTGTCAGCACATGTATCAGTCAGCAAAGATAGAGTATTCTTTAAAAAAACAGTTCTGTCAGTAGGAATTGAACATGCTCATCACTTTGCAGGAATATATCTTCTCCTTTCATGAGTGGAAGCCAGTTTTTGTTCCCCTAAATGCCCCAAAAGCACCTAAGCATTTCTAAAAGGCAAAAGAAAGAAAAAAGAGCATGCCCTTGCTGGCATGCTAAAGCTTGCTTAGCTTGAAAGGGAGTCACCAGAAGGCCACAGGAAGGTCCCAGCTCTTCCATGCTTCTTCATCAGTAGAGCAGTTTCCTTCAGACCAGGTAGAGGCACTTTGCCCTTCCAGTGGTTTGTGTGTTATTTGTCTTTATAGGGTTTATCACACAAGATTTTGTACATATGGCTACAGTATAAAAGTACTTTCTCCACTGTAACTGTATCAGACCACAGTGATCTGTTTCATCTGCTCAACCTGACTCTCAGTATTTTGCAGCATTTGTGTTGGAGAAGAGATGAAACAGATAGACTTCCTTGATGGCTCACACGATGGATGTTAGCTTCTGTCTTGATTGTGTTAAGCGGAGATGTTTCTCTGTTTCCTCAGGGATCGTAAAGAAATGGAGGGAAAGGATGCTCATTACTGAAGTGCATGTGTATTGGTGCCAGAACTGTGGTTCCCAGGCACCAGCATGTGTAGGAGGAATAAGGAGAAAATATTCCTTTGAAATAAGTCCTTTCCGAGGGAAGGAAAAGGAAAACCCCACTCAGTCTGTATCCGTTAACTGTATGGGGCAAGCTATATATAGAGTGTGGTTATAATTGACTATGTGCTATTGTGTACTGGGGTTGGGCAAACCAGAGAAAACAAAACTACAGTATTAGCAGGATAGTCTTCCTGGAACTGTGTTACAGAGACAAGGTGCTGGAATAAATAAACCACTGGTGGAGCATCTCACCTATATGTCAGTGTCACCAGTTGAGACCTTTATGATCCTGAAAAACATGTGGGTAGCACTTTCCTGTGCCCCTTTTCTGTGCTTCTTTTTTTCAACATCATGTCTGAGACAAGACCAAGTGCACCAGTTATGCCATCTTTTGAGAGAGACAGAGGTTAGGATATTTCTGGTCCAGCAAAAAGCAGCAAGTCTTAGTTTCCTGTTTCCTCAGCAGTGGAAACCTTTGCTTTCTTTTGTGCTTCTTGCTATCTTTTTTTTTTTCCCCGAAAATTATTCTTCTACTTCAGGAGTTCTTACTGTAGCTACCTCCAAATGAACTAAAAATCCCTTTTCTTTCATGGACCAAGAGCCTTGTGAGTCCAGCACTTACATCTGGGATACTATTGCAAATCCTGTAATATTTGACAAATGTCTGTGTGCTCCAGCTTGTGCATTTATGTGACAAAGTTAGACTTTCAGCTTTTAATGCAGAAATACAGACCATGCATGTTGCAGCCCTTCAGAATGCAGATGAAATGCAGAACCTACAATGCTTTCCAATCCCCAGTTTTCTGGCAGCATAGTTAAAACACTTGCAATACTGTCATTCTTATCTGCTGGACCATTTGCCACTCCCTGTTGCAAATTGACACTCTAATGAGTGTAGACTTCGGATTTTTGTGTGTGCTCATGCTCTTCATCTGACTCACAGCCATAGAGGGAGTTGGCCATGAGCAAACTGTCCCTCCCCAATGCGAGTCTCTCTGTGGGTCCAGAAACGTACATGCATTGCCCAGGTTGTCACTATCTACTGTCTTTTCAAGACTGGTAGATGCCAGCTGACTTCTTGAATCCCTGGTGTTGTTGCAATGTCAGGAGACTATTTTATAGAGACCCTGGAACTCAGCTTGAGCAGAACCCCCTTGTTTGTATTGCTTTTACAGGCAGTGATGGCATCTGTAGAAACCTCAGATCTCCCCAACTGTTTCCTTTCCTTCTCTGAGGACTGGGTAAAGAGCTGAGTTTGACCCTTCGCAGAAGTGGGTGGCATTCCAAATGGGATTTTGCATAGAGTAGATAAGAGGTTTGAAATCCCTTCACTCCCAGGATGCCAGAGCCACTCCAAGGCTGAAACACAACCCACAAGCAAACATCACGCTTGGGTGAGCTCGGTCTCAAGGTTAGTTGAAGACCACAGTGAGCTTTTCCCCACGAAGGGAGGTCTGTTTAAAACCAAACAAAACAACTTTTTGGATCGCTTATGAATTAGGATCATTTGGAAGGGGGCAGTGTAATAACAGGGTAGAACAACTTGTTAGCTCTGCAATTAACATCAATACATATTGCTTAGCTCTCTTTATAGATATATAAACACATTTCAAACAGCCAAGTCGTTAGAAAAATCATGAGTCCTATACATACAACATAAAGATTTCAGGCTGTTGAGCACTGCTCACCATTATTTTATAAAAACAAAAGTCTTAATTATGCTGCCAATGACAACAGCATCATTAGCAGCCAGATGTTTTTCCCTTAAATTAAAGCACACACAGAATAGATTGTTTGGGGGCTTATCTGAAACAGAGGTACACCTAATGAAGTTGGTATTGAAACATAAGGCTCTCTACGTGTCAGGATGACATTGCAAAGCCTTTTAAGACTTCTGCAAACCTGGCATCCCAGTCACACGCTGTCCATAGCTGTTTCTCAGCCTTGCTTGGAATAACAGAGTCATCTGAAAGACAGGAATTTTATGTCATCTCCCAGGATACCTCCACAGCAGTGCAATAATCCAGAGCCAGGGCACAGGGCTGATGATTTTCACATTATCACTGTGGTGTTACACTGTTAGTATATGTTCATTAGTTCGGTATCAGCTAGCACCAGGGTATCCTGGTCTGGGTCTGGGGTTGTTATACACTGTCCTAGGCCTTGGGGCAAACTGCTCATCATGAGCAGCTGTCCCCAGCATTTTTGGACATCAGGAAATCCTGGAAGACATCCACGGAACACAGAGAGTGATGCTGGGTACTTCTACCTCCACATGCAGGACATTTTCCAACTGCCTCTTCCAAATCTGCCAATACCATCATGTGGATATTTGCGGGAGGGAGGATGGTTTTAGATCTTTCCAGAGCCTAGTAAATGGCCAGTCTTCGCGAGCGAAGATTTTGGGAAAGATCATTAACCCTTGGAGCCTGCGCAGTGGATTTTTTTTAGGTGAGACACAGTGTGCACTGAACTGAGCCCACCCTTTAATCCTGAGGTTCATCTGCTGGGGCCGAGCAAGCTTGGACAGTGGCAGTGAGGGTCTCAGGACGTAGGTTTGTTTAGAGTGACCTTCTCTTAGATGGATGGCCTTACAGGGCTAACGAGCTCCATCTGCCTGGGGGGCTGGGAATCGAACCCGGGTCGCAGCGGTGAAAGTGCTGCACCCTAACCACTAGACCACCAGGGGCCCCCAGACCACCAGAGCCTAGTAGTGGACTCTCAAAACATGGAAGATGGATCTTTGTCATGCAGCTGGTGGTCGAGCTGCCAGAAAGCAGGTGCAAGGTCCATCCTTTCTTCCTCCTCTCCATTCCTGAAGGAGGTTGCTCCTCTGTGCAGTATGTTTCTTGCCCAAAAGTGCCGTGTCACAGTCCCAGAGACCAGCTGCCCCCACATTCTTCTACCCATCCCTGTCCCAAGGGGCCACACCTCCCTCCAAAGCCACCCTCTCTGGGTTGCTGTTGTGGCACAAGGCAAGGGAGGGGAGCCATGGCTAGTGGGGCCCTGGCAGGGCTGTGCACTGTAACAGGTGTGGAGGGGCTGACTGGGGGCTGGTGGTATGGGTGGACAAGGGTGCATGCTCTCTTTTCCCTGATTTATCACTCCTGGAAGAATGGCCACAGTTGCTGTGCTGGAGGAGCTGGTATCTTGATTAACAGAGCAGGCAAGAAGCAAACGACAGCCCCCCCGGCTCCTCTCCCTGCATCTCTCCAGCTTTTGCTTGCCCAGAAGATTAGGGATGACTGTGTTCTCTGGCTGTGCCGTCCCTGTCCCCCAGGTCAGACCTACATTGCACAGCCAGAGCTGTCCCATGCCCTGCTGAGCAGGGGACCCTTGCACATGCCATGGCATGGTGGCAGGTTATTTGCACCAACTCCATTTCTCCTCTGTTTTTTCTGTCAAAAGCAACTGTTTGATTGTCTGCACTGGCTCTTGCATGTCCCAAACTGCAGAGTAAGGCTGTAGAGAATAATTTTTGTGTCTGCTTCTTGTGGTGCAGCCTATTTTTTGTATGTACATTACAGCACTTGCAATTTGAATATTTATCTTTACACCATTTCCGCATAAGAAATGGTATTTCTCCTGGTCTTCTCACTTAAGCCTGTCACTGGATCGTTTTGCTATTTACCAAATTTCTTCTATTTTGACAACATCTTTCTGACATTGCACAATCCATGTGAAAATTGTAAGTATCCCTCCCTGCTTCTTGCTAGGATGTCTTTTAACACTCAGCCTCCTTTTTCATGCTGCCATATCAAAATATTTACAACCCATGTTTTCCCATCATCAGATTGTATGTTTTTGAATTCAGTTTCAAAATTAAGGGCAGGGAAAATTATGATCATTTCCACATTAGTCACTCCATCCAGTTTCTTTGGAGTGATGAGTGAATCAACGCCCATTCTGACTTACTGTAGGGGTAAGTATGTGTAATTTGAGCGATTTTTGGTTGCTTGATAAAAGTGTTTGCTACTGTGCTGCAATGCAAAATGCCAGGATGTGTGAGGAAATACTTGCAGCAGGCACATGCTTCTTGCCTTTGGTCGCTGCCAGTTTCAGTTTTGCAATGCCAAGTATGACAGCCTGCCTTAGGATGTAAATGGGCTTGGTAAAAGGACCTGGTAGACAGTTTCCAATGCACCATCTCTGCATCATGTAGAGCTGCATGTTGAAGACAGGATTTATTTTGCATCCCCCTGTACTGTTTGCCAAGGTGTGGCTCAGTGAGAGGATGGAATATGTCAACAGCAAATTCCACAATTCATGCCTGCTGAGGAAGGGGTCCCCTTGTTTGCCAGCCATGAGTGTGGCAGGGGCGTGGATGCCAGCTGTCCTTGGTGCAACCAGGGCTGGAAGTCATGGATGTGGGATATCCAGGGAGCATGGTGGCACCCCCAGGACAGGCGCTGCCATCAGAATGCTTGACTCTGTTCAGAGCAAGCCTAGAAGTGAGAAAATTTTGAGTCTTGGCATGAGTTACAACTTGTATGGCAACAAAAGATAAGCTCACTGGAGTAGATGGGCCAAAAATGAAAATAAATTTCACTGGGTGTTTCAGTGCTGTCAGGTTGGTTCACTCCCTGCTTTGCCCTTGGGCACAGCTCTGCTCTTCACCCATGTTGTAGGCATAAGTGTTTGCATTCAGAGCTCCAGTCATACACAAGCCAAATATTTCTCTTGGCAGGGAACTCTCTGGACCCCACATTGAGAGCAGTCATGAACTAGCACACATCGTTTGGCCCTGGGGTGAGGGTTGACTCATGCCATGGAGAATTGACTAGGACTGAACTTGCCACTGATCACCAAGGCTTCTTGCGCAAGGCTGGTGCACAACAGCATCACTGAAGACGTTAATAATTTGGCATGACTTTGTTACAGCAGGTCTGCTGAAGCAATGGGTTCATTATTCAGTCGCCAGCCTGAAAGCTGTGGCTGCTGCTCTGCTGGTACTTGCTCGTCTGCTTTCTGGGAGAAAGCCTCTTCCAGTGACTGATGATGCATCCAGACAAAGCAGATGAGTCAGGCTGATTTTATGTTTATGTTCCAGGTAGAGCAAGGGGCTGAAACCATGCCAAATTAGCAGCCCTGGTTCTTGAGAGAGGTTGTAAAAGAGTTGGACTTCAAGGCATGGCTTTCATATCTGAGGGCTTTTCTAATGACTTCTTAACTAATTGACTTGACTTTGGCGGGGAGACAGCTAGTGGCTGAAAAGGATTAAAACTGTTAGAAACCAACAGCTTTGAAGTGGCTGAAACCCTATTAAAATTTGGATGGCAGATTTCTTTCTAGTAGTGTTTTTTAACCACTACAACCTGGTAGGGTGAGCTCTTCATGCAAAACTCTATGGAGAAAAAAGTAAAGTCTAGGTAAGTGAAGCAGAGTCTCACGTCTGCTGCCACTCAGTTATTTGATAGCTGTTGGATACCATGTGTAACCCACGTATCCCACAGATTTTGTTTTCAAGAGAGACTATTCTGTGTTATGGGAATATTTTCCTTTTATCGTATTTCTGATCTGACATAGCATGACTCCACTGTGGTGCAACTAAATACTATATCATTTTCCGTGGCCAAATGAAGCTTGCTTGGAGAAACAATCTGCTGTAGAAATTACTCCAATTAGGACTTTCTGCAGCAAGCAAATGGTGATCCAATTCTGCAAGGCTCTAAGCAAGACTGTGGCAGATGATAGCCTTTAAGTGGAGGTTACGGAAATTTTCCAAAAGAATGATTTTATCTTAGAATATGCTGATTTTCTCAGATGTAAAACATCATATGGAAACATGCTGCTTTCAGCTGATTTTCTGTCAATCTCCCCAAGCTCCAACGTGACCTTGCCTGTCCGGCAGTTTCAAAACTTTCCTGCCAGCCAGGTTTCCTCAGAAACCTTGCAGACTTACTGCCAGCTTACCTCCCCAGTGACTTAGAAAACTGCCTGAAAGATGGCATCACAGTAAGTACTGCAGGGGCTTTTGGGGTCCTCAGCTCAAGGAAATCCCCACGGGATACTCTACCCCAAGGAAATGCACCTTATGGTTTCCAGACTCCCAAGCCAGCTGGCTCCACTGGCATCGTCATTGTCACTATGGAAGGAGCCTTGCTGTCAGGCCCAGCTTTTCAACCCAGTCTCCAAGGGCTCTGAAGCTTCCTTCTTGGCTTGGGTCTCCCCCACAATTCATGGTCTGGAAGTTCTATGTCCATGGTCATTGTGTGGTTTCCACTATGGTGCTGCCAGAGCTGTGACTTTCCAAAGTCCTTAGTGCTCAAGCAGTTAGCTTGGCTGTTGCTGGAAATCTGGAAGACATGCTGTGCATCATGAATGAAGTTATTCTGGATTTTAGTCCCCTGAAAATGTCTGTCATTTGTCTTTTTGCCCATGTTGAAATGTGAAAAAGGCCTTAGGCTGTCCAAAAGTGATCATGGAGCACGTATTTGGTTTCTCAGGCCAATCCACTATTCAGTCTGGGTTCAGCAAGTACGTGCAGGAGCACAGTTTTAAGTTCTGCTGAGGCAAGTCAGTGTATCCACTAACCTAAAACCAGGCTTGTGCTCAACACTGCCCTGAACTGGGCCTATGGTAGTAAAGTGTGTTTTCTACAGATCACAGAGTAGGTCATAGTTTCCTCGGGGGCATTTCAAACCAAGATCTGATGGCTAATGAAAGGCAAATTGTATTACTCTAATTTACATGGGCACTCAGCTGCAGACCTCTGACACATGTTCAAGGAGATCATGTCTGGAACTACTTTTAATCAATCATAACTCCTGCTGGCATGAATCTGTAACAGGAACAACTTAATTAATTCAGTGCAAATGAACTTTACAGCTACCACATAATGAGAACAGACATTATATAGCTATTCTCCGTATAGCTGTGTAGCCTCCCATGTAAAAGCATCATCAGGTCTACACAATGCACTAGGTGCTTGTGTACAGTCATAATTTTAGGCAAACAGAAAATGACCGTGGCCTGGTCTGTGCTGAGCATGTGTCTGTATCTCAGTACCACATATGCATATTTTATGTAGTTCTACATCATAACTATAGATTAAAACCTCTTCTTACTATAAACCAAAAGGAGAAGTTATTCCTATAAATAGGATCGATTTTGTGGTTTCTCATCTTCTTTCACAACACTGTGCACTCTCATTGTGAAAGAAACTTCTGGAAGGCCTCCATAGGTAAGGATCAATGAGTGGTTCTTTGGTAATGACCTTATATATGCATTTTTACGCAGTAGTTCTGCCTAATTTTGGCAAGAGAAAGGGAGAGGTTTGGAGGGAGGGAGGGAGAAAGGGAGGGAGGCAGGAAGGAAGGCAGGAAGGCAGAAAGGAAGCAAGAAGGAAGGAAGGCAGGAAGGAAGGAAGGAAGGAATAACCTAAAAGCTGAAACTCAGACAGTAAAAATGTAGATGGGAAGCTCTAACATTTCACCATCATTTTCAGAGTGGAACTGGCACTTACCCATTCCCTTTCCACAGTCCCCATGCCATTAACTAACCCAGCTGCCAAGCAGAAAGGGCTTGTGTAGCTTTTCTGGCAGTATTTTTCCAAAGGTTGTTTCCAATCTTTCTATGAATAATCTAGGGAATGTGATAGTGCATTTTCTCGTGCCCTTTCTATGTTAATACCTTACTGGCTTTGGTTTCAGTGCTATTAGAGACTCCTCATAAACACTGGCAGAGCCATTTCTGAGTGGCTCAGACACCCTTTGGCTCAGAAGCAGAGCTGTTGCTTTCCTTTACGCAGGAAAGGTGTTATTCTGCTCCGATGGGAAAGGGAAGCCTAGGCCTGTCACCATTCTATTCTTGTCAGCCATTTCTCATGGAGCCATTCCTGCTGAAGTACACAGAGTATTTCTATCAAGAAGGGCTCTTAACAGGTTTGCCAGTGCTCTGTAGGCTCATGGTAATTACAGAGATATCACTCAGTTTTCAGAACATTAGACAAGTCCTCAGCCATATGAGTCCACTTGATTTTAGGGAGTAAAACCTTGTGAAAATTACTTTCAGGGTTTGTGTGTTCCAAGCATAAGGAGGGGTCCATGCTTTTCTGTGATTAATTGCATGTTTACGGTTTTACTGAACAAAACCTGGCTTAAGTTTGCAATATGAAATATGTCTACTGAACAAAAGCATCAAATTAACATGGCCCAATTAAAACTTTAAAAGAAATAATCTTCAGTTAACAAACACCAGATGTATTTGTCAGGGTTATCTCACTGCTATTATATTAATCATTTATAAGCTATGTTCATTTGAGCACTTATTTGGTAAAGAGTACTATTGCAAGATTGTCTTTCTAAGTATTATGCCAAAAATAACTACTTCCCTGATCTTGAAACTGTTAAAATATCAGATTAAAACAGAGAGAGTGAGTTTGGGAAGAAAAGCATACTCGATATTTTTAAATATAAAATGACCATTTGATCTATTAAACAGATTGAATAAGAGAGTTTTTACTGCTTACAAAAGTCAGAAATGTTTGTTGTATAGCATGTTACAGCTTTGTGGGGAAAATTAAGTTACTCGTCTGCTAAAGCAGCACACATGTTACAAGTGTAGAACTCATCTGTCAACAGAGAGAATGAGGAATTTTCCAAGAAATGTAGACCATAGCCAAGAAGAACAAATCAAGGGACAAAAAATTCAGAGATTTACTGTAGCCTTTTTGCATCCCAGACATTCATGATATGTGGGTGCAGAGCTGCAATTTCACCTTCCAGGATTTCCATGTCTTCTGATCTTCAAAAGGTACTTCTAGACAAAGAGATGTGTTCACCAAGACATTGATTCCTCCCACCTGACACAAGGTCCTTAATGAGCAGTACATTCACCTGTGGCTTAAGACATCAGCTGCTTTCTGAAGGTGCCTCACATCCAGGAGGGACTAATATGACTGTGTTTCTCATCCCAGCCCAGGAGGTAGATGCCCAACGTTAGGTCAGACAAATTTGGACTTAAAACCTCATTTCACAAAATGGGGTTTTCAGTCAGTTGCTGAATGTTTCTTCAAATGTGCAGGGTGGCAGTATATGTCAGTGGCTGTCATTTCTTTTGGAGACTGAAGGTCACTTCTGCAGTGGGCCAGTGTGCTTCGATGGGATCTGGTGTGTAGCAATGAGACTCTAAACACACCCTGCCCCAGTCACACCCATCACTTCGGCCACAACTCCTCGGGTCCCCCCACTGCTCTGCTTGGGGGACCTTTGTGGAAACTGTATATAGGAAAAGAGTTTCTTTTTTTTTTTTTGCCCAGCTCCAATCTGTTCAACATGGTCACACAGAAGAAAGAAGGGCTATATGTGGGTGTGCACTAGTGTCCGTATTGGATTTATGTCTGGGAGCACATTATCCCAGTAGTTATTTTGTCTTGTAATAGATCTATGTATCAGATCCACAGATAGATAGATCTGTGTTTTGTTTTGTGATCTGTTTTTCCACTTTTGACGAATTTTATCACTATTGCACTGGGCAGCACTGGGAGGGCAGTGGATTGAAAATGATCAGTCAAAGCGGAAAGTAACCTTTCAAACTGCCATGCTATGTATCTGGATTTGAATGCCTTCAAAACCACTACAAGGGAGAGATAATCTGCATGAAATAGGAGCCATTTGAAAAGACAAGGTGCTCTGGGGAGCTGGAAATTATGTGGGGAAAAAATAAAGATTCAAACCTGAATTGTTTCTGGAGTGATATTGGGAAATGAAAACTACAAGGTCTCTGTAATCAGAGAAGACACATTCTTGGGTTTCCTTATCTTATGCCATGACAGCAAGGCTGCACAAATCCAGAGCAGACCTCTTCAAGTGACACCTCCTCATGCTCTTAGTTTGGGCTTCATCCCATTTCCAGCAATTTCACTTAACTGCCCATCAGCCTGAAATCTTCTTCAAGGATGATAAATACTAGATTATCTCACCTCCTCAGGAAACTGTTGTAAGAACAAAAAACAGTGATTGTCTAGAGTGTGCTGGGTCTGTTTTTCCTGTGTATTGTCAAAGTTCCTGCCTGCTGACACTGCCCCTTGTATGGGTCCTTTACTCTGTTTTGTCCCACTCCCTGGTTCAAGGTACAGATGTCATTTTCCTCATTTCCATCTCTTTTTTTCTTCTGCTCCCCACAGTATTTAGGGCACTACTTTACCCATCTGGACTTTGTCCTTTACGGGCAAGATGTCAAAAGTTTAAACATTACTTCATGTTTTTACATCATGACAGGGCCTCATGTGAGAGTGTATTTTGGTGATGCGTGCCATAGTCACTTAATTCTTTTCCCAGAGTATGAAATTACATTATGTCTCAAGATCAGGAGAAAGGTGCATTGCCTTAATGGTTAATAGTGATTCCCGCAGGATGGGGGCAAAGGGACTCAGCTCAGGTCACAGGTATTCTCATGCAGCATCTCATTAGCAAGACAAGCCTTCCTTCAACCAAATGCATCAAAAGGCATTTTACACCCTTCTAAGAGGCTAAAAAAATACCTTGGGTGACTCTTGCTTTAAAAATAACCACAGTGCCTTGTGCTGAACCAAAGACCTAGCACATCCAACAGTAGCCTGATTTTGGTGATTGGTTTCTCTTTTTGGTAGAAATGGAGATGCTGAAATTTTTTCTGATCTTGAACAGTGAGTTGAGAGGAAAACCTGGTAGAAAATCCAGGAGAGAAATCAGGGCCCTGAAATTGGTGGGAGGCTGCTGAATGGGGAGGGGATTTCATCTGAGAAGTCTGGCTTACCTGTACCTCAGCCTTTCCCCAGCCTTCTGTATTTTGTGGTTGTGTTTAAGTAATTTTCTAGTGTAAGCTTATAATAATTTAATTCATCATATTATTAACTGTTATTTTAGATGACTGATGGATTCATTTGAGTTCAGAATGGAGACTGGTGGTGTTCTTTATTCTACATGGTAGTTTTCCAAAAGGTCATGGACGAATATATTTGTTCCTGATGTTCTCTCCCCTCTCATTTTTCAGGATTCCTAATTGTTTTGCATAAACTGACATTTTTATAAACAACAAATGGCAATGGTAGAAAGCACTGCTGCATGCATTATGGCACAGAGAGAAATACATTCTTTTTCTTTCTGAATGCATGCCAGTTTTAGTGGAAGTCATACATATGCAGGCAAGGAATGGGAAGAGGTGTATTCAGGAGCTCTGTTGAGTCTGTGGGAGTACTTGTGTACGTACTTGTCTGCAAAAATATAGAGAGAATGTTGAAAACTGGGAACAGTATCATCTAACAACTCTGTGGTGACTTATATAGTCTTGATTTAACAATTTACTTTAAAAGACACTGTGGGATCCTGTTTTGGGATCCTATGGGATCTTCATTTATGTATGGCACAGTTTTGTTTCCTCTGTCTTCTCTATAAGCTGCAACATACCAAAGTTAGCATTACCTGGGCTGTTTGTTTTCAAATTAGTTTTGAAGTGAATGTAGTGTCAATACAAATTACCAAATGGACAGCAGAGAAACTAAAGTCTTCTGGTTTTTGGTCTTACCGCATTGGCTGTGGTAGTACACGCTGCCCCCTTGTATTCATGCCTAAATGTTGTAAGCTGAGCTGGAGAAGCCACACTTAAATTGCTGTGACAAGTCACAGATTAATAAAGGCATTGGGGACCCTCCCTGTACATCACATGGCACCCTTATGCCCCAGCTCCTTTCTTGTCCCCACACATTAGCTGTGGTTGAGGTTAAGATGGACAGGGACTGCTTACACCTGGTGAAACTATTTCTTACAGACTTCCTACAGGTGGAGGCAGACACCCATTCTTTAGCTCATTTGTGAGTATTTCAATTGTAACAGTGGGAACAGGAATATATTTTTTGCAAAATGAAGGTTATAGTCTCACCAAGTGAAGGAGCTTAGATCTTTGACACGCCCCTGTGGTTACCATGGCTAACTCTGATCCTGGTTGTTGCATACTGCTTGCTGTTCTCCTCAGAGATCAGGCCAGAACTGCTCAAGTCTATGAATTATTTAGACCTACTGGATAGTCATATTTTCATTTTGGGAACCAATCTGGTATAAAAAGAGAAAGTGCTCCTGCAGCTCACACTCTGTGAAAGCCAAGTCAAAGGTGACTCCAGGGCAAGTGGTCCTACCTCACTACCTGCTCATTTCTTCTGCTACATTCTTGCTACTTGAGGAGCAATTGAGACTCTAGTTTGACAAAGAAATCGGATAAAACTGTTTGATCAGTTCTTTGACAATCTCATTGTGAGAGCTTACTTCCCTTCAGATGCCAGGGAAGACTTGGTGTCTCTGTACTGCCCCCCTCTTTCTTCTGCTATACTCATTCATCATTTCTTCTCCCCATGCTGTAACACCGCTGAACAGGGATACTGAAAGAACATGTGCTTCAACAGTGGCCTAAAAACCTAGAGTGAGTTTTACTAATCAAAGAGCAACAGAAAAATGTCGAGAATTCAAAAAACCGAAGCCTCAGCAAGAATGTAAAGACTATGAATAATAATTCACTCTGCCAAGCCATCCTGTACCCAAATCTTGATTTGTTTTTACTTTTCCAAGAGGTGTTTCCATTCTTTAGTTGCTTTCAGTTATCCCAAAGGGATCTGTACAGCCTTAAGCAATAAGGCAATGTTAAAAAAGAAAGCAAAACTACTGAGACACCCAACCTCCAGCCAGACTTCTAAGAGATAATTAAAATGCAGTCCTTCTGGATAGACAGGGTGTAAGAACTTTCCAATATCATACCAGTGGAATAAAATCTTCTAGACATACAAGAAACTGTGACAGTGAGTAGCTCGTGTGATCTGCTTCCCTTTTTCTGGCAACAACTGATATCGGTGGGTTTTTGGCATAGCACAGACCATGAGATGAACATAGCACAAGTCATTGCATGCAACAGCATTTCCCGTTGGTAGCAACAGTAAAGTCAGTGTTTAACCAAAAGTTCTATATTAGTTTTTCTGGTTTTTTGGGTTTTTTTAGCTCTAAATTGTATCCTCTATTATATTTTGTAGTCCCTATGTTTTTTCTTTCCCCTTCCCCCCACCCCAAACTGAAAGCTTTTATGCTTGTAAAAATAAGTATTAACTGCATAGGATAATGGAAAGCTTCTAATAAAAAAAAATATACATTTTGCAGAGAAATAAAATGCACAGATGAAACCAATTTAAGTAGCAGAATGCTGCTTAGTGACTGTGCCTTCAGCATTGCTGGTTTGTGTGTCTGTAGGTAACCAATTCCTTTTATTCCTCGTTACAAGCATAATTGTTCTGATCAGCAAAAAACCTTCTATCTAAAACTAAAAAGTAAAAATAAAGCTTTTAGCTGTGCACATTGTAAGTAATTTAAAAGACCTTTTTAAGAGAATTTTTATTCAGCTGTATTGCATGAATAATAGGAAAATTATTTATAACTTCCTTTTTTTTAATCATTGATTTTCCCCCTTTTTGGTATATCAAAAGCATAGGCTTCTGCTCACATTTTGGTTTTCATTTGCTAAGATTGTGTCATTTTTTTTCTTTTCTTGTTAATGTTGTTTCTGATATTCTGTGCTGTTTCCATGCGCTCCTAAACTTTGTAATTAATTTCTCAGATATATAGGTCCATTGGCACATGCAAGTGTTACTCTTAAAAAAACAAGGCCACGTGTGCACAGCATCAAATGGTGTCCATAAAAAGAGTAACCAGGGCCTTGGGTGTGAGCAGGGAAATACAGGTCTGCCCTGTCTCTGGCCAGCTGTGACCAGGTCTCTTCATTTCTTCTTCCCTTTCCACAAGTACCTCACTGGCAGTACAACATGATGCTTTCCTGATGTGACAGAAGTTGGAATCTGCTGCCTTAGGAAACATAAGGCAAGCAGGGCCTCACATGATCAATGATGGCACAGGCAACCATCACAGTAGGTTTCAGATTTACTTGGTCCGTTGAAATAAAAGTGTACATCACAAGGCCAATAGTGCTGACACAGCAGAACATGACTGTATCAACCTACTGCTTTTAAGTTCTCAGTTTCCTAAATCATTTCAAGGTGCAGAAACAGCATTCTACCTTGTTTGTTTTTAAACTGGTTCTGTGGGAAGGTCTGGATTTTACAGGAAAATCTGTAGCACCGTGGCACAACAGGGTCAGGGAGCCCAGGTCGTTGCTTGTCCACCTTGGATAAAAGAGACTTGAAGCTGTTTTTGGAAAGGACAACTGCTTTATCAAAATAAGGGAGGCTGTCCTGGACCGCAGGGCCTTTTATGGGAGGCAGGCGTGCATCTGATCTGGTTTTCCATCCCTCTGTCAGTTGACAGCAGTGCTTTGCTGCTTGGCACCATTAAATTTCTGGCAGCAGAGACAGAGATAGCTGCAGGTTTCCCTTGAAGTCTGTCCAAGCCCCTTTTGGCCAGACCCATGAGCTACACACAGAGAGATCTCTGGGTCCCTTGGAAACAGAGTAAGCCTAAAACATTCCTACAAAATTTATTAACTTTTTCTACAACTTCACAATTTCTTTAGCGGTTTGGCCCTCCTGGATTTCACACTGCTATCTTTACTGGCTGCTCAGAACTTTTCTAGTTTTGTGCTTAACATTAATAACACAATATAGAAATATCTGGTTTATGTTTGAAGTCTGAAAGTAAATGAAGACGGCATCTGTGGGTACCCACCCCCACGCTGGCACCAGCATATGCTGCTCTTGGGGGGCTGCTCCATCTCTGTCCTGCCCCAGGACCTTGGCACAGACAGATGCTCAAGTGCACGCCTGACTCTGGGCCCTCAGACCGTACACTAACACCACAGCTCTTGGCTTCTTCTCATTCTCATATGAGCTGTAGGGCTTTGTCCTCTCTCACACAGATGAGGGTGTGATAGCTCACATCCCCACAGTGTTTGCAGAACAGGATTCCCACCTGCCCGGCACTGAGGGGAGCTCACCTCCTTTCACACACAAACCTGGGCCACCCCTCTCTCATGGTGTGGGCAGTGGTGTGAGCTCTTGCCATGGGACACACTTTGTGCTCTGAGCTGTGAACACAGTATTCTCTTGCATAAACTTCACTGCTGCTTTTTTTGCTTATTGCTCTTTCTTGCTGTCTGACTAAATGGGACATGTTTGCTCCTTGTCAGTAGAAGAGAACACTGACCACAGAAGGAGCGAGTTTATCAGGGAATGTATCTAAGTCCTCAGAGTCCAGATGATGAGAAAGTGCATAGAAATATATCAGCTCCACACTTTCCTTTCTATTTCCCGTTACAAATATTTATCAGTTTGTCTTCCCCTGAATACTAAAGGAAATATAAAAGGTGCTTTTTAGCTAAAAAAAATAGCAGTCTTGCAATTTTTCAGCATAAGCCAGATTTATGAAAATTATAATTATAGTATTAAGTTCTGTCATTCTAGTCCTATATTAACTCTGCAGGAAAAATTGTATCCAAGAAACTCATAGGAAACTGACACTAAACTGTGAATCCCCACTCATTTCAAAGAGTAGCAAATCTGTACATATATTGTATCCTGAAGAGACATTGGTTTCTGCAGTAGTTTCTCTCCTAGAGCACTGATGAACCTTAGGAACACTGATTTTTTCCAGAAAGAAAAATAAAATTAAGTCAAATCTTTGCAACAAACCCACTGCAAATTGGGATCAAGTCATGTATGTCCTCCAGTGATGTTTTGAACCTCACATTGTAATGGTCTATCTGCTCTGGCCCTTGTGAACCAGTCCTCTCCCCGAAAGGCAATGTTTTGATTTAATGGCCAAACAATGAGTTGAAGAGGGCAAAGGGTTCCTTGACGCCAGTGAGATAAATGGGAGGCAATATGCATCAAGGGAGGTCCTGCAGTGATTTACAGTGGACAGCAATTGTTAATAGGCCAAGATTAGCTTTCTACTTCTCCAATAAATGTGTCGGGTTGGAATGCAAGTGTGCAGCCCCAGTGTCAGCCTTATGGCCCAAGGAACTTATGCTACTGAAAGCACAACAGCTTTCTCAGCCCACTTGTGTTGGCTGCCTAACTTTTTCCTTGATCAATCTCTTCCCTTGATGACCCTTCTGAGGCTTGTTATTTTCTGTGCTGTCTCCATCCTGATGTCCTTGCATTGGCTGCACTGAGGCCAGAAGGTTTGTGGCAGAGAGAAATATTTGTAAGAGGGCTATGCAACAGCTTTTGTGTTTGCAAGCAAAGGCCAGGGAATGACACAGCTTGGAACTGTCTTCAGGTGGGGTGTGTGCATGCGTTTTTGTGTGTGAATGCTATTGTTTGCTTAATTTGAATAAGAAATTACCACAACTGTTTGTGAAAATGTTTGCCTACCAGGCAGCACAAATTACGCTGAGAGTCAGACTCCTTGTTTTTCTCTACTTCTTTTGAGAAGGAGGTAAAATCCTTCAAAATCTTTCAGCAGTGTTCTATTTTTCATGGTCCAATGGCCTGTGATGCTATTTATTATAGTGTGATACTGCTTTCAGGTAGGGGATGTGAATTTGTTTTGTGTCCCTAGTGTCCTCCTGTACCCTGTCAGTGGCTGCACCTGCTGAAGAGGCAATGTCCTTGAAATTGAAACTCCTCCCATGTCTGGGCTTCTTTTGCTACTGGATTCCCAGCTGATTAAGGCTGGTATCAGCAGAGATGGGGCTTGTTGAGCCAGACCTGGTACATTAGCAGGATGTGGGAAGTATAAGGGAAGAAGAAAAGATGGACACGTGTCAGAGAAGGAAAATTTTTTCTAGAAGTTCACCAGTAAGGTGAGAGCAGAGATACTCAGAACGACAGCAGCAAAAGTCAGCTAAGGCAAAGTAGATGCTTTAGGAAGTTCAATCAGGAAACAAAAGTGCTGTAAAAGCATCATGGATGTGACTTGTTCCCAAGCACAGTGTCACAACTAGTTGTCTGGACTGGTTCCCACATACCAGTGACAACTCCACCTGCCCATCCAAGCTCTGCCCATGTGCAATCTATTGTAAAGGTTTCCTGGTGAGGTCTGTCTTTGTCTAGAGACTGAAAACAGGAAAATGTGAATAATCCCCCAAAACAAAACTTTACAAAAACACTTCACTGCATTACACAGCTTTCCCATTTGAGAGCAGGTAAAGGGGAGGATGGAGCACACGCACCAGATGGCAGGTGCGCCGCTGGTGTGTTGTTAAAGTGAGTTCAGATCTTCTGCTAATGGGACAGGACTGAGAGTTGTGGGGAAGTGAGGTAATGCAGAAAAGATGTGAAAGCCAATACTTTTGATGATAGATGTTTGTCTTTCTGCACAAGTAAAAGCTCTGTATTTGACTGTCTTTAGAGTTTTGATATTTGGGGGAAGAGATGTTTTCCTGTGGGGAGGAGAAGCAGATGAATTTGACAGCTGCTTAAAGTGGAGCATGCATTAATTTTTAAAATGTTTCATAATTCATTATTTTTAGTCTATTTTTAAAAAAAATGTTGTGCCCACAGATATACTGAAGTTGTGTTGATCACAGATGGCAAATTACCAGAAAACAAAATCTAGTGTATCTTATTTCCTGAAACTCATTGATAACTGTGTCACTGAAATTGAGGCTGGGAGAAGGGAAGGGGGAAAAATATAAAAATACTGTTAAACTTATTAATGAGATGGGATTTTATGATGAAGAAGATTCACCGGTTATGAAGGAGGGAACACAAGCTTCATTTTCATGTTCATCTATTCACTACATAAAATTGTTTAGGAGAGCTTGTCAATGGTGACAGCAGAGAACCTTTCTTGTTCTCTCCACCTCCATGTATCCCCCTGCCTTGTCACACCCCAAGCACTACATTCCTGCATGCTCTCCCTTTGCTGTTTCCTCTGAGGAGGCTGGGTTTTCCTGCCAGAAGGAAAAAGGAGATTCCCTGCCTCAAATGCATTTGTGCTCAGAAATGACCATGCTGAGCAGACATGTGCCTCTGTAGGCACAATTCATTCAGAAATATTGTTCTGAATCATGATTTTTAAAAAGTGTTTACTCCCATCCTTGGTGCAGCTCAGCAGTGACTCAAGCAGGATTCTGCTTGCAGCAGAGTCACTGTGGTACTGGGAGATCTCTTGGAAGATGAATGATAATTAAGCAAAACCCAGAGAGAGAGGGAACCTCTCCTTTCCTCCTGAGGAATTTTCTAGGCTTCAGTGTACGCTTGCTGGTACTACAATGCCCTGAGGACATGCAGTATCTAGGAGTTAATGTGGAGTTGTATGGATTAGTAACTGTTCAGTTTTCTAATGTGGCAATGTGAAAAAAATAAATCCTTAATGGGGATTATTGTCTTGGTTGTGTAAATATGTAGTTAGCTATACTTAAAATGCATTTTATCAGCCTCTTTGGAATCATTGCATTCTCTCATGTAAATATGTATTTAGGGCATTTTTAAAATGCAGGTTTTTGCCCTGATTATGTAAATATGCTTGTACGCTAAAAATGGCAATTTCTCCTTCACCCCCCCATGCCCCCCTTTTTTCTTCTTTAGAATATGTAAGTGAATTTCATGATTAAGAAAGTGAGGAACTCCTAATACAGAATGGCTAAGAATATTTAGGGCAGGTCCTACGCAGCCTTTCTCAAAGAGCCTGTCAGTCCACCTAATCTGGCTATCTCTGCATTCCAGTCCTTGTTTTTTGCTGAGCCCGTTCATTAAGACTGTCAAAACTACCAGACTGGAAATTACCAGGCTGGCATTTTGGGCACAATCGACACATATTCTGTACCTCATGAACTGGAATACAAAGCTTTCTTTATAGAAATATAATGTTCTGCTAATGACGGTACAGATAGTAACCATAAATTTCATTCCTTTACATCAGAGAGAACTTGGATTCCTTTATCTTGTCTTGACTCCTATTAATCCTTTTTTTCAATATTATCCTGAGTCAGTTCATTCCACTGATTAGTCGTATTAGTCAAATTGCAAGAATAAAAGGAGCCAGTTTCAACACCTTAGTGGAAATAATTTCATTTTTCTTAGTTGTCTAAAAGTACATAAGATGTTCTCTAGAGACAGTGGAAAAAGACTAGTACCTCTGAAGAGTGAGCCAGCCCATCCTAAAATAGGTGGGATGAACTCTGCTGTTTCTCTTGAGTAGGCCAAATCTTTAGGCAGGTGAAATAAATGCTGTCACTTCTGCTCACTCAGTTTTGTGGTACTATAGGAGTGAGGACTCCTCATGGCTGCTACATGGAGAGGATTCCTTTGGTCGTGCACCCAAAGGTCCTGATCTCAGATGACCCAGAGTAGGAATGACATTAGATTACAGTGTGTCTCTCCTTCAGAGTGTCACCTATGTACGCCTGGGTTTCCCTCCTTCCCTCCTGTCCTCCTTCCCAACTTCCTTCCCCCATCTCCCCCCAAACTTGAGAGCTTTCCAATATCTCACCCCAGGATGCAGTGAGAACTTTTCCAGGGTTTTGGGAATTACTCTGAGTCCCACTGTTGACAAGACAGCAGCTGGTTTGAGGCTGGCACTACCCTGCAGACAGGAAGCTGTGTTTGCACAGTGCTGTCTCTACCCCATAATTCTCATGGGATCCATGCTGGAGCAGCACAGGCAGCTCAGCTGCTCTGCCTACAGATGACTGAGTGCACTGTAGTTGCTGCACTGGTTGGTGACTATAACTTGCCCTTATGTGAGAAGGACTTTTGGCGTAGCACATCATCTCCATTTCAATTCTAATCAGGTGAATCACAAGGAAAAAAAGTGAGACATTCGTCCTGTCCATCCCATAGCCTGCTCTGTGTGGCTGCATACTTCTGCAGTTGTACTTTGCCTGGTTGCTAATGTGTCATCTCCCCTTTAAATATATGGAGCTAAGGAGGGAGGGAAGAAATTTATGGAAAGAAGAGAAAAGACAGAATGCAGGAGATTAAGAAATTGTGTATTTTAAAAAAAAAAAAGGCAAGAACCAAATTCTTTTTTAAAAAAAGAAAACCTACAATAATGTGTTCTTTAGAGAGAGGCTTTGCCGACATGTTTGTTCACTGGGGTTTTCCATCATCATTTCCATGTGGTGCATTCTGATTGCTCAGTTTTGTGGGTTTCTATCCAAGCCTCAGATAGCAAACGTTTAATCTGGGGAACTCCCTTTCTGTTCTCTCCTCTTCCCTATAGTATTGAGTTACCGTACAAGTTATATAAGATTTGGTTTGTGTGGTGAAGGGAAAGGAGGGATTTTGAGCCCTGCAGATCTTTAGCTGGTGTAAATTGTCACAACTTCAGTGACTTCAGCAGAGCTCTCATCCAGTGGCTGAGGAAACTACACCCTTGTTTTGGCTTTCTCTGTTGAAGGCCTGCTGGGAAGCCAAAATTAGCAGCCAGATGAGAGAGAAAGAACAAGAGCAACGACACAAAATATTTTTTGTCACTTTAAACAGAAGAGCATTGATGTAAATGCCTTCACTCTGGAACATTTAAATTTTTTGTCACAACTGTTGTCACTGAGACAAGTTATTCCGCAAAATGGGGCATCTCCATCCACAGATGAATAGCATTTTAACCACAATGCACAAGCAAATTTTTGTTTAAAATAAGAGAATGGTGGGTGATGAAGAAGCTTCCATTTCATTTGTTGTTTCTTATAGGTTGCAGACTGGAAATTATCCCCACAAAGCTGGGAGTGCTGTCTTTCGTAAACAAATCAATGCATATTTGAAAAACTCTAGACATAAGAAAACCAATTACCCAATAGAAGATTTCTGTTAGCTTTGGTGGCCCTTGGATGAATTTAGAAGGATCTTTTCCTAAGGAGAACAATTAGAGTCATAACTGCATCGCTTCAAAAGAGAAAAGTTGTGGTTGCTGTGGCAGTAAAGACCATTCCATTTGAATATCAGCTCTGCTAATGTCCTTGGAAATGTGCCCTTCAGCCAGCACATGTCCTTGCTTTATTCCACTGATGGTCTTATTTCTGGTAGCTTGAGTTGAGTTGTTAGTTGAGAATTCAAGCTCATTTTTGTATTCAGGTACAAAAAAATTTAAATCTAACTACCACAGAGATTTTTCATCCTGGGAAAAGGCCTCCTCCTAAAACCCTTACTACCCAACCCGAGGAATGCGGTATTCAGACTTGTTGATGCCTAGACTGTTTACTGCTTGGTAAATTCTACAATTTGCAGGATATATATTATGTAATTATAAAATATCTGTGTATAGATTTAAAATGCTACATTTAGATGCCTTCTAGCTCTGCCCATGGTCATGCCACTTTCATGTCCGGGCTTGTGGGGACTGACTGAAGCTACTCCTCAGAGACCATGCAAGCAGTGAGAAATGGGAGTTTTCTGCGTGAATTTGAGGAACACTGTGTTACCTCTACAATATCTGGGTGACACCTTCTCCTGGCAGTGAATTGGACTGCATGACCTTTAAAGGTCCCTTCCAACTCAAACCCCTCTACAACTTTCACTTGCCACCTTGATTTTCTGTCATTTAAGTATCCCTGCTGTAAACAGCTCTCATGCAGGAAATGTTAGCTGAGTGTCAGATTAACTAAATTGATACGTCAGGTAGAATATCATATCAGATAAACACAGTGAATCCTCATTCTAGCTGTTATCACACACGGTATTCACACTGATCTGGTTGGTAGGTGGTGATTGCCCATCTGTGTTACCTGCTGGAGAATTTTTTTTGGAATAATGCCATTGTATTGGAAGTAAAATCCAAAGATGTGGCTAATGTCTGCTAACAGGTGTCTGTAGAATCTAGGAATGGAGCCAGCTGTTATAAAATCAGGAGCCAACCTAATTTGCACTAAATTGTTATAGAAATCTTGAGCTAGATTATTTAACTTTTGGATTTAAGCACTAGTTTTGTGTTCAATCATTGCTCAGTGATGTCAGCTGGAACTGAGGGAGAAGTTCATCACACAGTATTTCTCATTTGGGTAAAAGATAGCAATGTTGGGAGTATATCAGAAAGGAGCAATTCCCACGAAACCCCTAAGGATATTGTGTGCTTGCAGCTGAAGAGGAGAGTGCCAGAAGGCATTAAGCAACTGCCAGAAATTTCAAGAGCTAATAGAGACTTCAACAACAGGAGAACTTCAAGATGTTTGATCTCATTTGGAGAGACTCCAAATTGTAATGCTTACCTGAGCTGATCCTCACCATCTTCCCTCATCATTGATAGTAAATTACTTTTAAAAGCTAGTTTCATAGAAGAGCTTGTTAGGAGAAATCTAGTTTTTAGGTTCTATTCCAATCAGACTCAGTGTAGCTGGAGCCCCTGAGCCTGTAGTCTCCAATCAGCTGGGTCTGTACCAGGCACAGGAGATACTGAGTACAGGAGTCTGCCCTTTACTGAGACAGGAAATAGGCACATCACTGGAAGTTGTCTGAAGGCCTCTTGTCTCCATCTCCAAACAGAGTAGCAAAGGCATTTTGAATATTGCAAAAACACAGTGGGAAAACAGTTTCTTCTGGAGAAACTTCAGACAGTTGGCTCTCAGTAGGTCTTTGAACAATTGACGAAGCAAATGTGTGTGCAGTGGGTATCTGACTGGGAATGACAAGTTTTCTCTTCCAAATTATAGGCAGGAGGGTGATGTCATGCTATAATAAGGCATACAGACATGCTGGGTCAGATTTTGTGGCTTCCAAAATGTAGAAAGAAAGAAAGATGCAAACATAAAGGGCAATGCACTTCACTGGAATTTTTATTCCAGAAACAAAGGCATGGTACTTTGCCAATGTCCTAAAAGCAACTGCATAAGTGTGAGACCTTTTTGATTTCGGCAGCATTATCTCAAATCCCATTTGAAATGTTTTGCTGATCATTTCTTTTACCATTTCCCCCTAGCAGATTAACTTGTGTTCAGGTCCTCAGAAGATGCTTTTGTGAGGCTGTTAATTGCAGAGCTGAAGAAAACGGGTCACACAGTACACTCAGCACTTCCCTAATTAATATACAACCGCACATGCTCGTGTCAAACTGGCTGCAAATTCAGCTCTGGCTGACTGAGCGCTAATGACAGCACCTACTTTAATAAGCCAATACTAGTAAAGAAAGTGAAATAGCCTGTTAAAACCCCAAATGGGTGATGAAAGTTCTACATCATCCAGATCTTTTAATGTAATTGTGTAATGCCACAGACTGGCACTCAGCCTACCAGCATCCATTTAATTAGTAAATAAAACACTCTGAAGGCCTTGGCTGTATCATGACACATTTAGAAATCCATCTGAAGGTTCTTGACTACACCCAATAAACCCAACCAAAACTTTATGGTTGACAGTAAAAGTCATTGTCTGAAAGTACATCTGGGAAGATGTGGTTTATTTCTGTGTTTCTTTTATTTACAACATGTTTTAGATACCATTTCTGCTGCTTGTCCATACCGATAAAGGACCTTTATTTTCACTGTTTTGCTTTTGAGCCATTTGGAGCTTTCTGTCTTGTGATGTCCACATTTCAGTGTGCAATTGATATGGAAGGCAGCTGTACTGTCCTATGGGTTATGCAGTTCTCAAAGGCAGAAGGCTTGGTAAAGCTGCAGAGGGGCCATCTGAAATGCTTTTTATGATCAATTCTGACAAAAAGAGCTGGCTGGAGGATATTGCCAGCCCAGCACTTGTTACTGTAACTAGTCAAAATGATGGGTTTTCTGCAAGGTTTAAGCCTGCCTTTTCTTTTTGTCTCTACAACATTTATTTGACCTCTGTAAAAATTCTGTTGTGAATTTAGACGATATTTAGCCCCAAACCTCAAATACATTTTATATTGTGTTCTTCTGAACCATAAGCAAAACGGTTTTGTTTTCCCTTCCTCAAAAATGCTGACCCTGAACAAATAGCTCACCATTCTTTTTTATATTTTTGTCCGTGATCTAATTAATCTGCATTTTCCCCTCAGTACCCTGCTGCACATATACTTTTACAGGGTCGTTTCCCGCCATGCTCTCAGCAGCGTTAGCAATACGGAAGATCAGCGCAACCATCCCTTGTGGCTTCCTCCAGGGCAGCACAGGAGCTGAAGCATGAGCTGGTGGTGGCTTCTGCCCATTTCTAGGCAGGCAGTCATTCCTCTTGCCAGCAGCTGCAATACTTGATTTTCTGCTGGAGAGATCCCTGGTCACCATGTCCCTATGGAAATGGCATTTCTCTGACTTGGGAGATGTTTCACTCAAGGACAAATGTTTTCAGCTGTAGTGTTTCTCCTAGGATTAGCAGCATCCCTTTGTGATGGTTATGGTGGGTTACTCTGCCAGCTCTGGGAACTCTCAAACTATTCCATGGGGAGCTTGGTGACATGTTCCTCTGACCCTGTTTGAGCTATACATTTCAGCAGATCCTTCCCAAGAAAGAGGTAAGGAAAGTTAGAAACTAGTTTCAGAGGCTGTGACTACATTATCAAGTAGCACACAGCAAAAGAAGAGGACCAGTTGGTGCTGAGAATTGATGTTATCATCATAGACACTCTGGGATTTTACTGTGGATTAGCTCTAGTTTGGTACCAGGGAGCTGCATGTCCATTCATGGTTGGAGAACACTGAGTGCACTCTTGGGATGCATTTTCCAAATTAATTTCAGGGTAGAAAATATGCCCCATCCCTGAAAGTGTTTAAGGCCAGGTTGGATGGAGCACAGTTCAAAATCTCACTCTCTGTGATGTGACCCAAAATCTGGGAAGTGAAGATGACAGCTGGATTTGCTTCCAAACAATACACTTAATGTGAGTTAAAACAGTAATATAGATGCACCCAGAGAGGACAGCATCTCTTTTAGATGTGTT